>NW_027640786.1:0-600000 GCF_949752795.1 Hyperoodon ampullatus | reverse complement strand
CGCCCATCAGCATAACTAGGCTCCCTGTTCTCCAGGGCCTGTTTTGCCTTTCTAGTTTTTACACATTTTGCAGATGTCCCTTTTGTCCACTGGGAAGTGATACTGCTTTGTAGTGCATATTTGCATTGCCCGCTTGCTTGCTTGGCCAAAAAGGGCATATGCATTTTCTCCTGAATATATTCTGGAAAAAACTCATATGCACTTTTTGGCCAAGTGCATCATTGTCGACAATGAGCCCCTCTTGCTGTGCTTAAAAGGTGATTCCAAAGTACCTCTTGAAATTTGTTTCATGCTATTGTGCCTCGTTTTCAAGTCTGCCTCATTGCCATCCCTCAAAAGATTTTTGGACGATAGTTTTCGTTCATTACGCTGCCAGTTTTTGAATTGCTGTGCCTCAGAGCTCCATTTTTCAATTCGTTTTTTGTAAGCTGACAGCAAATCCACAATTTTGGTTGAGGACCTGTACTGGTTCCTGGTGGGTGACTGAGACTTTGGTTAATATTTCTTCCTGACGGGAAATTAGAGTGTCATGTGCCCGTCCAAATGCTTAACAGCTACTCTCTCATTGGTTCTCCATCCTACCTTTCATCCTCTTCCAATTGGCAACATGTGAGAACCAGGAGGTTAAAGGGGCTGTCTCAACAAGTTGGGAGATTGATAGTAAAGCAGTTGGAAACTCAAACTGGAGCACCACGATAGGGACTATTAGTTGAGTTTTAGAATCCTTTCATATTCACAGTGTGTCCATTCTCTACGTTTCCCATACATGTTATAACTGTAGTGATATTCCCTTTTACCTGTCGACTTGGGACCCATGGAATTGGTGGCATGCATTATTGCTTTAAACGGTCTGCATTTTCTCATCCAATCTCACCAATCCTCTCAGTCCCAAGTGTCCAGCCTTATGTCTAATCCAGCTGTCATTTTAGATAGGGTCATTCCAGGTTTCATCAGAACACCTGAAGGAATTGTGTTAGAATTTCGCTGTTTTTTTGTTTTGTTTTTGAAATTAATTTATATAATGAGGTTGAGCTGATTTTCACTGACGTGTTTATGCTGGTCTATACACACTTGATTCCCTTATGGAGACATATCAATACATAGGTGTTAAGATTCTTACTAGTCAGATATATTCCTCTGCGGGAATAGGGCTGTTGAGTCCTGTTCACTGAGCAAGGAGTAGGTCTTGTCTCTTCTGTATTTGGATTATGCAACAGTACCTGTGCTAATATCAAACTCTGGTTTTGTTCATCTCCCCACCTCTCCTTCCCCCTTAAGCCGGCATAAGTGTGTTTTCTAAATGTGAGACTCTGTTCTCTTTCCTAATTCTGTTCTTGTTTAGCCATGTTTACATTTCCTTCATAAGTGATATCTTATGTCAGAATGCTCCACGGCTCTTGTCATCATAATGCTCCATGATGCTCGTCATCACAATTATCCATGGCCTTCTCATCACAATGCTCCACCATCTTTACATCACATTGCTCCATGCCCTGGTCATCACAATGCTCCATGTCCCTTGTCATCACAATTCTCCACCTCTTTGTCATCACAATGCTCGATGACACTTCTCATCACAATGTTAAATGCTTTTGTCATCACAATTCTCCATGCACTTGTCATCGCAATGCTCCCTGACCCATGTCATAGCAAGCTCCATATGCTTGTCATCACAATGCTTCATGACATTGTTATAAAAATTCTCAATGTCCCTTGTCATCACAATGCTGCATGCCAATGTCATCACAATGCTCCATGACACTTGTCATCACAATGCTCCAAGCCCTTGTCATCACAATTCTCCATGAACTCTGTCATCACAATGTTCCCTGACACCTGTCATCACAATGCTCCAAGCCCCTTGTCAGTACAGTGCTCCATGATGCTCGTCATCACAATTACCCAAGGTCTTCTCATCACAATGCTTCAGGGTTTTACCATCAAATTTTCCATGCCCTGGTCATCTCAGTGCTCCATGTCCCTTGTCATCACAATTCTCCACGTCCTTATCATCACAATGCTCCTTGACACTTCTCCTCACAATGTTATATGCTCTTGTCATCACAATTCTTCATGCACTTGTCATCACAATGCTCCAGGACCCCTGTCATAGCAAGCTCCATGCGCTTGTCATGACAATGTTTCAAGACCTGGTCACTAAAATTCTCAATGCCCCTTGTCATCACAATGATCCATGCCCTTGTCATCACAAAGCTCCTTTACCTTTGTCATCACAATCCTCCATGACACTTGGCATCACAATGCTCCATGTCATTGGCATCACAATGGAACATGACATATGTCATCACAATGCTACCTGACACCTATCTTAACAATACTCCATGCCCTTGTCATCACAATGCTCCATGACCTCTGTCATCACAATGTTCCCTGACACCTGTCATCACAATGCTCCATGCCCCTTGTCAGTACAGTGCTCCATGATGCTCATCATCATAATTACCCAAGGTCTTCTCATCACAATGCTTCTAGGTTTACCATCAAAATGCTCCATGCCCCTGTCATCACAATGCTCCATGCCCTTGACATCCCAATGCTCCATGGCCGCTGTCATCACAATGCTCCGTGACTCCATTCATCACAATGCTTCATGATCTTTGTGATCACAATGGTCAGTGCCCTCATCATCACAAGGCTCTGTGACCTGTCACCACAATGCTCCATGAACTTTTCATCACAATGCTCCATGACCCTTGTCATCACAATGCTCCATGCCTTTCTCAGCACAATACGCAAAGACACTTGTCATCACAATGCTCCATGCACTTGTCAACACAATGCTCCACCAGCTTGTCATCACAATGCTCCCTGCACTTCTCATCAAAATGCTCTGTCAACACTGATATCACACTGTTCCATAACTAGTCATCACAATACTCCCTCACCCTTCTCATCACAATGCTCCATGACCCCTGTCATCACAATACTACATGCACTTATCATCACAGTGCTCCATGACCCCTGACCTCAAAATGCTCCATAACACATGTCATCAAAATGCTCCATAACTTTTGTCATCACAAAGTTCAATGACCCTTGGCATCACAATGCTCCATGTCATTGTCATCACAATGCTCCAGGAACCTTCTCATCACATTGCTCCATGCCCTTGTCATCACAAATCTCCATGACGCTTGTCATCACAATGTTCTATGCCCTTCTCATAACAATGCTCCATGCCCTTGTCATTACAGTCCTCCATGAACCCTGTACCACAGTGTTCCAGGCCCTTGTCATCACAGTGCTCCAGTCCCACTCTCATCACAAAAATCCATGAAACTTTTCAGACCAATGCCCCATGGCCTTGTCATCACAATGCTCCATTACCACTGTCATAACAATGCTCCATGATCCCAGTCATCACAATGTTCCACAGCCTTGTCATCACAAGGCTCCATGACCCTTGTCATCACAAGGCTCCATACACATGAAATCACAATGCTCCATGTCCTTGTCATCACAAAGCTCCATGATGCATGTCTTCAGAATGCTCCATGGCTTTCTCATCACAATGCACCATTCCTTTGTCATCAGAATGCTCCACGACCCCTGTAATCACAATGCTCCATGCCCATTTTCATTAGAATGCTCCATGAGAATGTCATCACAAGGCTCCATGGTTTTCTCATCACAATGCTCCAGGACCTTGACATCACAATGCTCCTTTCTCTTGTCATCACAATGCTCCATGACTCCTGTCATCACAATACTCCATGAACATTTTCAGCACAGTGTTCCATGACATTCTCATCACAGTGCTCCTTGACAACTGTCATCACAATAATCCATGAAACATGTGAGACCAATGTTCCATGCCCCTGTCATCACAATGCTCCATGACCTTGTCATCACAATGCTCCATGATCCCTGTCATCACAATGCTCCGTGACTCCAGTCATCACAGTGCTTCATGACCTTTGTCCTCACAATGGTCCATGCCCTCGTCACACAAGGCTCTGTGACCTTTTTCACCACAATGCTCCAAGCCCTTGTCATCTCAAAGCTCCCTGCCCACTGTCATCACAATAATCCATGAAACTTGTCAGACCAATGTTCCATGCCCGTGTCATCATATTGCTCCATGCCCTTGTCATCACAATGCTCCATGAAATTTTCATCACAATGCTCTGTGTCTCTTGTCATCACAATGTTCCATGCCTTTGTCAGCACAATGCTCCATGACACTTGTCATCAAAATGCTCCATGCACTTGTCAGCACAATGCTCCATGACACATGTCATCACAATGTGCCATGCTCTTTTCATCACAATGCTCCACATCCTTTTCATCGCTATGCTCCATAAAACTTGTCATCACAATGCTCCATGCACTTCTCATAAAAATGCTCTCTCACCACATATATCACAATGTTCCATCACTAGTCATGACAATACTCGCTCACCCCTGTCATCACAATGTTCCATGACCACTGTCATTATAGTGCTATATGCCCTTATCATCACAATGCTCCATGACCCCTGAGATCACCATGTTCCATAAACACTGTCACAAAATGCTCCATGACCCATTTCATCACAATGCTTCATGAACCCTGACATCACAATGTTCCATAACCACTATCATCAAAGTATTCCATGACACTTTAATTCAAATTGCTCAATGACCCTGTCATCGCAATGCTCCCTGCCCTTCTCATCACAATGCACAACGACATTGTCATCAAAATTCTCCATAAACCTTTTATCACAATGCTCCATGCACTTCTCCTCAAAATGCCTTCTCACCACTGATATCACAATGTTCCATCACTAGTCATCACAATACTCCCTCACCCCTGTCATCACAATATTCCATGACCCCTGTAATCACAATTCTCCAGGCCCTTGTCATCACAAAGCTCCATGACGCATGTCATCAGAATGCTCCATGGACTTCTCATCACAATGCTCCATGCCCTTGTCATCACAATGCTCCAACAACACAGTAATCACAGTGATCCATGCCCCTTTTCATCTCAATGCTCCATGAACCCTGTCATCACAATGCACCGTGCCCATCACCATAATATTTCATGCTATTGTCATCACAATGAAATCAAATTCTCAATGACCTCTGTCATCACAATGCACCACACCCTTCTGATCACAATGTTCCATAACACTTGTCATCACAATGCCCTGTGACGATGGTCATCACAATTATCCATGGTCTTCTCATTACAATGCTCCATGATCTTTGTCATCACAATGCTCAATACACTTATCTTCACAATGCTCCATGACAGTTGTCATCAGTATGCTCTTTGAAACCTGTCATGACAAGGATCCATGCATTTTTCATCACAATGATCCATTCCCTTTTCATCACAATGCTCCAAGACCCCTGTAATCACAATGCTCCATGTCCTTGTCATCACAAAGCTCCATGACGCATGTCATCAGAATGCTCCATTGCCTTCTCATCACAATGCTCCATGCCCTTGTAATCACATTGCTTCAAAACCCCTGTAATCTCAATGCTTCATGCACCTTTTCATTAGAATGCTCCATACCCTTGTCAGCACAATGCTCCATGACCCTTGTCATCGCAATTTTCCAAGCACTTGTCATCAAACTGCTCCATTACCTTTGTCATCACAATCCTCCATGACACTTGGTATCACAATGCTCCATGCCATTGTCATCACAATGGACAATGACATATGTCATCACAATGCTCCCTGACACCTCTCTTCACAATACTCCATGACCTTGTCATCACAATGTTACATGCCCTGGTCCTCACAATGCGCAATGCCCACTGTCATAACAATAATCCATGAAACATGTCAGACCACTGTTCCATGCCTCTGTCATCACAATGCTCCGTGACTTCAGTCATCACAATGCTTCATGACCTTTGTCCTCACAATGGTCCAGGCCCTCGTCACACAAGGCTCTGTGACCTTTGTCACCAAAATGCTCCATGCCCTTGTAATCACAATGCTCCATGAACCCTGTCATCACAATGCGCCGTGACTCCAGTCATCAAAATGCTTCATGACATTTGTCCTCACAATGGTCCATGCCCTCGTCATACAAGGCTCTCTGACCTTTGTCACCACAATGCTCCATGCCCTTGTCATCTCAATGCTCCATGCCCATGTCATCACAATAATCCATGAAACTTGTCAGACCCATGTTCAATGCCCCTATCATCACATTGCTCCATGCCCTTTTCACCACAATGCTCCATGACACTTGTCATCACTATGCTCGATACTCTTCTCATCACAATGCTCCATGCCCTTGTCATTACAATCCTGCATGACACATGTATCACAGTGTTCCGTGCCCTAGTCATCACAATCTTCCATGCCGAATCTCATCACAATAATCCATGAAATTTTCAGACCAATGTTCCATGCCCTTGTCATCACAATGCTCCATTACCCCTGTCATAACAATGCTCCATAACCCCTGCCATCACAATGTTCCACCGCCTTGGCATCCAAGGCTCCATGACCCTTGTCATCCCAATGCTCCAAGACCCCTGCAATCACAATGCACCATGCAAGTGTCATCACAAAGATCCATGACACATGTCATCAGAATGCTCCATGGCCTTCTCATCACAATGCTCCATGACCTTGTCATCACAAGGCTCCAAGACCCCTTTAATCACAATGCTCAATGCCCCTATTCATCAGAATGCTCCATTAGACGTGTGATCACAAGGCTCCATGGTCTTCTCATCACACTGCTCCAGGACCTTGTCATCAAAATTCTCCATTCCCTTGTCATCACAATGCTCCTTGACCACTCTAATCACAATACTCCATGAAGATTTTCAGGCCAATGCTCCATGACCTTCTCATCACAATGCTCCATTACCCTTGTCATCACAATGCTCCATGACCCCTCTCATCACAATGCTCCATGACACCTGTCATCACAATGCTCCATGCCCCTTGTCATTACAGTGATCCATTACGCTCTTCATCATAATTATCCATGGTCTTTTCATCACAATGATCCACGGTCTTGCTATCACAATTCTCCATGCCCTGTTCATCACAATGCTGCATATCCCAAGTCATTACAATTCTCCACGTCCTTGTCATCACAATGCTTCGTGACACTTCTCATCACAATGTTACATGATCTTGTCATCACAATTCTCCATGCACTTGTCATCGCAATGCTGTATGACCACTGTCATAGCAAGCTCCATGCGCTTGTCATCACAATGCTTCACGACGTTGTCATCAAAATTCTCAATGGCCCTTGTCATCACAATGCTCCATGCCCTTGTCATCACAATGCTCCATGAATCTAGTCATCAGAATGTTCCAAGCCCTTGTCAACAAAATGCTCCATTACCTTTGTCATCAGAATCCTCCATGACACTTGGTATCACAATGCTCCATACCATTGTCACCACAATGGACAATGACATATGTCATCACAATGCTCCCTGACACCTGTCTTCACAATACTCCATGACCTTGTCATCACAATGTTCCATGCCCTTGTCATCACAATGCTCCATGACCCCTTTCATCACAATGCTCCGTGACTCCAGTCATCACAATGCTTCATGACCTTTGTCATCACAGTTGTCCATGTCCTCTTCAAACAAGGCTCTGTGATCTTTTACACCACAATGCTCCATGAATATTTCATCACAATGCTCTGTGTCCCTTGTCATTAAAATGCTCCATGCCTTTGTCACCACAATGCTCCCTGGCTTGTCATCACAATGCTCCATGCCCACTGTCATCACAATAATCCATGAAACTTGTCAGACCAATGTTCCATGCCCCTGTCTTCACATTGCTCCATGCCCTTGTCATCACAGTGCTCCTTGACCCCTTTCATCACAATGCTCCGTGACTCCAGTCATCACAATGCTTCATGACCTATCTCATCACTATGGTCCATGCCCTCGTCACACAAGGCTGTTTGATCTTTTTCACCACAATGCTCCATGAATATTTCATCACAATGCTCTGTGTCCCTTGTCATCAAAATGCTCCATGCCTTTGTCAACACAATGCTCCATGACACTTGTCATTAAAATGCTCCATGTGCTTGTCAGCACAATGCTCCATGACCCCTGTCATCACAATGCTCCGTGACTCCAGTCATCACAATGCTTCATGACCTTTGTCCTCACAATGGTCCATGCCCTCGTCACACAAGGCTCTGTGATCTTTGTCACCACAATGCTCCATGAAATTTTCATCACAATGCTCTGTGTCCCTTGTCATCACAATGCTCCATGCTTTTGACAGCACAATGCTCCATGACACTTGTCATAAAAATGCTCCATGCGCATGTCAGCACAATGCTCCATGACACATGTCATCACAATGTGGCATGCTCTTTTCATCACAATGCTCCACATCCTTTTCATCGCTATGCTCCATAAAATTTGTCATCACAATGCTCCATGCACTTCTCATCAAAATGCTCTCTCACCACATATATCACAATGTTCCATCACTAGTCATGACAATACTCCCTCACCACTGTCATCACAATGTTCCATGACCACTGTCATCACAGTGCTCCATGCCCTTATCATCACAATGCTCCATGATCCCTGACATCACAATGTTCCATAACCCGTGTCACAAAATGCTCCATGACCCATTTCATCACAATGCTTCATGACCCCTGACATCACAATGTTCCATAACCCCTGTCATCAAAATATTCCATGACCCTTTTATTCATATTGCTCCATGACCCTGTCATCACAATGCTCCCTACACTTCTCATCACAATGCACCACGCCCTTGTCATCAAAATGCCCCATGAAATTTGTCATCACAAAGCTCCATGACCCTTGACATCACAATGCTCCATGCCATTGTCATCACAATGCTCAATGAAATCTCTCATCACATTGCTCCTTGCCCTTGTCATCACAATGGTCCATTACACCTGTCATAACAATGCTCCATGACCCCTGCCATTACAATGTTCCACGGCCTTTTCATCACAAGGCTCCATGACCCTTGTCCTCACAATGCTCAAAGACCTCTGTAATCACAATTCTCCATGCCACTTTTCATATCAATGCTCCATGAACACTGTCATCACAATGCCACACGCCCATCATCATAATGATTCATGCTATTGTCATCACAATGAAAACAAAATGCTCCATGTCCTCTGTCATCACAATGCTCCAAACCCTTCTGATCACAATGTTCCATAACAGTTGTCATCACATGCCCCATGACGCTCGTCATCACAATTATGCAACGTCTTCTCATCACAATGCTCCATGACCTTTGTCACCACAATGTTCAATACACTTGGCATCACAATGCTCGCTGACACTTGTCATCAGTGTGCTACTTGAACACTGTCATGACAAGGCTCCATGCATTTTTCATCACAGTGATCCATTCTCTTTTCATCACAATGCTCCAAGACACATGTTATCACAATGTTCTCTGACTCCAGTCATCACAATTCTTCATGACATTTGTCATCACAATGGTCCATGACCTCATCACACAAAGCTCTGTGACCTTTGTCACCACAATGCTCCATGAAATTTTTATTGCAATGCTCAGTGACCCTTGTCATCACAAAGCTCCATGCCTTTGTCAGCACAATGCTCCATGACCCTTGTCATCACAATGCTCGATGCGCGTGTCAGCACAATGCTCGATAACCCATGTCATCACAATGAACCATGCACTTGTAATCACAATGCTCCACATCCTTGTCATCAAAATTCTCCATAAACATTTTCATCTCAATGCTCCATGAACTTCTCCTCAAAATGCCTTCCCACCACTGATATCACAGTGTTCCATCACTAGTCATCACAATACTCCCTCACCCCTGTTATCACAATATTCCATGACCCTTGTAATGAAAATTCTCCATGCCCTTGTCATCACAAAGCTCCATGACGCATGTCATCAGAATGCTCCATGGCCTTCTCATCACAATGCTCCAACACCCCTGTAATCACAATGCTCCATGCCCCTTTTCATCTCAATGCTCCATGACCCCTGTCATCACAATGCATCGTGCCCATCACCATAATATTTCATGCTATTGTCATCACAATGAAATCAAAATGCTCCATGACTTCTGTCATCACAATGCACCAAACCCTTCTGATCACAATGTTCCATAACACTTGTCATCACAATGCCCCATGACGCTGGTCATCACAATTATCCATGGTCTTCTCATCACAATGCTCCATGATCTTTGTCATCACAATGCTCAATACACTTATCATCACAATGCTCCCTGACAGTTGTCATCAGTATGCTCCTTGAACCCTGTCATGACAAGCCTCCATGCAATTTTCATCACAATGATCCATTCCCTTTTCATCACAATGCGCCAAGACCCCTGTAATCACAATGCTCCATGTCCTTGTCATCACAAAGCTCCATGACGCATGTCATCCGAATGCTCCATTGCCTTCTCATCACAATGCTCCATGCCTTAGTAATCACATTGCTTCAAAACCCCTGTAATCTCAATGCTCCATGCACCTTTTCATCAGAATGCTCTATGACCCTTTTCATCAAAATGCTCCTTGACCCCTGACATTGCAATGTTCCATAACCCCTGTCATCAAAATGTTCCATCACACTTTTCATCAATTTGCTCCATGACCCTGCCATCACAATGATCCCTGCCCTTCTCATCACAATGCACCACGAACTTGTCATCAAAATGCTCCATGACCTTTGTCATCAGAAAGCTCCATGACCCTTGGCATCGCAGTGCTCCATGCCATTTCATCACAATGCTACATGAAACCTATCATCATATTGCTCTATGCCCTTGTCACCGCAATGCTCCATGACACTTGACATCACAATGCTCCATTCCCTTGTCATTACAATCCCCCATGACACATGTATCACAGTGTTCCGTGCCCTAGTCATCACAATGTAACATGCCGAATCTCATCACAATAATCCATGAAATTATCAGACCAACGTTCCATGCCCTTGTCATCTCAATGCTCCATTATCCCTGTCATAACAATGCTCCATTACCCCTGCCATCACAATGTTCAACCACCTTGGCATCCAAGGCTCCATGACCCTTGTCATCACAATGCTCCAAGACCCCTGTAATAACAATGCTCCATGCCCCTGTCATCACAAAAATCCATGACACATGTTATCAGAATGCTCCATGGCCTTCTCATCACAATGCTCCATGACCTTGTCATCACAAGGCTCCAAGACCCCTTTAATCACAATGCTCCATGCCCCTATTCATCAGAATGCTCCATTAGACTTGTCATCACAAGGCTCCATGGTCTTCTCATCACACTGCTCCAGGACCTTGTCATCAAAATGCTCCATTCCCTTGTCATCACAATGCTCCTTGACCACTCTAATCACAATACTCCATGAACATTTTCAGGCCAATGCTCCATGACCTTCTCATCACAATGCTCCATTACCCTTGTCATCACAATGCTCCATGACCCCTCTCATCACAATGCTCCATGACACCGGTCATCACAATGCTCCATGCCCCTTGTCATTACAGTGATCCATGACGCTCTTCATCATAATTATCCATGGTCTTTTCATCACAATGCTCCACGGTCTTGCTATCACTATTCTCCATGCCCTGTTCATAACAATGCTCCATGTCCCAAGTCATTACAATTCTCCACGTCCTTGTCATCACAATGCTTCGTGAGACTTCTCATCACAATGTTACATGATCTTGTCATCACAATTCTCCATGCACTTGTCATCACAATGCTGTATGACCTCTGTCATAGCAAGCTCCATGCGCTTGTCATCACAATGCTTCACGACGTTGTCATCAAAATTTTCAATGGCCTTTGTCATCACAATGCTCCATGCCCTTGTCATCACAATGCTCCATGAACCTAGTCATCACAATGTTGCAAGCCCTTGTCATCAATATGCTCCTTTACCTTTGTCATCACAATCCTCCATGACACTTGGTATCCCAATGCTCCATGCCATTGTCATCACAATGGAAAATGACATATGTCATCACAATGCTCCCTGACACCTGTCTTCACAGTACTCCATGCCCTTCTCATCACAATGCGCCATGCCCACTCTCATCACAATAATCCATAATCTTGTCACAGCAATGCTCCCTGACCCCTGTCATCACAATGCTCCGTGACTCCAGTCATCACAATGCTACGTGACTCCAGTCATCACAATGCTTCATGACCTTTGTCATCACAGTTGTCCATGTCTTCTTCAAACAAGGTTCTGTGATCATTTACACCACAATGTTCCATGAATATTTCATCACAATGCTCTGTGAGCCTTGTCATGAAAATGCTCCATGCTTTTGTCACCACAATGCTCCATGCCCTTGTCATCACAATGCTCCATGACCACTGTCATCACAATAATCCATGAAACTTGTCAGACCAATGTTCCATGCCCCTGTCTTCACATTGCTGCATGCCCTTGTCATCACAATGCTCCATGACTCCTTTCATCACAATGCTCCGTGACTCCAGTCATCACAATGCTTCATGACCTATCTCATCTATATGGTCCATGCCCTCGTCACACAAGGCTCTGTGATCTTTTTCACCACAATGCTCCATGAATATTTCATCACAATGCTCTGTGTCCCTTGTCATCAAAATGCTCCATGCCTTTGTCAGCACAATGCTCCAAGACACTTGTCATCAAAATGCTCCATGTGCTTGTCAGCACAATGCTCCATGACCCATGTCATCACAGTGCGCCATGTGCCTGTCATCACAGTGCTCCACATCCTTTTCATCACAATGCTGCTTAATCCTTGTCATTACAGCGCTCCATGCACTTCTCATCAAAATGCTCTCTCACCACTGATATCAAAATGTTCCATCACTATTCATTCCAATACTCCATCACCCCTGTCATGACAATGTTCCATGACCCCTGTCATTAAAATGCTACATGCACTTATCATCACAATGTTCGATGACCCCTAACATCACAATATTCCATAACCCCTGTCATCAAAATGCTCCATGACACTTTTCATTCCAAAGCTCCATGACCCCTGAAATCACAATATTCCATAACCACTGTAATCAAAATGTTCCATGACCCTTTTCACCAAATTGCTCAATGACCCTGTGATGACAATTCTCCCTGCGCTTCTCATCACAATGCACGTCACCCTTGTCATCAGAATGCTCCATGACATTTGTCATCACAATGCTCCATGAACCCTGTCATCACATTGCTCCATGCCGTTGTCATCACAAAGCTCCATGACGCTTGTCATCACAATGCTCCATGCCCACTCTCATCACAATAATCCATGAAACATTTCAGACCAATGCTCCATGCCCTTGGCACCACAATGCTCCATTCCCCCTGTCATAACAATGCTCCATGAAACCTGCCATCACAAGGATCCACAGCCTTGTCATCAAAAGACTCCATGACCCTTTTTATCACAATGCTCCAAGACCCTTTAATGACAATGCTCCATGCAATTGTCATCAGAAAGCTCCATGACGCATGTCATCAGAATGCTCCGTGGACTTCTCATTCACTATGCTCCATGCCCTTGTAATCACAATGATCCAAGACCCATGTAATCACAATGCTCCATGCCCCTTTTAATCTCAATGCTCCAAGAACCCTGTCATCCCATGCACCATGTCCATCATCATAATGATTCATGCTATTGTCATCACAATGAAATCAATATGCTCCAGGACTTCTCTCATCAGAATGCTCCAAACACTTGTGATCACAATGTTCCATAACACTTGTCATCACAATGCCCCATGATGCTCCTCATCACAGTTAACCATGGTCTTCTCATCACAATGCTCCATGAAATTTGTCATCACAATGCTCAAAGACCCCTGTAATCACAATGCTCCATTCCCCTTTTCATCACAAACATCCATGACACAAGTCATCAGAATGCTCCATGGCCTTCTCATCACAATGCTCCATGCCCTTGTTATCACAGTGCTCCAAGAACCCTGTCATCACAATACTCCATGAATATTTTCATCCCAATGCTCCATGATCTTCTCATCACAATGCTCCATGATCCCTGTCATCACAACGCTCCGTGCTCCTTGAAATCAAAATGATCCATGACCTGTGTCATCACAATGCTCCAAACCCTTGTGATCACATTGTTCCACAAGACTTGTCATCACAACGCTCCATGATGCCTGTCATCACAATACTCCATGCCCGTGTCATCACAATGCTCCATGACCTTTGTTATCACAATGCTCAATACACTTGTCATCACAATGCTCCCTGACACTTGGCTGCACAATGCTCCATGCCATTGTCATCACAATGCACCAAGACATATGTCATCACAATGGTCCCTGACACCTGTCTGCACAGTACTACATGACCTTCTCATAACAATGCTGCATGCCCTTGTCATCACAATGCGCCATGCCCACTGTCATCTCAATAATCCATGAAACTTGTCAGACCAATGCTCCATGCCCCTGTCATCACAATGCTCCATGCCCTTGTCATCACAATGCTCCGTGATTCCAGTCATCACAATGCTTCATGACCTTTGGCATCAAAATTGTCCATGCCCTCGTCATCACAGAGCTCTGTGAAATTTGTCACCATAATGCTCCATGAACTTTTCATTCACAATGCTCTGTGACCCTTGCCATCACAATGCTCCATGCCTTTGTCAGCAGAGTGCTCCATGACCCTTGTTATCACAATGCTCCATGAGCTTGTTATCAAAATTTTCAACAAACTTGTCATCAGAATGCTCCATAAAACTTGTCATCACAATGCTCCATGTGCTTCTCATCAAAATGCTCTCTCACCACTGATATCAAAATGTTCCATCACTAGTCATCACAATACTCCCTCACCCCTGTCATGACAATGTTCCACGGCCTTGTCATCACAAGGCTCAATGACCCTTGTCATCACAATGCTCCAAGACCCCTGTAATCACAATGCTCCGTGCTATTGTCATCACAAAGCTCCATGACGCATGTCATCAATCTGCTCCATGGCCTTGTCATCACAATGCTCCATGCCCTTGTCATCACAATGCTCCAAGAAAACTGTAATCAAAATGCTCCATGCCACTTTTCATTCAATGCTCCATGAACTCTGTAATCACAATGAACCATGCCCATCATCATGCAGACTTATCAATACATAGGTTTTAATATTCTTACTAGTCAGATATATTCCTCTGCGAGAAATATGGGGTTTTGAGTCCCTTTCACTGAGGAAAGTGTAGGTCTTGTCTATTCCGTATTTGGTTTTTGGAACGGTAACTGTACTAATATCAAACTCTGGTTTTATGCATCACCCCACCTCTCCTTCCCCATTAAGCAGGCATAAGAGTGTTTTCTAAATGTGAAACTCTGTTCTCTTTCCTAACTCAGTTCATGTGTAGCCATGTTTACAGGACCTTCATAAGTGATATCTTATGATAAGTTTCTTTTTCTCTGTCACTTATTTCACTTAGAATCATCGTACCTGAATCCACTCATTTTGCTGCTACTGGCCTTATAATTTTGATTTCATGCCTGAGGGATATTCCATCGTACATAAGTAACACAATTTCTTGAACCATTTTTGTCTTTCCTATGATATTTAAGGTGTACCCAAGTTGAGGTTCCTGTAAGCAGTGCAGCACTAAATTTTGCGGTGGCTCTGTCTTATTGATTTTCAGTATTCCCAAGGTATATTCCCTAGACTGGAAGTGCCCTTGGCTCTGTTGCTCTGTTGTTTCCTTGTTTTAGGGAAAACAATGCACTCCTCCAGAGAGGCAGTTGGCAATTTACATCCTGCCCATCAGCATAACTAGGCTCCCAGTTCTCCAGGGCCTGCCTTGCCTTTCTGGTTTTTACACATTTTGTGGATGTCACTTTTGACCGGTGGGAAGTGATACTTCATTGTAGTTCAGATTTGCATTGCCCGCTTGCTTGCTTGGCCAAAATGGACGTATGTGTTTTCTCCTGAATATATTCAGGAGAAAACACATACGGCATTTCTGACCAAGTGCATCATTGTTGAAGTTGTGCCCCTCTTCCTGTGCTTTAAAGGCGATTCCAATGTACCTCTTGAAATCTGTTTCCTGCTATTGTGGCTCGCTTCCAAGTGCGCCTTGTTGCTTCCCCTCAACAGATTTTTGGACTATTGTTGTCCTTTACTCCTCTCACTGTTTGTGCATTGCTGTGCTCCTAATCTCCGTTTTTCAACTCAGTTTTTGTGAGCTGACAGTAAGACCAAAATTTTGGTTCAAGACCTATACTACTTCCCGGCGGGTGGCTTAGACTTTGGTTAATTCTTCTTCCTTCCGGGAAATTAGAGTGACATGTGCCCATCCAAATTCCTAACAGCTACTCTCTCATTGGTTCTCACTCTTTCCTTTAATCCTCTGCCAAATTGGCAACCTGTGCGAACCAGGAGGTTAAAGGGGCTGTCTTTCCATGTTGGGAGATTGATAGTAAATCTGTTGGAAAGTCAAACCTGAGCACCAGGAGAGGGATTATTAATTTTGTTTCAGTAATCTTTCATATTCACAGTGTGTCCATTCTCTAGGGTTCCCGTACATGTTATAGGTGTAGTAATATTCCCTTCAACCTGGAGAGTTGGGACCCTTGGAATGTGTGCCACATATTATTGCTTTAAATGGTCTGCATATGGTCACCAAATCTGACCAATCCTCTCAGTCCCAAGTATCCAAGCTTATGCCACATCCAGCTGTGGTTGTAGATAGGGTCATTCCAGGTTTCATCAGTACCCTTGAAGGAATTGTAAAGAATTTCCCTGTTTTTTGTGTTTTGTTTTTGAAATTCCTTTTTATAGTGGGTTTGAGCGGATTCTCACTGCCATGTTTATGGCAGTCAAGACACACTTCATTCCCTTACGGAGACATATCAATACATAGGTTTTAAGTTTCTTACTAGTCAGATATATACCTCTGCGGGAAATATGGGGTTTTGAGTCCCTTTCACTGAGGAAAGTGTAGGTCTTGTCTATTCCGTATTTGGTTTTTGGAACGGTACTTGTACTAATATCAAACTCTGGTTTTATGCATCACCGCACCTCTCCTTCCCCCTTAAGCAGACATAAGAGTGTTTTCTAAATGTGAGACTCTGCTCTGCTTCCTAACTCAGTTCATGTGTAGCCATGTTTACAGGACCTTCATAAGTGATATCTTATGATAAGTTTCTTTTTCTCTGTCACTTATTTCACTTAGAATCATCGTACCTGAATCCACTCATTTTGCTGCTACTGGCCTTATAATTTTGATTTCATGCCTGAGGGATATTCCATCGTACATAAGTAACACAATTTCTTGAACCATTTTTGTCTTTCCTGTGATATTTAAGGTGTACCCAAGTTGAGGTTCCTGTAAGCAGTGCAGCGCTAAATTTTGCGGTGGCTCTGTCTTATTGATTTTCAGTATTCCCAAGGTATATTCCCTAGACTGGAAGTGCCCTTGGCTCTGTTGCTCTGTTGTTTCCTTGTTTTAGGGAAAACAATGCACTCCTCCAGAGAGGCAGTTGGCAATTTACATCCTGCCCATCAGCATAACTAGGCTCCCTGTTCTCCAGGGCCTGCCTTGCCTTTCTGGTTTTTACACATTTTGTGGATGTCACTTTTGACCGGTGGGAAGTGATACTTCATTGTAGTTCAGATTTGCATTGCCCGCTTGCTTGCTTGGCCAAAATGGACGTATGTGTTTTCTCCTGAATATATTCAGGAGAAAACACATACGGCATTTCTGACCAAGTGCATCATTGTTGAAGTTGTGCCCCTCTTCCTGTGCTTTAAAGGCGATTCCAATGTACCTCTTGAAATCTGTTTCCTGCTATTGTGGCTCGCTTTCAAGTGCGCCTTGTTGATTCCCCTCAACAGATTTTTGGACTATTGTTGTCCTTTACTCCTCTCACTGTTTGTGCATTGCTGTGCTCCTAATCTCCGTTTTTCAACTCATTTTTTGTGAGCTGACAGTAAGACCAAAATTTTGGTTCAAGACCTATACTACTTCCCGGCGGGTGGCTTAGACTTTGGTTAATTCTTCTTCCTTCCGGGAAATTAGAATGACATGTGTCCGTCCAAATGCCTAACAGCTACTCTCTCATTGGTTCTCCCTCTTCCCTTTCATCCTCTACAAAATTGGCCACCTGCGAGAACCAGGAGGTTAAAGGGGCTGTCTCTCCAAGTTGGGAGATTGGTAGTAAAGCAGTTGGAAAGTCAAACCGGAGAACCAGGAGAGGGATTATTAGTTGAGTTTTAGAAACCTTTTGTATTCACAGTGTGTCCATTCTCTAGGGTTCCCGTACATGTTATAGCTGTAGTAATATTCCCTTCAACCTGGAGAATTGGGACCCTTGGAATGTGGGCCACTCGTTATTGCTTTAAAGGGTCTGCATTTGCTCAACGAATATCAACAATCCTCTCAGTCCCAAGTGTCCAGCCTAATGCCACATCCAGCTGTCATTGTAGATAGTGTCATTCCAGGTTTCATCAGGGCCCCTGAAGGAATTGTAAAGAATTTCCCTGATTTTTTGTTTTGTTTTTGAAATTCCTTTTTAGAGTGTGTTTCAGCTGATTCTCACTTCCATGTTTATGCCAGTCTAGACAAACTTGATTCCCTTACGGAGACATATCTAATACATAGGTTTTAAGATTCTTACCAATCAGATATATTCCTCTGTGGGAAATATGGGGTTTTGAGTCCATTTCACTGAGGAAAGTGTAGGTCTTGTCTATTCCGTATTTGGTTTTTGGAACGGTACGTGTACTAATATCAAACTCTGGTTTTATGCATCACCCCACCTCTCCTTCCCCCTTAAGCAGACATAAGAGTGTTTTCTAAATGTGAGACTCTGTTCTCTATCCTAACTCAGTTCATGTGTAACCATGTTTACAGGACCTTCATAAGTGATATCTTATGATAAGTTTCTTTTTCTGTGTGACTTATTTCACTTACAATCATCGTATCTGAATCCACTAATTTTGCTGCTACTGGCCTTATGACATTGATTTCATGGCTGACTGATATTCCATCGTACGTATGTAACACAATTTCTTGAACTATTTTTGTCTTTCCTGGGATATTTAAGGTGTACCCAAGTTGAGGTGCTTGTATGCAGTGCAGCCCTAAATTTTGGGGTGGCTCTGTCTTATTTATTTTCAGTTTTACCAAGGTATATTCCCTAGACTGGAAGTTCCCTTGGCTCTGTATCTCTGTTGTTTACTTGTTTTAGGGAACACAATGCAGTCCTCCAGAGAGGCAGTTGGCAATTTACATCCTGCCCACCAGCATAACTAGGCTCCCTTTTCTCCAGGGCCTGTCTTGCCTTTCTGGTTTTTACACATTTTGCGGATGTCCCTTTTGCCCGGTGGGAAGTGATACTTCATTGTAGTGTAGATTTGCATTGCCCGCTTGCTTGCTTGGAAAAAAGGGCGTATGCGTTTTCTCCTGAATATATTCAGCAGAAAACACATACACCCTTTCTGGCCAAGTACATCATTGTCAAAGTTCTGCCCCTCTTCCTGTGCTTTAAAGGCGATTCCAATGTACCTCTTGAAATCTGTTTCCTGCTATTCTGGCTCGCTTTGAAGTCTCCCTCGTTGCCTTCCCTTAACAGATTTTTGGACGATTTTTGTCCTTTTTTACTCTGACTGTTTGTGCTTTGCTGTGCCCCTAAGCTCCATTTTTCAACTCGTTTGTTTGTGAGCTGACCGCAAGTCCAAAATTTTGGTTCAGGACCTATACAGGTTCCCAGCGGGTGGCTGAGGCTTTGGTTAATTCTTCTTCCTTCCTGGAAATTAGAGTGACATGTGCCTGTCCAAATGCCTAACAGCTACTCTCTCATTGGTTCTACCTCTTCCCTTTCAGCCTCTGCCAAATTGGCAACCTGTGCGAACCAGGAGGTTAAAGGGGCTGTCTAAACAAGTTGGGAGATTGATAGTAAAGCAGTTGGAAAGTGACACTGGAGCACCAGGTGAGGGATTATTAGTTGAATTTCAGAAACCTTTCGTATTCACAGTGTGTCCATTCTCTAGGTTTCCCATACATGTTGTATCTGTAGTAATATTCCCTTCAATATGTAGAGTTGGGACCTTGGAATGTGTGCCACACGTTATTGCTTTAAATGGTATGCATTTGCTCACCGAATCTCACCAATCCTCTCAGTCCCAAGTGTCCAGCCTTATGCCACATCCAGCTGTCAGTTTAGATAGGGTCATTCCAGGTTTCATCAGAGCTCCTGAATGAATTGTAAAGAATTTCCCAGTTTTTTGTTTTGTATTTGAAATTCCTTCTTATATTGTGTTTGAGCTGATTCTCACTGCCATGTTTATGTCAGTCAAGACACACTTCATTCCCTTACGGAGACATATCAATACTTAAGTTTTAAGTTTCTTACTAGTCAGATATATACCTCTGCAGGAAATATGGCGTTCTGAGTCCCTTTCACTGAGGAAAGTCTAAGTCTTTTCCATTCCATAATTGGTTTTTGGAACGGTACATGTACTAATATCAAACTCTGGTTTTATGCATCACCCCACCTCTCCTTCCCCCTTAAGCAGGCATAAGAGTGTTTTCTAAATGTGAGACTGTTCTCCTTCCTAACTCAGTTCATGTGTAGCCATGTTTACAGGACCTTCATAAGTGATATCTTATGATAAGTTTCTTTTTCTCTGTGACTTATTTCACTTAGAATCATCGTACCTGAATGCACTCATTTTGCTGCTACTGGCCTTATGACATTGATTTCGTGGCTGAGGGATATTCCATCATACGTAAGTACCACAATTTCTTGAACCATTTTTGTCTTTCCTGGGATATTTAAGGTGCACCCAAGTTGAGGTTCTTGTAAGCAGTGCAGCCCTGAATTTGGGGATGGCTCTGTCTTATTGATATTCAGTTTTCCCAAGGTATCTTCTCTAGACTGGAAGTGCCTTTGTCTCTGTAGCTCTGTTGTTTACTTGTTTTAGGGAACACAATGCACTCCTCCAGAGAGGTAGTTGGAAATTTACATCCTGCCCATCAGCATAACTAGTATCCGTGTTCTTTAGGGCCTGTCTTGTCTTTCTGGTTTTTACAGATTTTGCGGATGTCCCTTTTGACCGGTGGGAAGTGATACTTCTTTGTAGTGCAGATTTGAATTGCCCGGTTGCTTGCTTGGCCAAAAAGGGCGTATGCGTTTTCTCCTGAATATATTCAGGAGAAAATGCATACGCCCTTTTTGGCCAAGTGCATCATTGTCGAAGTTGTGCCCCTCTTCTGGTGTTTTAAAGGCGATTCCAATGTACCTCTTGAAATCTGTTTCCTGCTATTCTGGCTCGCTTTCAAGTCTGCCTAGTTGCCTTCCCTCAACAGATTTTTGGACGATAGTTGTCCTTTATTACTCTGTCAGTTTGTGAATTGCTGTGCCTCTGAGCTCCATTTTTCAACTAGTTTTTTTGTGAGCTGACCACAAGTCCACAATTTTGGTTCAGGACCTATACTGGTTCCCGGCGGGTGGCTGATACTTTGGTTAATTCTTCTTCCTGCCGGGAAATTAGAGTGATATGTGGCCGTCCAATGTCTAACAGCTACTCTCTCATTGGTTCTACCTCTTCCCTTTCAGCCTCTGCCAAATTGGCAACCTGTGCGAACCAGTAGGTTAAAGGGGCTGTCTAAACAAGTTGGGAGATTGATAGTAAAGCAGTTGGAAAGTCACACCGGAGCACCAGGTGAGGGATTGTTAGTTGAGTTTTAGAAACTTTTCGGATTCAAAGAGTGTCCATTCTCTAGGTTTCCCGTACATTTTATAGCTGTAGTAATATACCCTTCAACCTGGAGAGTTGGGATTCTTGGAATGTGTGACACGCATTATTGCTTTAAGTTGTCTGCATTTGCTCACCGAATCTCACCAATCCTCTCAGTCCCAAGTGTCCAGCCTTATGCCACATCCAACTGTCGTTGTAGATAGGGTCATTCCAGGTTTCATCAGAGCCCCTGAAGGAATTGTAAAGAATTTCCCTGTTTTTTGTTTTGTTTTTGAAATTCCTTTTTATAGTGTGTTTGAGCTGATTCTCACTGCCATGTTTATGGCAGTCAAGACACACTTCATTCCCTTACGGAAACATATCAATACATAGGTTTTAAGTTTCTTACTAGTCAGATATATACCTCTTCGGGAAATATGGAGTTTTGAGTCCCTTTCACTGAGGAAAGTATAGGTCTTTTCTATTCCATAGTTGGTTTTTGGAACGGAACATGTACTAATATCAAACTCTGGTTTTATGCATCACCCCACCTCTCCTTCCCCCTTAAGCAGGCATAAGAGTGTTTTCTAAATGTGAGACTATGTTCTCTTTCCTAACTCAGTTCATGTGTAGCCATGTTTACAGTACCTTCATAAGTGATATCTTAGGATAAGTTTCTTTTTCTCTGTGACTTATTTCACTCAGGAACGTCGTATCTGAATCCACTCATTTTGCTGCTACTGGCCTTATGACACTGATTTCATGGCTGACTGATATTCCATCGTACGTAAGTAACACATTTTCTTGAACCAGTTTTGTCTTTCCTGGGATATTTAATGTGTACCCAAGTTGAGGTTCTTGTAAGCAGTGCAGCACTAAATTTTGCGGTGGCTCTGTCTTATTGATTTTCAGTTTTACCAATGTATATTCCCTAGACTGGAAGTGTCCTTGGCTCTGTAGCTCTGTTGTTTACTTGTTTTAGGGAACACAATGCAGTCCTCCAGAGAGGCAGGTGGCAATTTACATCCTGCCCACCAGCATAACTAGGCTTCCTTTTCTCCAGGGCCTGTCTTGCCTTTCTGGTTTTTACACATTTTGCGGATGTCCCTTTTGACCGGTGGGAAGTGGTACTTCATTGTAGTGTAGATTTGCATTGCCCGCTTGCTTGCTTGGAAAAAAGGGCGTAAGCGTTTTCTCATGAATATATTCAGCAGAAAACACATACGCCCTTTCTGGCCAATTACATCGTTGTCAAAATTGTGCCCCTCTTCCTGTGCTTTAAAGGCGATTCCAATGTACCTCTTGAAATCTGTTTCCTGCTATTCTGGCTCACTTTGACGTCTTCCTCGTTGCCTTCCCTCAACAGATTTTTGGACGATTTTTGTCCTTTATTCCTCTGACAGTTTGTGCTTTGCTGTGCCCCTAAGCTCCATTTTTCAACTCGTTTTTTTGTGAGCTGACCGCAAGTCCAAAATTTTGGTTCAGGACCTATACTGTTCCCTGCGGGTAGCTGAGGCTTTGGTTAATTATTCTTCCTGCCTGGAAATTAGAGTGACATGTGCCCGTCCAAATGCCTAACAGCTACTCTCTCATTGGTTCTACCTCTTCCCTTTCAGCCTCTGTCAAATTGGCAACATGTGCGAACCAGGAGGTTAAAGGGCCTGTCTAAACAAGTTGGGAGATTGATAGTAAAGCAGTTGGAAAGTCACAACAGAGCACCAGGTGAGGGATTATTAGTTGAATTTTAGAAACCTTTCGTATTCACAGTGTGTCCATTCTCTAGGTTTCCCATACATGTTATAGCTGTAGTAATATTCCCTTCAATCTGTAGAGTTGGGACCCTTGGAATGTGTGCCACACGTTATTGCTTTAAATGGTATGCATTTGCTCACCGAATCTCACCAATCCTCTCAGTCCCAAGTGTCCAGCCTTATGCCACATCCAGCTGTCATTGTAGATAGGGTCATTCCAGGTTTCATCAGAGCCCCTCAAGGAATTGTAGAGAATTTCCCAGTTTTTGTTTGTTTTGTTTTTGAAATTCTTTTTATAGTGGTTTTGAGTTGATTCTCACTGCCATGTTTATGCCAATCTAGACACACTTGATTCCCTTTCAGAGACATATCGATACATAGGTTTTAAAATTCTTACTACTTTGATATATTCCTCTGTGGGGAATATGGGTGTTCAGTCCCGTTCACTGAGGAAGGAGTAGGTCTTGTCTATTCTGTATTTGGATTATGGAACCGTACCTGTGCTAATATCAAACTCTGGTTTTGTACATCTTCCCACCTCTCTTTCCCCTTAAGCAGGCATAAGTATGTTTTCTCCATGTGAGACACTGTTCTCTTTCCTAATTCAGTTCATATGTAGCCATGTTTACATTTCCTTCATAAGTGATATCTTATGTCAGAATGCTCCATGGCTCTTGTCATCATGATGATCTATGATGCTCTTCATCACAATTATCCATGGTCTTCTCATCACAATGATCCACAGTCTTGCCATCACATTGCTCCATGCCCTGATCATCACAATGCTCCTTTACCTTTGTCATCACAATCGTCCATGACACGTGTCATCACAATGCTCCATGTTATTGGCATCACAATGGACCATGACATATGTCATCACAATGATCCCTGACACCTGTCTTCACTATAGTCCATGACGCTGTCATCACAATGTTCCATGCTCTTTTCATCACAATGCACCATGCCCACTCTCATCACAATAATCCATGAAATTTGTGAGAACAATGCTTCATGCCCCTGTCATCACAATGCTCCGTGACTCCATTCATCACAATGCTTCATGATATTTGTCATCACAATGGTCAATGCCCTCGTCATCACAAGGCTCTGTGACCTGTGTAACCACAATGCACCATGAACTTTTCATCACAATGCTCCATGTCTTTCTCAGCACAACACTCAATGACACTTGTAATCACAATGCTCCATGCGCTTGTCCGCAAAATGCTCCACCAGCTTGTCATCACAATGCTCCATGCACTTCTCATCAAAATGCTCTGTCACCACTGATATCACAATGTTCCATCACTGGTCATCACAATACGCCCTCATCCTTGTCATCACAATGTTCCATGACCGCTATCATCACAATACTACATGCCCTTATCATCACAGTGCTCCATGACCCATGACATCACAATTCTCCATAACCCATGTCATCAAAATGCTCCAAGACCTTTTTCGTCACAATGCTCCAATACCCCTTACCTCACCATTCTCCATAACCCATATCATCAAAATGCTCCATGACCTTTGTCATCACAAATCTCCATGACGCTTGTCATCACAATGCTCGATTAACTTCTCATAACAATGCTCCATGCCCTTGTCATTACAGTCCTCCATGAACCATGTACCACAGTGTTCTGGGCCCTTGTCATCACAAGGCGCCAGGCCCACTCTCATCACAACAGTCCATGAAACATTTCAGACCAGTGCCCCATGGCCTTGTCATCACAATGCTCCATTACCCCTGTCATAACAATGCTCCATGACCCCTGTCATCACAATGCACCGTGCCCATCACCATAATATTTCATGCTATTGTCATCACAATGAAATCAAAATGCTCAATGACCTTTGTCATCAAAATGCTCCAAACCCTTCTGATCACAGTGTTCCATAACACTTGTCATCACAATGCCCCATGACGCTGGTCATCACAATTATCCATGGTCTTCTCATCACAATGCTCCATGATCTTTGTCATCACAATGCTCAATACACTTATCATCTCAATGCTCTCTGACAGTTGTCATCAGTATGCTCCTTGAACCCTGTCATGACAAGGCTCCATGAATTTTTCATCAAAATGATCCATTCCTTTTTCATCTCAATGCTCCAAGACCCCTGTAATCAAAATGAACCATGTCCTTGTCATCACAAAGCTCCATGACGCATGTCATCAAAATGCTCCATTGCTTTTCATCACAATGTTCCATGCCCTTGTCATCACAATTCTTCCAAACCCCTGTAATCACAATGCTCCATGCACCTTTTCATCAGAATGCTCCATGACCCTGTTCATCAAAATGCTCCATTAACCCTGATATCACAATGTTCCATAACCCCTGCCATCAAAATGTTCCATGACACTTTTCATCAATTTGCTCCATGACCCTGTCATCACAATGCTCCCTGCCCTTCTCATCACAATGCACCACGACCTTGTCATCAAAATGCTCCATGACTTTTGTCATCACAAAGCTCCATGACCCTTGGCATCACAATGCTCCATGCTATTTCATCACAATGCTCCATGAAACCTCCCATCTCATTGCTCCATGCCCTTGTCACCACAATGCTCCATGACGCTTGTCATCACAATGCTCGATACTCTTCTCATCACAATGCTCCATAACCTTGTCATTATAATCCTCTAGGACACATGTATCACAGTGTTCCGTGCCCTAGTCATCACAATGCTCCATTACCCCTGTCATAATAATGCTCCATGACCCCTGCCATCACAATGATCCACGGCCTTGTCATCCAAGTCTCCATGACCCCTGTCATCAAAATACTCCATGAATATTTTCAGCCCAATGCTCCATGACCTTCTCATCACAATGCTCATTGACCCATGTCATCACAATGCTCCATGACCCCTCTCATCACAATGATCCATGACACCTGTCATCACAATGCTCCATGCCCTTTGTCATTACAGTGATCCATGACGCTCTTCATCATAATTTTCCATGGTCTTTTCATCTCAATGCTCCACGGTCTTGCCATCACAATTCTCCATGCCCTGTTCATCACAATGCTCCATGTCCCATGTCATTACAATTCTCCAAATCCTTGTCATCACAATGCACCAGGACACTTCTCATCACAATGTTATATGATATTTTCATCACAAATCTCCATGCATTTGTCATCGCAATCCTCTATGACCCCTGTCATAGCAAGCTCCATGCGTTTTTCATCACAATGCTTCATTACCTTGTCATCAAAATTCTCAATGGCCCTTGTCATCACAATGCTCCATGCCCTGTCATCACAATGCCCCTTGACCCTTGACATCACAATGTTCCAAGCCCTTGTCTTCAAAATGCTCCATTACCTTTGTCATCACAATCCTCCATGACACTTGGTATCACAATGCTCGATGCCATTGTCATCACAATGGACAATGACATATGTCATCACAATGCTCCCTGACACCTGTCTTCACAATACTCCATGAGCTTGTTATCACAATGTTCCATGCACTTGTCATCACAATGCGCCATGCCCACTGTCATCAAAATAATCCATGAAAGTTGTCAGCCAAATGTTCCATGACCGTGTCATCACAAACTTCCATGCCCTTGTCATCACAATGCTCTATGACCCCTGTCATCACAATGCTCCATGACACCAGTCATCACAATGCTTCATGACCCTTGTCATCACAGTGGTCCATGCCCTCATCACACAAGGCTCTGTGACCTTTGTCACCACAATGCTCCATGCCCTTGTCCTCACAATGCTCCATGCCCACTGTCATCACAATAATCCATGAAACTTTTCAGCCCAATGTTCCATGCCCCTGTCATCACATTGCTCCATGCCCCTGTCATCACAATGCTCCCCAACCTTGTCATCACAATGCTCCGTGACTCCAGTCATCACAATGCTTCATGACCTTTGTCATCACAATGGTCCATGCCCTCATCATCACAAGGCTCTGTGAACTTTTTCACCACTATGCTCCATGAACATTTAATCCCAATGCTCTGTGAGCCATGTCATCACAATTCTCCATGCCTTTGTCAGGACAATGCTCCATGACAATTGTCATCACAATGCTACATGCCCTTGTCAGCACAATGCTCCATGACCCATGTCATCACAGTGTGCCATGCGCTTGTCATCACAGGGCTCCCCAACCTTGTCATCACAATGCTCCGTAAAACTTGTCATCACACAGCTCCATGCACTTCACATCAAAATGCTGTCTCACCACTAATATCATAATTTTCCAACACTAGTCATCACAATAGTCCCTCTCTCCTGTCATCACAATGTTTCACGGCATTGTCATCACAAGGCTCCATGACCCAAGTAATCACAATGCTCCATGCCAATTTTCATCTCAATGCTCCATGAACCTTGTCATCACAACGAACCATGCCCATCAGCATAATGCCTCACGCTATTGTCATCACAATGAAATCAAAATGCTACATGACCTCTGTCATCACAATGCTCCAAACCCTTGTGATCACAGTGCTCCATAACACTTGTCATTACAACGCCCCATGACGATCGTTATCACAATTATCCACGCACTTCTCATCACAATGTTCCATGACCTTTTTCATCACAATGTTCAATACACTTGTCATCACAATGCTCCCTGACACTTGTCGTCAGTATGCTACTTGAACCCTGTCATGACAAGGCTCCATGCCTTTTTCATCTCAATGATCCATGTCCTTTACTTCACAATGCTCTAAGACCCCTGTGATCACAATGCTGCATGCACCTTTTCATCAGAATGCTCCATGAGACTTCTCATCACAAGGCTCAGTGGGCTTCTCATCACAATGCTCCAGGACCTTCTCATCACAATGCTCCAGGACCTTGTCATCACAATGTTCCATTCCCTTGTCAACACAATGCTCCATGAGCCCTGCCATCACAAAACTCCATGAACATTTTCAGCCCAATGATCTATGACCTTCTCATCACAATGTTCCATGACCACTGTCATCACAACGCTCTATGGCCACTGACAACAAAATGATCCTGTACTCTTTTCATCAAACTGCTCCATGACCCTTGTCATCACAATGTTCCATTCCCTTGCCATCCCAATGCTCCATGACACCTGTAATCACAATGCTCCGTGACGCTTTTCATCACAGTGCTCCATTACCCTTGTCATCAAAATGCTCCATGCATTTGTCAGCAAAATGCTACATGACCTTGTCATCACAATGCTCCATGCGCTTGTCATCAAAATACTCTATTCCCATTGTCATCAAAATCCTCCATGAACCTTGGGTTTACATTGCGTCATGCCATGTCATGACAATGCTCCATGCTACTTGAAATGAAAATGATCCATGACCTCTGTCATCACAATGCTCCAAACCCTTGTGATCACAATGTTCCATAACACTTGTCATCACAACGCTCCATGATGCCTGTCATCACAATGCTCCATGACCGTTGTCATCACAATGCTCAATACACTTGTCATGACAATGCTCCCTGACACTTGACGTCAGAATGCTCCTTGAAACCTGTCATGAAAAGGTTCCATGACTTTTTCATCACAATGCACCATGCCTTTTTCATCACAATGCTCCATGCTATTGTCATCACAATACTCCAGAAACTTGTCATCAGAATGCTCCATGACCCTTGTTATCACAATGATCCATGACACTTGTCATCACTATTCTCCATGCCCCGTGTCATTACAGTGCTCGATGACACTCGTCATCAAAATGCTCCATGGTCTTGCCATCACAATGCTCCACGGACATGCCATCACAATGCTCCATGCCCTGGACATCACAATGCTCCATGTCCCTTGTCATCACAATGTTCCATGACACTTCTGATCACCATGATACATGCTCTTGTCATCACAATCCTCCATGACACTTGTCATCACAATGCTCCATGCCATTGTCATCACAATGGACCATGACATATGCAATCACAATGCTCCCTGACACCTGTCTTCACAATAAGCAATGAATATGTCATAACAATGCTCCATGCCCTTGTCATCACAATGCTCCATGCCGTTGTCGTCACAATGCACCATGAACTGTGTCATCACGATGCTCCGTGACTCCAGTCATCACAATGCTTCATGACCTTTGTCATCACAATGGTCCATGCTCTCGTCATCACAAGTCTCTGTGACCTTTGTCACCACAATGCTCCATGAACTTTTCATCACAATGCTCCGTGACCCTTGTCATCGCAATGCTCCATTCCTTTGTCAGAACAGTGCTCCATGACCCTTGTCATCACAATGCTCCATGCGCTTCTCAGCACAATGCTCCATGACCCATGTCATCATAATGGGCCATGCGCTTGTCATCACAATGCTCCACAACTTTGTCATCACAATGCTCCATAAACCTTGTTATCACAATGCTCCATGCACTTCTCATCAAAATGCTCTCTCACCACTAATATCACAATGTTCCATCACTAGTCATCACAATACTCCATCACCACTGTCATCACAATGTTCCATGACCCCAGTAATCACAGTGCTCCATGCCCTTGTCATCACAAAGCTCCATGATGCATGTCATCAGAATGCTCCATGGCCTGCTCATCACAATGCTCCATGACCTTGCCATTACAATGCTCCATTACCACTGTCATCACAATGCTCCATGACCACTGACGTCACAGCGCTCCATGACCCCTGACAACACAATGATCCGGGACTCTTGTCATCAAAATGCTCCATGACACTTGAAATCACAGTGATCCATGCGCTTGTCATCCCAATGCTCCATGACCCCTGTAATCAGAATGCTCCATCACGCTTTACATCTCAGTGCTCCATGACCCTTGGCATCACAATGCTCCATGCCATTGTCATCACAATGCTCCATGAAACCTATCATTACATTGCTCCATGCCCTTGTCATCACAAAGCTCCATAACACTTGTCATCACAATGCTCGATGCCCTTCTCATCACAATGCTCCATTACCATTTTCATCACAATGCTCAATAAACTTGTCATCACAATGCTCCCTGACACTTGTCGTCAGAATGCTCCTTGAACACTGTCATGAAAAGGCTCCATGCCTTTTTCATCACAATGCTCCATGCCCATTTCATCACAATGCTCCATGCCATTGTCATCACATTAATCCTCAAGCTTGTCATCAGAATGGTCCATAACCCTTGTCATCACAATGATCCATGACACCTGTAATCACAATTCTGCATGCCCCTTGTCATTACAGTGCTCCATGATGCTCATCATCACAATTATCCATGGTCTTCTCATCACAGTGCTCCACGGTCTTGCCATCACAATGCTCCATGCCCTGGTCATCACAATTCTACATGTCCTTGTCATCACAGTGCTCCATGACACTTCTCATCAAAATGTTACATCCTCTTGTCAATACAGTTCTCCATGCACTTGTCATCGCTATGCTCCATGACCCTTGTCATAACAATGCTCCATGACCCCTGCCATCACAATGTTCCCCGGCCTTTTCATCCAAGGCTCCATGACCCTTTTCATCACAATGCTCCAAGACCCTTGTAATCACAATGTTCCATGCCTTTGTCATCACAAATATCCATGACGCATGTCAACAGAATACTCCATGCCCTTGTCATCACAATGGTCCAAGACCCCTGTAATCACAATGCTCCATGCCCCTTTTCATCTCAATGCTCCATGACCCCTGTCATCACAATGCTCGGTGACTCCAGTCATCAAAATGATTCATGACATTTCTCATCACAATGGTCCATGCCCCTGTCACACAAGGCTCTGTGACCTTTGTCACCACAATGCTCCATGAACTTTTCATCACAGTGCTCTGTAACCCTTGTCATCAAAATGCACCATGCCTTTGTCAGCACAATGATACATGACACATGTCATCACAATGCTCCATGCGCTTTTCAGCACAATGCTCCTTGACCCATGTCATCACAATGCGCCATGCACTTGTCATCACAATGCTCCACATCCTAGTCATCACAATGCTCCATAAAACTTGTAATCACAATGCTCAATGCACTTCTCATCAAAATGCTCTCTCACCATTGATTTCACAATGTTCCATCACTATTAATCACAATACTCCCTCAACCCTGTCATCACAATGTTCCATAACCCCAGTCATCACAATGCTACATGCCCTTATCGTCACAATGTACCAATCCCTTGTCATCAAAATGCTCCATGACCACTGTCATCACAACGCTCCATGACCCGTGACAACACAATGATCCGGGACACTTGTCATCTGAATGCTCCATTACCCTTGTCATCAGAATGATCCATGACCTTGCCATCCCAATGCTCCATGACCCCTGTAATCACCATGCTCCGTGACGCTTGTCATCACAGTGCTCCATGACCCTTGTCATCAAAATGTTCCGTGCATTTGTCAGCAAAATGCTACATGACCTTGTCATCACAATGCTCCATGTGCTTGTCATCACAGTACTCCATTCCGATTGTCATCAAAATCCTCGATGAAACTTGGGTTCACATTGCTTCATGCACTTGTCATCACAATGCTCCATGGTCGTTGAAATGAAAATGTTCCATGTCCTCTCTCATCACAATGCTCCAAACCCTTCTGATCACAATGTTCCATAACCCTTGTCATCACAACGCTCCATGATGCCTGTCATCACAATGCTGCATGAACTTTGTCATCACAATGCTCAATACACTTGTCATCACAAAGCTCCCTGACACTTGTCGTCAGAATGCTCCTTGAAACCTGTCATGAAAAGACTCAATGCCTTTTTCATCACAATGCTCCATGCCCTTTTCATTACAATGCTCCATGTCAGTGTCATCACAATACTCCATAAGCTGGTCATAAGAAGGCTCCATGACCCCTCTCATCAAAATCATCCATGACACCTGTCATCACAATGCTCCATTCCCCTTGTCATTACAGTGCTCCATGACTCTCGTCATCACAATTACCCATGATCTTCTCATCATAATGTTCCACGGTCTTGCCATCACAACGCTTAATGCCCTGGTCATCACAATTCTCCATGTCCCTTGTCATCACAATTCTCCACGGCCCTCTAATCACAATGCGCCATGACACTTCTCATCACAATGTTACATGCTCTTGTCATCACAATTATCCATGCACTTGTCATCGCAATCCTCCATGACCCCTGCCACAGCAATCTCCATGTGCTTGTCATCGCAATGCTTCACGACGTTGTCATCAAAATTCTCAATGGCCGTTGTCATCACAATGCTCCATGCCCTTGTCATCACAATGTTCCATGACACTTCTCATCAGAATGCTCCAAGCCCTTGTCATCACAATGCTCCATTACCTTTGTCATCACAATCCTCCATGACACTTGGCATCACAATGCTCCATGCCATTGTCATCACAACGCTCCCTGACAACTGTCTTCACAATAATCCATGACCTTGTCATCACAATGCTCCATTCCCTTGTTATCACAAGGCGCCATGCCCACTGTCATCACAATATTCCATGAAACTTGTCAGACCAATGTTCCATGCCCCTGTCATCACAATGCTCCATGACCCTTGACAACACAATGATCCGGGACTCTTGTCATGAAAATGCTCCATGACCATTGCCATCACAATACTCCATGCCCTTGCCATCCCAATGCTACAAGACACCTGTAATCAAAATGCTCCATGCCCCTTTTCATCTCAATGCTCCTTGAACCCTCTCATCACAATGCACCATGCCCATCATCATAATGCTTCATGCTATTGTCATCACAATGAAATCAAAATGCTACATGACCTCTGTCATCACAATGCTCCAAACCCTTGTGATCACAATGTTCCATAACACTTGTCATCACAATGCCCCATAACGCACGTCATCACAATTATCCATGGTCTTCTCATCACAATGCTCCATGAACTCCGTCATCACAATGCTCAATACACTTGTCATCACAATGCTCCCTGGCTCTTTCCATAAGTATGCTCCTTGAAACCTGTCATGACAAGGCTCCTTGCCTTTTTCATCACAATGATCCAGAGACTTTTCATCATAATGCTCCAAGACCCCTGTATTCACAATGCTCTTTGCCCTGGTCATCACAAAGCTCCATGACGCATGTCATCAGAATGCTCCTTGGCCTTCTCTCACAATTCTCCATGCCCTTGTAATCACAATGCTCCAAGACCGCTGTAATCACAATGCTCCATGCCCCTTTTCATCAGAATGCTCCATGAGACTTGTCATCATAAGGCTCCATGGTCTTCTCATCACAATGCTCCATGAAGCCTCTCATCACATTGCTCCATGCCCTTGAAATAACAAAGGTCCATGATGCTTGTTACAATGCTAGATGCCCTTCTCATCACAATGCTCCATGCCCTTGTAATTACAATCCTCAATGACCCATGTATCACAGTGTTCCGTGCCCTTGTCATCACAATGCTCCATCACACTTCTCATCAAAATGTTACATGCTCTTGTCATCACAATTCTCCATACATCTGTCATCGCAAAGCCCCATGACACCTGTCATAGCAAGCTCCATGCCTTTGTCATCAAAATGATTCATACATTGTCATCAAAATTGCCGATGTCCGTTGTCATCACAATGCTCCAAGCCCTTGTCATCACAATGCTCCATTAGCTTTGTCATCACAATCCTCCTTGACACTTGGCATCACAATGCTCCATGCCATTGTCATCTCAATGGACCATGACATATGTGATCACAACGCTCCCTGTAACCTGTCTTCACAATAATCCATGACCTTGTAATCACAATGCTCCATGCCCTTGTCATCACAATGCGCCATGCCCACTGTCATCACAATAATCCATGAAACTTCTTAGACAAATTTTCCATGCCACTGTCATCACAATGCTCCATGCCATTGTCATCACAATGCTCCAAGACCACTTTAATCACAATGCTCCATGCCCCTTTTCATCTCAATGCTCCATGAACCCTGTCATCAAAATGCACCATGCCCATCATCATAATGCTTTTTGCTATTGTCATCACAATGAAATCAAAATGCTCCATGACCTCTGTCATTACAATGCTCCAAACCGTTGTTATCACAACGTTCCATAACACTTGTCATCACAACGCCCCATGACGCTCGTCATCACAATTTTACAGGTGTTTCTCATCACAATGCTCCATGACCTTTGTCATCACAATGCTCAATACACTTGTCATCACAATGCTCCCTGACTCTTGTCGTCAGTATGCTCCTTGAACCCTGTCATGACAAGGCTCCATGCCTTATCCATCACAATGATTCATGCCCTTTTCATCACAATGCTCCAAGACCTCTGTAATCACAATGCTCCATGCCCTTGTCATCACAAAGCTCCATGATGCATGTCATCAGAACGCTCTATGGTCTTATCATCCAAATGCTCCATGCCCTTGTCATCCCAATTCTCCAAGACCCTTGTAATCACAATGCTCCTTGCCCCTTTTCATCAGAATGCTCCATGAGACTTGTCATCACAAGACTCCATGGTCTTCTCATCACAGTGCTCCAGGACCCTGTAATCACAGTGCTCCATGACCTCTGTCTTCACAATACTCCATGAACATTTTCAGCCCAGAGATCCATGACCTTCTCATCTCACTTCTCCATGACCCTTGTCATCACAATGCTCCATGACCTCTGTCATCACAACCCTCCATGACCCCTGACAACACAGTGATCCGGGACTCTTGTCATCAAAATGCTCCATAACCCTTGTCATCACAATGATCCATGCCCTTTTCATCCCAATGCTCCATGATCCATGTAATCACAATGCTCCATGAGGATTGTCATCACAGTGCTCCGTGACCCTTGTCATCAAAATGCTCCATGCCTTTGTCAGCACAATGCTACATGGCCTTGTCATCACAATCCTCCATGACCCCTGGGATCACATCGCAACCTGCTCTTGTCATTTCTGTCTTTATTTTCTGGATTTTACAGATTTTCAGATGTCCCTTTTGACCGGTGGGAAGTGACAATTCTTTGTAGTGTGGATTTGTATTTCGGGGTTGCTTGATTGGCCAGAAAGGGCGTATGCCTTTTCTCCTGAATATATTCAGCAGAAAATGCATACGCCCTTTTTGGCCAAGTGCATCATTGTCGAAGTTGTTACGCTTTTCCTGTGCTTTAAAGGCGATTCCAGTTTAACTCTTGAAATATGTTTTCTGCAATTCGGCCTCATTTTCAAGTCTGCTTCGTTGCCTTCCCTCAACAGATTTTTGGAAGAGAGTTGTCCTTTATAACTCTGCAGGTTTGTGAATTGCTGTGCCCCTGAGCTCCAATTTTCAACTCGTGTTTTTGTGAGCTGACCGCAAATCTACAATTTTGCTGCATGACCTATACTGGTTCTGGGGGTGCAGGCTGACGCTTTGGTTAATTCTTCCTTCCGGACGGGAAATTAGAGTGACATGTGTCCGTCCAAATGCCTACAGCTACTCTCTGATTTGTTCTCCCTCTTTCCTTTCATCCACTGCACAATTTGCAATCTGTGCGAACCAGTAGCTTATAGGGGCTGACTCTCCAAGTTGGCAGATTGATAGTAAAGCAGTTGGAATGCCAAACTGGAGCACAAGGAGAGGAAAAATTAGGAGCCTTTTAGAAATCTTTTGCCATCACTGGGTGTCCTTTCTCTAGGATTCCCATACATGTTATAACTGTATTGATATTCCCTTCTACCTGGAGAGTTGGGACCCATGGAATGGGTGGCATGCATTACTGCTTTAAAGGATCTGCATTTTCTCACCCAATCTCACCAGTCCTCTCAGCCCCAAGTGTCCAGCCTTATGTCTCATCTAGCTGTCTTTGCAGATAGGGTCGTTCCAGGTTTCATCAGAACCCCTGAAGGAATTGTGTAAAATTTCGCTGTTTTTATTTGTTTTGTTTTTGAAATTCATTTTTATAAGGGGGTTGAGCTGATTTTCACCGACGTGTTTATGCCTGTCTAGACACACTTGATTCCGTTATGGAGACATATGAATATATAGGTTTTAAGATTCTTACTAGTCAGATATATTCCTCTGTGTGGAATAGGGGTGTTGAGTCCTGTTCACAGAGGAAGGTGTAGGATTTGTCTATTCTGTATTTGCTTCATGGAATGGTACCAGTGCTAATATCAAAGTCTGGTTTTATGCATCACCCCACCTCTCCTTTCCCCTTATCAGGCATAAGAGTGTTTTCTCAATGTGAGACTCTGTTCTCTTTCCTAACTCAGTTCATGTGTAGCCATGTTTACAGGACCTTCATAAGTGATATCTTATGATAAGTTTCTTTTTCTCTGTGACTTATTTCACGTAGAATCATCGTACCTAAATCCACTCATTATGCTGTTACTGGCTTTATGACATTGATTTCATGTCTGAGTGATATTCCGTTCTACAAAATTACCACAAGTTCTTTACACAATTTTCTCTTTCCTGGAATACTTAAGTTGTACTGAAGTTGAGGTTCTTGTATGCAGAGCAGCCTTAAATTTTGGGGTGCCTGTGTCTTGTTGATATTTAGTCTTCCCAAGTTATATGCCCATGAGTGGAAGTGCCCTATGCTCGGTAGCTTTGTATTTAAATGTTTTAGGAAACAGCATACACTTCTTCAGAGTGGGTCTTGGATATTTATACCCCACCCATCAGCGTGACTAGCTCCCTGTTCTCTATGGCCTCTCCTGCATTTCTGGTTTGTACACATTTTTTTGGATGGCCTTTCTTAGCAGTGGAAATTGAGACTTCTTTGTTGTGCGGATTTGCATTTCCCGCTTGCTTGCTTGGCCAAAAAATCTGTATGTGTTTTTTTCCTGAAGATATTCACGAAAAAAACGCATACACCCTTTTGCCCAACTGCATCATGTTAGAAATTCTGCTGCTTTTCATATGCTTTAAATGTGAGTCCAATCTACGTTTTGAAATCTGTTTCCTGCAATTCTGCCTCTCATTCAGATCCTCTTCGTTGCCTTACCTGAATATATTTTTGGACGTTGGTTATCCTTTTTATCTTTGCAGGTCTTTTAATTGTCTGCTCCTGAGCTCCATTTTGCAACTCACTTTTTTTGTGAGCTGGCCGCCAAACCATTTAATTGCTTCCGGCCCTATTCTGGTTCTGGGGAAGCAGGGTGAACCTTTGGTTAATTTTTCTTCCTAATGGGAATTTAGAGTGACATGTGCCTGTCAAAACTCCTACAGCTAGTCTCTCATTGGTTCCCCCTCTTCCCGTTTATCCTCTGCAGAAATGCAAACTGTGTGAAACAGGAGGTTAAAGGTGCTGATTCTCCAAGTGGGGAGATTGTTAGTAATTTGGCTGGAATGGCGAACCCCAGCACCAGGAGATAAAAAATGAGGTGCATTTTAGACCTCTTTCCTGATCACACGGTGTACATTCGTCTCGGTCTCCCAGGCATGTTTTCGCTGTCAGAAGATTCCCTTGAACCTGCAGATTTGGGACCCATGGAATGGGAATCATGAAGTATTTCTTTTAAAGTTCTGCATGTCCTCACCCAGCCTCTCTAACATCTCTTAGCGTGCATAGCTTCCAGCCTTATATATCATCCTGCTGTGGGTCTACATGTGTTCAATCCATGTTACATCATAGCCCTTCAACAAAAGTTGTAAGAAATTTTGTCTGTCTCACTGTTTTTCTAAATAATTTTTAATTTATTTTTATATTGGTTACAGCTGATTTTCAAAGCTCTGTTTTTTGCTGGTATACATCCACTTGATTCATGTACTGTGAAACAACAATAAATTCTTTTTCAGATGCTTACCATTCATATGTATTATTTTCCAGTGACTTGAGTGGGCTGTGTGCAGTTCTTTGAAGTACCGTGTAGTCCTTGTCAGTTATTCAATTTTGTACTTGGAATGGTATCTTTGCTAATTTCAACCTCCTGGATAATACCTCACCCTTCCTCACATTTCCATTTAGCAGCCTTATGTCTATTTTCTACATATTTGACTATGTTTCTGTTTTGTAATTTATTTCATGTGTAGCCATTTTTGATTCCACCTTTAAGTGACATCTTATGATATGTGTCTTTTTCTTTCTGACATACGTCACTTAGAATGATCGTATGTAAATCCTCCAGAGTTGTTACAACTGGCCTTATTTCCTTGATTTCTGGATGAGTAATATTCCACTCTACATAAGTAAACCACCTACATAAACAGCCCTAAATTTTGGGGTGGCTCTATCTTATTGATTTTCAGTTTTCCCAAGGTATATTCCCTAGACTGGAAGTGCCCTTGGCTCTGTAGCTCTGTTGTTTCCTTGTTTTAGGAAATACAATGCACTCCTCCAGAGAGGCAGTTCGCAATTTACATCCTGTCCATCAGCATAACTAGGCTCCCTGTTCTCCAGGGCCTATCTTGCCTTTCTGGTTTTTACACATATTGCGGATGGCCCTTTTGACCGGTGGGAAGTGATACTTCATTGTAGTGCAGATTTGCATTGCCCGCTTGCTTGCTTGGCCAAAAAGCACGTATGCGTTTTCTCCTGAATATATTCAGGAGAAAACGCATACGCCCTTTTTGGCCAAGTGCATCATTGTCGAAGTTGTGCCCCTATTCCAGTGCTTTAAATGTGATTCCAATGTACCTCTTGAAATCTGTTTCCTGCTATTCTGGCTCGCTTTCAAGTCCGCCTCAGTGCCTTGCCTCAACAGATTTTCGGACGATTGTTGTCCTTTACTACTCTGCCAGTTTGTGCATTGCTGTGCCCCTGAGCTCCATTTTTCAACTCGTTTTTAGTGAGCTGACCGCAAATCCAAAATTTTGGTTCAGGACCTATACTGGTTCCCGGCGGGTGTCTGAGATTTTGGTTAATTCTTCTTCCTGCCTGGAAATTGGAATGACATGTGCCCGTCCAAATGCCTAACAGCTACTCTCTCATTGGTTCTCCCTCTTCCCTTTCATCCTCTACAACATTGGCCACCTGTGATAACAAGGAGGTTAAAGGGCCTGTCTCTCCAAGTTGGGAGATTGATAGTAAAGCAGTTGGAAAGTCAAACCGGAGCACCAGGAGAGGGATTATTAGTTGAGTTTTAGAAACCTTTCATATTCACATTGTGTCCATTCTCTAGGTTTCCAGTACATGTTATAGCTGTAGTAATATTCCCTTCAACCTGGAGAGTTGGGACCATTGGAATGTGTGCCACATATTATTGTTTTAAATGGTCTGCATTTGCTCACCGAATCTCACCAATTGTCTCAGTCCCAAGCGTCCAGGCTTATGCCACATCCAGTTGTGGTTGTAGATAGGGTCATTCCAGGTTTCATCAGAGCCCCTGAAGGAATTGTAAATAATTTCCCTGTTTTTTTGTCTTTTTTTTTTTTTGAAATTCCTTTTTATAGGGGGTTTGAGTTGATTCTCACTGCCATGTTTATGGCAGTCAAGACACACTTAATTCCCTTACGGAGACATACCAATACATAGGTTTTAAGTTTCTTACTAGTCAGATATATTCCTCTGCAGGAAATATGGGGTTTTGAGACCTTTTCACTGAGGAAAGTGTAGGTCTTGTCTATTCCGTAGTTGGTTTTTGAAACGGTACATGTACTAATAACAAACTCTGGTTTTATGTATCACCCCACCTCTCCTTCCCCCTTAAGCAGGCATAAGAGTGTTTTCTAAATGTGAGACTCTGTTCTCTTTCCTAACTCAGTTCATGTGTAGCCAGGTTTACAGGACCTTCATAAGTGATATCTTATGTTAAGTTTCTTTTTCTCTGTGACTTATTTTACTTAGAATCATCGTACCTGAATCCACTCAGTTTGAAGCTACTGGCCTTATGACATTGATTTCATGGCTGACTGATATTCCATCGTACGTAAGTAACAAAATTTCTTGAAACATTTTTGTCTTTCCTGGGATATGTAAGGTGTACCCAAGTTGAGGTTCTTGTAAGCAGTGTAGCCCTAAATTTTGGGGTGGCTCTGTCTTATTGATTTTTCATTTTCCCAAGGTATATCCCCTAGACTGGAATTGCCCTTTGCTCTGTAGCTCTGTTGTTTCCTTCTTTTAGGGAACACAATGCACTCCTCCAGAGAGGCAGTTCGCAATTTACATCCTGTCCATCAGCATAACTAGGCTAACTGTTCTCCAGGGCCTATCTTGCCTTTCTGGTTTTTACACATTTTGCGGATGGCCCTTTTGACCGGTGGGAAGTGATACTTCATTGTAGTGCAGATTTGAATTGCCCGCTTGCTTGCTTGCTTGGCCAAAAAGGGCCTATGCATTTTCTCCTGAATATATTCAGGAGAAAACGCATACGCCCTTTTTGGCCAAGTGCATCATTGTCAAAGTTGTGCCCCTATTCCTGTGCTTTAAAGGTGATTCCAATGTACCTCTTGAAATCTGTTTCCTGCTATTCTGGCTCACTTTCAAGTCCACCTCGTTGCCTTCCCTCAACAGATATTTGGACGATTGTTGTCCTTTATTTCTCTGCCAGTTTGTGAATTGCTGTGGCCCTGAGCTCCATTTTTCAACTCGTTTTTTGTGAGCTGACCGCAAGTCCAAAATTTTGGTTCAGGACCTATACTGGTTCCTGGCGGGTGTCTGAGACTTTGCTTAATTCTTCTTCCTGCCGGGAAATTAGAATGACATGTGCCCGTCCGAATGCCTAACAGCTACTCTCTCATTGGTTCTCCCTCTTCCCTTTCATCCTCTACAAATTTGGCCACCTGTGAGAACAAGGAGGTTAAAGTGGCTGTTTTTCAAAGATGGGAGATTGATAGTAAAGCAGTTGGAAAGTCAGCCTGGAGCACCAAGAAAGGGATTATTAGTTGAATTTTAGAAACCTTAAGTATTCACAGTGTGTCCATTCTCTAGGATTCCCGTACATGTTATAGCTGTAGTAATATTCCCTTCAACCTGGAGAGTTCGGACCCTTGGAATGTGTGCCATGCATTATTGCTTTAAAGGGTCTGCATTTGCTCACCGAATCTCACCAATCCTCTCAGTCCCAAGTGTCCAGCCTTATGCCACATCCAGCTGTCATTGTAGATAGGGTCATTCCAGGTTTCATCAGAGCCCCTGAAGGAATTGCAAAGAATTTCCCTGTTTATTTCTTTTGTTTTTGAAATTCCTTTTTAGAGTGCGTTTGAACTGATTCTCACTGCCATGTTTATGCCAGTCTAGACAAACTAGATTCCCTTACGGAGACATATCAATACATAGGTTTTAAGATTCTTACTAGTCAGATATATTCCTCTGCGGGAAATATGGGGTTTTGAGTCCCTTTCAATGAGGAAAGTGTAGGTCTTGTCTATTACCTAGTTGGTTTTTCGAACGGTACCTGTACTAATATCAAACTCTGGTTTTATGCATCACCCCACCTCTCCTTCCCCATTAAGCAGGCATAAGAGTGTTTTCTAAATGTGAGACTCTGTTCTCTTTCCTAAATCAGTTCATATGTAGCCATGTTTACAAGACCTTCATAAGTGATATCTTATGATAAGTTTCTTTTTATCTGTGACTTATCTCACTTAGAATCATCGTACCTGAATCCACTCACTTTGAATCTACTGCCCTTATGACATTGATTTCATGGCTGACTGATATTCCATCGTACGTAAGTAACACAGTTTCTTGAAACATTTTTGTCTTTCCTGGGACATTTAAGGTGTACCCAAGTTGAGTTTCTTGTAAGCAGTGCAGCCCTAAATTTTGGGGTGGCTCTGTCTTATTGAATTTCTGTTTTCCCAAGGTATATCCCCTAGACTGTAATTGCCCTTGGCTCTGTAGCTCTGTTGTTTCCTTGTTTTAGGGAACACAATGCACTCCTCCAGAGAGGCAGTTTGCAATTTACATCCTGCCCATCAGCATAACTAGGCTCCCTGTTCTCCAGGGCCTATCTTGCCTTTCTGGTTTTTACACATTTTGTGGATGTCCTTATTGACCGGTGGGATGTGATACTTCATTGTAGTGCAGATTTGCATTGCCCGCTTGCTTGCTTGGCCAAAAAGCACGTATGTGTTTTCTCCTGAATATATTCTGGAGAAAACTCATACGCCCTTTTGGGCCAAGTGCATCATTGTCGAAGTTATGCCCCAATTCCTGTGCTTTAAAAGCGATTCCAATGTACCTCTAGAAATCTGTTTCTTGCTATTCTGGCTCGCTTTCAAGTCCGCATCGTTGCCTTGCCTCAACAGATTTTTGGGCGATTGTTGTCCTTTATTTCTCTGACAGTTTGTGCATTGTTGTGTCCCTAAGCTCCATTTTTCAACTCGTTTTTTCTGAGCTGACCGCAAGTCCAAAATTTTGGTTCAGGACCTATACTGGTTCCCGGCAGGTGGCTGAGACTTTGATTAATTCTCCTTCCTTCCGGGAAATTAGAGTGACATGTGCCCGTCCAAATGCCTAACAGCTACTCTCTCATTGGTTCTCCTTCTTCCGTTTCATCCTCTGCCAATTTGGCAACCTGTGAGAACCAGGAGGTTAAAGGGGCTGTCTTTCCAAGTTGGGAGATTGATAGTAAAGCAGTTGGAAAGTCAAACCAGAGGACCAGGAGAGGGATTATTAGTTGAGTTTTAGAAACCTTTCATATTCACATTGTGTACATTCTCTAGGTTTCCAGTACATGTTATAGCTGTAGTAATATTCCCTTCAACCTGGAGAGTTGGGACCCTTGGAATGTGTGACACATATTATTGCTTTAAATGGTCTGCATTTGCTCACCGAATCTCACCAATCATCTCAGTCCCAAGTGTCCAGGCTTATGCCACATCTAGCTGTGGTTGTAGATAAGGTCATTCCAGGTTTCATCACAGCCCCTGAAGGAATTGTAAAGAATTTCCCTGTTTTTTTGTTTTGTTTTTGAAATTCCTTTTTATAGGGGGTTTCAGCTGGTTCTCACTGCCATGTTTATGGCAGTCAAGACACACTTCATTCCCATACAGAGACGTATCAATACATAGGTTTTAATTTTCTTACTAGTCAGATATATACCTCTGTGAGAAATATGGGGTTTTGAGTCCATTTCACTGAGGAAAGTGAAGGTCTTGTCTATTCCGTAGTTGGTTTTTGGAACGGTACCTGTACTAATATCAAACTCTGGCTTTATGCATCACCCCACCTCTACTTGCCCCTCAAGCAGGCATAAGAGTGTTTTCTAAATGTGAGACTCTGTTCTGTTTCCTAACTCAGTTCATGTGTAGCCATGTTTACAGGACCTTCATAAGTGATATCTAATGATAAGTTTCTTTTTCTCTGTGACTTATTTCACTTAGAATCATCGTACCTGAATCCACTCAGTTTGAAGCTACTGGCCTTGTGACATTGATTTCATGGCTGACTGATATTCCATCGTACGTAAGTAACAAAATTTCTTGAAACATTTTTGTCTTTCCTGGGATATTTAAGGTCTACCCAAGTTGAGGTTCTTGTAAGCAGTGTAGCCCTAAATTTTGGGTGGCTCTGTCTTATTGATTTTCCATTTTCCCAAGATATATCCCCTAGACTGGAATTGCCCTTTGCTCTGTAGCTCTGTTGTTTCCTTGCTTTAGGGAACACAATGCACTCCTCCAGAGAGGCAGTTTGCATTTTACATCCATTCCCTCAGCATAACTAGGCTCCCTGTTCTGCAGGGCCTATCTTGCCTTTCTGGTTTTTACACATTTTGCGGATGTCCGTTTTGACCGGTGGGGAATGATACTTGTTTGTAGTGCAGATTTGAATTACCCGCTTTCTTGCTTGGCCAAAAAGGGCCTATGCATTTTCTCCTGAATATATTCACTAGAAAACACATACACACTTTTTGGCCAAGTGCATCATTGTCGAAGTTGTGCCCCTCTTCCTGTGCTTTAAAGGCGATTCCAATGTACCTCTTGAAATCAGTTTCCTGCTATTCTGGCTCGCTTTCAAGTCCGCCTCGTTGCCTTCCCTCAACAGATATTTGGACGATTGTTGTCCTTTATTTCTCTGCCAGTTTGTGAATTGCTGTGGCCCTGAACTACATTTTTCAACTCGTTTTTTGTGAGCTGACCGCAAGTCCAAAATTTTGGTTCAGGACCTATACTGGTTACCGGCGAGTGGCTGAGACTTTTGTTATTTCTTCTTCCTGCCGGGAAATTAGAGTGACATGTGCCCGTCAAATTGCCTAACAGCTACTCTCTCATTGGTTCTCCCTCTTACCTTTCATCCTCTTCCAAATTGACAACCTGTGCGAACCAGGAGGTTAAAGGAGCTGCCTCTCCAAGTTGGGATATTGATAGTAAAGCAGTTGGAAATTCAAACTGGAGCACCAGGAGAGTGACTACTAGTTGAGTTTTAGAAACCTTTTGTATCCACACTGTGTCCATTCTCTAGGTTTCACGTACATGTTATAATTGTAGTAATATGCCCTACAACCTGGAGAGTTGGGACCCTTGGAATGTGTGCCACGCATTATTGCTTTAAGTGGTCTGCATTTGCTCACTGAATCTCGCAAATCCTCTCAGTCCCAAGTGTCCAGCCTTATGCCACATCTAGCTGTCAATGTAGATAGGGTCATTCCAGGTTTCATTAGAGCCCCTGAAGGTATTGTAAAGAATTTCCCTGCTTTTTTGTTTTGTTTTTGAATTTCCTTTTTATAGTGGGTTTGAGCTGATTCTCACTGCCATGTTTATGCCAGTCTAGACACACTTGATTCCGTTATGGAGACATATCAATATATAGGTTTTATGATTATTACTAGTCAGATATATTCCTCTGCGGGAAATATGGGGTTTTGAGTCCCTTTCTCTGAGGAAGGTGTAGGTCTTGTCAATTCCGTAGTTGGTTTTTGGAACGGTACCTGTACTAATATCAAACTCTGGTTTTATGCATCACCCTACCTCTCCTTCCCCCTTGAGCAGGCATAAGAGTCTTTTCTAAATGTGAGACTCTGTTCTCTTTCCTAACTCAGTTTATGTGTAGCCATGTTTACAGGACCTTCATAAGTGATATCTTATGATAAGTTTCTTTTTCTCTGTGACTTATTTCACTTATAATCATCGTAACTGAATCCACTTATTTTGCTGCTACTGGCCTCATGAAATTGAGTTCATGGCTGGGGCATATTCCATCTAACGTAAGTACCACAATTTCTTGAACCAATTTTGTCTTTCCCGGGATATTTAAGGTGTACCCAAGTTGAGGTTCTTGTAAGCAGTGCAGCCCTAAATATTGGGGTGGATCTGTCTTACTGATTTTCAGTTTTCCCATTGTATATTCCCTAGACTGGAAGTGCTCTTGGATCTGTATCTCTGGTGTTTACTTGTTTGAGGGAACACAGTGCACTCCTCCAGAGAGGCAGGTGGCAATTTACATCCTGCCCATCAGCATAACTAGGCTCCCTGTTCTCCAGGGCCTGTCTTGCCTTTCTGGTTTTTACACATTTTGCGGATGTCCCTTTTGACTGGTGGGAAGTGATACTTCTTTTTAGTGCAGATTTGCATTGCCTACATGCTTGCTTGGGCAAAAAGGTCGTTTGTGTTTTCTCCTGAATATATTCAGGTGAAAACACATATGCACTTTTTGACCAAGTGCATCATTGTCGAAGTTGTGCCCCTCTTCCTGTGCTTTAAAGGCGATTCCAATGTACCTCTTGAAATCTGTTTCCTACTATTGGGGCTCGCTTTCAAGTCCACCTCGTTGCCTTCCCTCAACAGATTTTTGGAAGATTGTTGTCCTTTATTACTCTTCCAGTTTGTGAATTGCTGTGCCCCTGAGCTCCATTTTTCAACTCGTTTTTTGTGAGCTGACCGCAAGTCCCAAATGTTGGTTCAGGACCTATTCTGGTTCCCGGCGGTTGGCTGAGACTTTGGTTTATTCTTCTTCGTGCTGGGAAATTAGAGTGACATGTGCCCGTCCAAATGCCTAACAGCTACTCTCTCATTGGTACTCCCTCTTCCCTTTCATCCTTTGCCATTTTGGCAACCTGTGCGAACCAGGAGGTTAAAGGGGCTGTCTCTACAAGTTGGGAGATTGATAGTAAAGCAGTTGGAAAGTGAAACCGGAGCACGAGGAGATTGAGTATTAGTTGAGTTTTAGAAACCTTTCGTATTCACAGTGGGTCCATTCTCTAAGTTTCCCGTACATGTTATAGCTGTAGTAATATTCCCTTTTATTTGGAGAGTTGGGACCCAAGGAATGGGTGCCACGCATTATTGCTTTATAGGGTCTGCATTTGCTCACCCAATCTGACCAATCGTCTCAGTCTCAAGGTTCCAGCCTTATGCCACATCCAGCTGTCGTTGTAGATATGGTCATTCCACGTTTCATCAGAGCCCCTGAAGGAATTGTAAAGAATTTCCTTGTTTTTTTTGTTTTGTTTATAAATTCCTTTTTATCGTGGGTTTCCGCTGATTTTCACTGCCATGTTTATGCCAGTCTAGACACACTTGATTCCCTTACAGAGACATATCAATACGTAGATTTTAAGATTCTTACTAGTCAGATATATTCCTCTGCAGCGAATAGGGGTGTTGAGTCCCGTTCATGAGGAAGGAGTTGGTCTTGTCTATTCTGTATTTGGATTATGGAATGGTACTGGTGCTAATATCAAACTCTGGTTTTATGCATCTCGCCACATCTCCTTTCCCCGTAAGCAGGCATAAGTATGTTTTGTATATGTGAGAATCTGTTCTCTTTACTAATTCAGTTCATGTGTACCCATGTTTACATTTCCTTCATAAGTGATATCTTATGTCCGAATGCTCCATGGCTCTTGTCATAATAATGCTCCATGATGCTTGTCACCACGATTATCCATGGTCTTCTCATCACAATGCTCCACGGTCTTTCCATCACATTGCTCCATGTCCCTTGTCATCACAATTCTCCACGTCTTTGTCACCACAATATTCCATGACATTTCTCATCAAAATGTTACATGCTCTTGTCATCACAATACTCCGTGCACTTGTCATCGCAATGTTCCCTGAACCCTGTCATAGCAAGCTCCATATGATTGTCATCACAATGCTTCATGACATTGTTATAAAAATTATCAAAGTCCCTTGACATCACAATGCTCCCTGCCATTGTCATCACAATGCTCCATGCCATTGTCATCACAATGCTCAATGAAATCTCTCATCACATTGCTCCATGCCCTTGTCATCACAATGCTCCATTACACCTGTCATAACAATGCTCCATGACCGCTGCCATCACAATGTTCCACGGCCTTGTCATCAGAAGGCTCCATGACCCTTGTCATCACAATGCTCCAAGACCTCTGTAATCACAATTCTCCATGCCACTTTTCATCTCAAAGCTCCATGAACACTGTTGTCGCAATGCACCATCCCCATCATCATAATGATTCATGCTATTGTCATCACAATGAAATCAAAATGCTCCATGTCCTCTGTCATCACAATGCTCAAAACCCTTCTGATCACAATGTTCCATAACACTTGTCATCACATGCCCCATGACGCTCGTCATCACAATTATGCAAGGTCTTCTCATCACAATACTCCATGACATTTTTCACCACAATGCTCAATACCCTTGGCACCACAATGCTCGCTGACACTTGTCATCAGTATGCTCCTTGAACACTGTCATGACAAGGCTCCATGCCTTTTTCATCACAATGATCCATTCCCTTTTCATCACAATGCTCCAAGACCCCCGTTATCAAAATGCTCCGTGACTCCAGTCATCACAATGCTTCATGACATTTGTCATCACAATGGGACATGACCTCGACACACAAAGCTCTCTGACTTTTGTCACCACAATGCTCCATGAAATTTTTATCACAATGCTCTGTGAACTTTGTCATCACAAAGCTCCATGCCTTTGTCAGCACAATGCTCTATGACACTTGTCATCACAATGCTCGATGCGCGTGTCAGCACAACGCTCCATAAACCATGTCATCACAATGCACCATGCACTTGTCATCACAATGCTCCATAAACATTGTCATCACAATGCTCCATGCACTTCTCCTCAAAATGCCTTCTCACCAATGATATCACAATGTTCCATCTCTAGTCATCAAAATACTCCCTCACCCCTGTCATCACAATATCCCATGACCCCTGTAATCACAATTATCCATGCCCTTGTCATCACAAAGCTCCATGACGCATGTCATCAGAATGCTCCATGGACTTCTCATCACAATGCTCCATGCCCTTGTCATCACAATGCTCCAACACCCCTGTAATCACAATGCTCCATGCCCCTTTTCATCTCAATGCTCCATGAACCCTGTCATCACAATGCACCGTGCCCATCACCATAATATTTCATGCTATTGTCATCACAATGAAATCAAAATGCTCAATGACCTCTGTCATCACAATGCACCAAACCCTTCTGATCACAATGTTCCATAACACTTGTCATCACAATGCCCCATGTCGCTGGTCATCACAATTATCCATGGTCTTCTCATCACAATGCTCCATGATCTTTGTCATCACAATGCTCAATACACTTATCATCACAATGCTCCCTGACAGTTGTCATCAGTATGCTCCTTGAACCCTGTCATGACAAGGCTCCATGCATTTTTCATCACAATGATCCATTCCCTTTTCATCACAATGCTCCAAGACCCCTGTAATCACAATGCTTCATGTCCTTGCCATCAGAAAGCTCCATGACGCATGTCATCAGAATGCTCCATTGCCTTCTCATCATAATGCTCCATGCCCTTGTAATCACATTGCTTCAAAACCCCTGTAATCTCAATGCTCCATGCACCTTTTCATCAGAATGCTCCATGCCCTTGTCATCACAATGCTCCATAACCCTTTACATCGAAATGTTCCAAGCCCTTTTCATCAAAATGCTCCATTACATTTGTCATCCCAATCCTCCATGACACTTGGTATCACAATGCTCCATGCAATTGTCATCACAATGGACAATGACATATGTCTTCACAATGCTCCCTGACACCTGTCTTCACAATACTCCATGACCTTGTCTTCACAATGTTCCATGCCCTTGTCATCACAATGCGCCATGCCCACTGTCATCACAATAATCCATGAAACATGTCAAACGAATGTTCCATACCCCTGTCATCACATTGCTCCATGCCCTTGTCATCACAATGCTCCATGACCCCTGTCATCACAATGCTCTGTGACTCCAGTCATCAAAATACTTCATGACCTTTTTCCTCACAATGGTCCATGCCCTCGTCACACAAGACTCTGTGACCTTTGTCATCACAATGCTCCATGACCCCTGTCATAACAATGTTCGGTGACTCCAGTCATCACAATGACTCATGACCTTTCTCATCACAATGGTCCATGCCCTCGTCACACAAGACTCTGTGACCTTTGTCACCACAAGGCTCCGTCCCCTTTTCATCTCAATGCTCCATGCCCACTGTCATCACAATAATCCATGAAACTTGTCAGACCAATGTTCCATGCCCCTGTCATCATATTGCTCCATGCCCATGTCTTCACAGTGCTCCGTGAGTCCAGTCATCACAATGATTCATGATCTTTCTCATCACAATGGTCCATGCCCTCGTCACACAAGGCTCTGTGATCTTTGTCACCACAATGCTCCATGAAATTTTCATCACAATGCTCTGTGTCCCTTGTCAGCACAATGCTCCATGACACTTGTCATCAAAATGCTCCATGCGGTTGTCAGCACAATGCTCCATGACACGTCATCACAATGTGCCATGCTCTTTTCCTCACAATGCTCCACATCCTTTTCATCGCTATGCTCCATAAAACTTGTCATCACAATGCTCCATACACTTCTCATCAAAATGCTCTCTCACCACATATATCACAATGTTCCATCAACAGTCATCACAATACTCGCTCACCCCTGTCATCACAATGTTCCATGACCACTGTCATCACAGTGCTACATGCCCTTATCATCACAATGCTCCATGACCCCTGATATCACAATGTTCCATAACCACTGTCACAAAATGCTTCATGACCCATTTCTTCACAATGCTTCAGGACCCCTGACATCACAATATTCCATAACCCCTGTCATCAAAATATTCCATTACCCTTTTATTCAAATTGCTCCATGACCCTGTCATCACAATGCTCCCTGCCCTTCTCATCACAATGCACCACGCCCTTGTCATCAAAATGCCCCATGAAATTTGGCATCACAAATCTCCATGACCCTTGGCATCACAATGCTCCATGCCATTGTCATCACAATGTTCAATGAAATCTCTCATCACATTGCTCCATGCCTTTGTCATCACACTGCTCCATTACTCCTGTCATAACAATGCTCTATGACCCCTTCCATCACATTATTCCACGGACTTGTCATCACAAGGCTCCATGACCCTTGTCATCACAATGCTCCAAGACCTCTGTAATCACAAATCTCCATGACACTTTTCATCTCAATGCGCCATGAACACTGTCATCACAATGCACCATGCTCATCATCATAATGATTCATGCTATTCTCATCACAATGAAATCAAAATGTTCCATGTCTTCTGTCATCAAAATGCTCCAATCCCTTCTGATCACAGTGTTCCATAACACTTGTCATCACATGCCCCATGATGCTCGTCATCACAATTATGCAAGGTCTTCTCATCACAATACTCCATGACATTTTACACCACAATGCTCAATACACTTGGCACCACAATGCTCGCTGACACTTGTCATCAGTATGCTCCTTGAACCCTGTCATGACAAGGCTCCATGCCTTTTTCATCACAATGATCCATTCCCTTTTCATCACAATGCTCCAAGACACCCGTTATCAAAATGCTCCGTGACTCCAGTCATCACAATGCTTCATGATATTGTCATCACAATGGTCCATGACCTGGTCACACAAAGCTCTGTGACCTTTGTCACCACAATGCTCCATGAATTTTTTATCACAATGCTCTGTGACCTTTGTCATCACAAAGCTCCATGCCTTTGTCAGCACAATGCTCCATGACACTTGTCATCACAATGCTCGATGCGCGTGTCAGCACAATGCTCCATAACCCACGTCATCACAATGCACCATGCACTTGTCATCACAATGCTCCATAAACATTGTCATCACAATGCTCCATGCACTTCTCCTCAAAATGCCTTCTCACCAATGATATCACAATGTTCCATCACTAGTCATCACAATACTCCCTCACCCCTGTCATCAAAATATTCCATGACCCCTGTAATCACAATTCTCCATGCCCTTGTCATCACAAAGCTCCATGACGCATGTCATCAGAATGCTCCATGGCCTTCTCATCACAATGCTCCATGCCCTTGTCATCACAATGCTCCAACACCCCTGTAATCACAATGCTCCATGCCCCTTTTCATCTCAATGCTCCATGAACCCTGTCATCACAATGCACCGTGCCCATCACCATAATATTTCATGCTATTGTCATCACAATGAAATCAAAATGCTCAATATCCTCTGTCATCACAATGCACCAAACCCTTCTGATCACAATGTTCCATAACACTTGTCATCACAATGCGCCATGACGCTGGTCATCACAATTATCCATGGTCTTCTCATCACAATGCTACATGATGTTTGTCAACACAATGCTCAATACACTTATCATCACAATGCTCCCTGATAGTTGTCATCAGTATGCTCCTTGAACCCTGTCATGACAAGGCTCCATGCATTTTTCATCACAATGATCCATTCCCTTTTCATCACAATGCTCCAAGACAACTGTAATCACAATGCTCCATGTCCTTGCCATCAGAAAGCTCCATGACGCATGTCATCAGAATGCTCCATTGCCTTCTCATCATAATGCTCCATGCCCTTGTAATCACATTGCTTCAAAACCCCTGTAATCTCAATGCTCCATGCACCTTTTCATCAGAATGCTCCATGCCCTTGTCATCACAATGCTCCATAACACTTTTCAGCGCAATGTTCCAAGCCCTTGTCATAAAAATGCTCCATTACCTTTGTCATCACAATCCTCCATGACACTTGGTATCACAATGCTCCATGCAATTGTCATCACAATGGACAATGACATATGCCATCACAATGCTCCCTGACACCTGTCTTCACAATACTACCTGACCTTGTCATAACTATGTTCCATGCCCTTGTCATCACAATGCACCATGACCACTGTCATCACAATAATCCATGAAACATGTCTGACGAATGTTCCATGCCCCTGTCATCACATTGCTCCATGCCCTTGTCATCACAAAGCTCCATGACCCCTGTCATCACAATGCTCCGTGACTCCAGTCATCACAATGATTCATGACCTTTCTCATCACAATGGTCCATGCCCTCATCACAAAAGGCTCTCTGACCTTTGTCACCACAATGCTCCATGCCCTTGTCATCTCAATGCTACATGCCCACTGTCATCAAAATAATCCATGAAACATGTCAGACCAATGTTCCATGCCCCTGTCATCACATTGCCCCATGCCCCTGTCATCACAATGCTCCGTGACTCCAGTCATCACAGTGATTCATGACCTTTCTCATCACAGTGGTCCATGCCCTCGTCACACAAGGCTCTGTGATCTTTGTCACCACAATGCTCCATGAAATCTTCATCACAATGCTCTGTGTCCCTTGTCATCACAATGCTCCATGCCTTTGTCAACACAATGCTCCATGACACTTGTCATCCAAATGCTCCATGCGTTTGTCAGCACAGTGCTCCATGACACATGTCATCACAATGTGCCATGATCTTTTCATCACAATGCTCCACATCCTTTTCTTCGCTATGCTCCATAAAACTTGTCATTACAATGCTCCATGCTCTTCTCAACAAAATGCTCTCTCACCACATATATCACAATGTTCCATCGCTAGTCATCACAATACTCGCTCACCCCTGTCATCACAATGTTCCATGACCACTGTTATCACAGTGCTACATGCCCTTATCATCACAATGCTCCATGACCCCTAACATCACCATGTTCCATACCCCTGTCACAAAATGCTCCATGACCCATTTCATCACAATGCTTCATGACCCCTGACATCACAATGTTCCATAAGCCCTGTCATCAATATAGTCCATGACTCTTTTATTCAAATTGCTCCATGACCCTGTCATCACAATGCTCCTGGCCCTTCTCATCACAATGCACCATGCCCTTGTCATCAAAATGCCCCATGACATTTGTCATCACAAAGCTCCATGACCCTTGGCATCACAATGCTCCATGCCATTGTCATCACAATGCTCAATGAAATCTCTCATCACATTGCTCCATGCCCTTGTCATCACAATGCTCCATTACACCTGTCATAACAATGCTCCATGACCCCTGCCATCAAAATGTTCCACGGACTTGGCATCACAAGGCTCCATGACCCTTGTCATCACAGTGCTCCAAGACCTCTGTAATCACAGTTCTCCATGCCACTTTTCATCTCAATGTTCCATGAAAACTGTCATCACAATGCACCATGCCCATCATCATAATGATTCATGCTATTGTCATCAAAATGAAATAAAAATGCTCCATGTCCTCTGTCATCACAATGCTCCACACCCTTCTGATCACAGTGTTCCATATCACTTGTCATCACATGCCCCATGACGTTCGTTATAACAATTATGCAAGGTCTTCTCATCACAATGCTCGATGACCTTTGTCACCACAATGCTCAATACACATGGCATCACAATGCTCGCTGACACTTGTCATCAGTATGCTCCTTGAACACTGTCATGACAAGGCTCCATGACTTTTTCATCACAATGATCCATTCCCTTTTCATCACAATGCTCCAAGAACCCAGTTATTCACAATGCTCCGTGACTCCAGTCATCACAATGCTTCATGACATTTGTCATCACAGTGGTCCATGACCTCGTCACACAAAGCTCTGTGACCTTTGTGACCACAATGCTCCATGAAATTTTTATCACAATGCTCCTTGACACTTGTCATCACAAAGCTCCATGCCTTTGTCAGCACAATGCTCCATAACCCATGTCATCACAATGCACCATTCACTTGTCATCACAATGCTCCATGCCCTTGTCATCACAATGTGCCATGCCCTTGTCATCACAATGTGCCATGCCCACTGTCATCAGAATAATCCATGAAACATGTCAGACCAATGTTTCATTCCCCTGTCATCACATTGCTCCATGCCCTTGTCATCACAAAATTCCATGACCCCTGTCATCACAATGCTCCGTGACACTAGTCATCACAATGATTCATGACCTTTCTCATCACAGTGGTCCATGCACTCGTCACACAAGGCTCTGTGACCTTTGTCACCACAATGCTCCATGCCCTTGTCATCTCAATGCTCCTTGCCCACTGTCATCACAATAATCCATGGAAATTGTCAGACCAATGTTCCATGCCCCTCTCATCACATTGCTCCATGCCCTTGTCATCACAATGCTCCAAGAACACTATCATCACAGTGCCCCGTGACTCCAGTCATCACAATGATTCATGACTTATCTCATAACAATGGTCCATGCCCTCGTCACACAAGGCTCTGTGATCTTTGTCAGCACAATGCTCCATGAAATTTTCATCACAATGTTCTGTGTCCCTTGTCATAACAATACTCCATGCCTTTGTCAGCACAATGCTCCATGACCCCTGACATCACCATGTTCCATAACCCCTGTCACAAAATGCTCCATGACCCATTTCATCACAATGCTTCATGACCCCTGACATCACAATGTTCCATAAACACTGTCATCAAAATATTCCATGACACTTTTATTCAAATTGCTCCATGACCCTGTCATCACAATGCTCCCTGCCCTTCTCATCACAATGCACCACGCCCTTTTCATCAAAATGCCCCATGACATTTGTCATCACAGAGATCCATGCCCTTGTCATCACAATGCTCCATTACACTTGTCATAACAATGCTCCATGACACCTGCCATCACAATGTTCCACGGCCTTGTCATCACAAGGCTCCATGACCCTTGTCATCACAATGCTCCAAGACCTCTGTAATCACAATTCTCCATGCCACTTTTCATCTCAATGCTCCATGAACACTGTCATCAAAATTCACTATGCCCATCATCATAATGATTCATGCTATTGTCATCATAATGAAATCAAAATGCTCCATGTCCTCTGTCATCCCAATAATCCAAACCCTTCTGAACACAGTGTTCCATAACACTTGTCATCACATGCCCCATGACTCTCGTCATCACAATTATGCAAGGTCTTCTCATCACAATGCTCCATGACCTTTGTCACACAATGCTCAATACACTTGGCATCAAAATGCTCGCCGTCACTTGTCATCAGTATGCTCCTTGTACACTGTCATGATAAGGCTCCATGCCTTTTTCATCACAATGATCCATTCCCTTTTGATGACAGTGCTCCAAGACCCCTGTTATCACAATGCTCCGTGACTCCAGTCATCACAATGCTTCATGACATTTGTCATCACAATGGTCCATGACCTCATCACACAAAGCTCTGTGACCTTTGTCACCACAATGCTCCATGAAATTTTTATCACAATGCTCTGTGACCCTTGTAATCACAAAGCTCCATGCCTTTGTCAGCACAATGCTCCATGATCCTTGTCATCACACTGCTCGATGCGTGTATCAGCACAGTGCTCCATAATCCATGTCATCACAATGCACCATGCACTTGTCATCACAATGCTCCACATCCTTGTCATGAAAATGCTCCATAAACCTTGTTATCACAATGCTCCATGCATTCTCCTCAAAATGCCTTCTCACCACTGATATCACAATGTTCCATCACTAGTCATCACAATACTCCCTCTTCCCTGTCATCACAATATTCCATGACCCCTGTAATCACAATTCTCCATGTCCTTGTCATCACAAAGCTCCATGACGCATGTCATCAGAATGCTCCATGGCCTTCTCATCACAATGCTCCATGCCCTTGTCATCACAATGCTCCAACACCCCTGTAATCACAATGCTCCATGCCCCTTTTCATCTCAATGCCCCATGAGCCCTGTCATCACAATGTACCGTGCCCATCACCATAATATTTCATGCTATTGTCATCAAAATGAAATCAAAATGCTCAATGACCTCTGTCATCACAATGCACCAAACCCTTCTGATCAAAATGTTCCATAACACTTGTCATCACAATGCCCCATGACGCTGGTCATCACAATTATCCATGGTCTTCTCATCACAATGCTCCATGATCTTTGTCATCACAATGCTCAATACACTTATCATCACAATGCTCCCTGACTGTTGTCATCAGTATGCTCCTTGAACCCTGTCATGACAAGGCTCTATGCATTTTTCATCACAATGATCCATTCCCTTTTCATCACAATGCTCCAAGACCCCTGTAATCACAATGCTCCATGTCCTTGTCATCAAAAAGCACCATGACACATGTCATCAGAATGTTCCATTGCCATCTCATCACAATGCTCCATGCCCTTGTAATCACATTGCTTCAAAATCCCTGTAATCTCAATGCTCCATGCACACTTTCATCAGAATGCTCCATGCCCTTGTCATCACAATGCTCCATAACCATTGTCATCGCAATGTTCCAAGCCCTTGTCATCAAAATGCTCCATTACCTTTGTCATCACAATCCTCCATGACACTTGGTATCACAATGCTCCATGCCATTGTCATCACAATGGACAATGACTTATGTCATCACAATGCTCCCTGACACTTGCCTTCACAATACTCCATGACCTTGTCATCACAATGTTCCATGCCCTTGTCATCACAATGCACCATGACCACTGTCATCACAATAATCCATGAAACATGTCAGACCAATATTCCATGCCCCTGTCATCACAATTCTCCATGCCCTTGTCATCACAATGCTCCATGACCCCTGTCATCACAATGCTCCGTGACTCCAGTCATCACAATGCTTCATGACTTTTGTCCTCACAATGGTCCATGACCTCGTCACACAAAGCTCTGTGACCTTTGTCACCACAATGCTCCATGCCATTGTCATCTCAATGCTCCATGCCTACTGTCATCACAATAATCCATGAAATTGTCAGACCAATGTTCCCTGTCCCTGTCATCACATTGCTCCATGACCTTGTCATCAAAATGCTCCGTGACCCCTGTCATCACAATTCTCCGTGACTCCATTCATCACAATGATTCATGACCTTTCTCATCACAATGGTCCATGCCCTCGTCACACAAGGCTCTGTGATCTTTGTCACCACAATGCTCCATGAAATTTTCATCACAATGCTCTGTGTCCCTTGTCATCAAAATGCTCAATGCGCTTGTCAGCGCAATGCTCCATTACTCATGTCATCACAATGTGCCATGCTCTTTTCCTCACAATGCTCCACATCCTTTTCATCGCTATGCTCCATAAAACTTGTCATCACAATGCTCCATGCACTTCTCATAAAATTGCTCTCTCACCACATATATCACAATGTTCCATCACTAGTCAACACAATACTCACTCACACCTGTCATCACAATGTTCCATGACCACTGTCATCACAGTGCTGCATGCCCTTATCATCACAATGCTCTATGACCCCTGAAATCACAATGTTCCATGACCCGTGTCATCAAAATATTCCATGACCCTTTTATTCAAATTGCTCCATTACCCTGTCATCACAATGCTCCCTGCCTTTCTCATCACAATGTACCACGCCCTTGTCATCAAAATGCCCCATGACATTTGTCATCACAAAGCTCCATGACACTTGGCATCACAATGCTCCATGCCATTGTCATCACAATGCTCAATGAAATTTCTCATCACATTGTTCCATGCCCTTGTCATCACAATGCTCCATTACACCTGTCATAACAATGCTCCATGACCCCTGCCATCACAATGTTCCACGGCCTTGTCATCACAAGGCTCCATGACCCTTGTCATCACAATGCTCCAACACCCCTGTAATCACAGTGCTGCATGCCTTTTGCAGCTCAATGCTCCATGAACCCTGTCATCACAATGCACCGTGCCCATCACCATAATATTTCATGCTATTGTCATCACAATGAAATCAAAATGCTCAATGAACTCTGTCATCAGAATGCACCCAACCCTTCTGGTCACAATGTTCCATAACACTTGTCATCACAATGCCCCATGACGCTGGTCATCACAATTTTCCATGGTCTTCTCATCACAATGCTCCATGATCTTGGTCATCACAATGCTCAATACACTTATCATCACAGTGCTCCCTGACAGTTGTCATCAGTATGCTCCTTGAACCCTGTCATGACAAGGCTCCATGCATTTTTCATCACAATGATCCATTCCCTTTTCATCACAATGCTCCAAGACACCTGTAATCACAAAGCTCCATGTCCTTGTCATCACAAAGCTCCATGACGCATGTCATCAGAATGCTCCATTCCCTTCTCATCACAATGTTCCATGCCCTTGTAGTCACATTGTTTCAAAACCCCTGTAATCTCAATGCTCTATGCATCTTTTCATCAGAATGCTCCATGCCCTTGTAATCACAATGCTCCATGACCCTTGTCATCGCAATGTTCCAAGCCCTTGTCATCAAAATGCTCCATTACCTTTGTCCTCACAATCCTCCATGACATTTGGTATCACAATGCTCCATGCCATTGTCATCACAATGGACAACGATATATGTCATCTCAATGCTCCCTGACACCTGTCTTCACAATAATCCATGACCTTGTCATCACAATGTTCCATGCCCTTGTCATCACAATATGCCATGCCCACTGTCATCACAATAATCCATGAAACATGTCAGACCAATGTTCCATGCCCCTGTCATCACAATGCTCCATGCCCTTGTCATCACAATGCTCTATGAACACTGTCATAGCAAGCTCCATGCGCTTGTCATCACAATGCTTCACGACGTGGTCATCAAAATTCTCAATGGCCCTTGTCATCACAATGCTCCATGACACTTGTCATCAAAATGCTCCATGCGCTTGTCAGCACAATGGTCCAACACCCCTGTAATCACAATGCTCCATGCCTCTTTTCATCTCAATGCTCCATGAACCCTGTCATCACAATGCATCGTGCCCATTACCATAATATTTCATGCTATTGTCATCACAATGAAATCAAAATGCTCAATGACCTCTGTCATCACAATGCACCAAACCCTTCTGATCACAATGTTCCATAACACTTGTCATCACAATGCCCCATGACGCTGGTCATCACAATTATCCATGGTCTTCTCATCACAATGCTCCATTATCTTTGTCATCACAATGCTCAATACACTTATCATCACAATGCTCCCTGACAGTTGTCATCAGTATGCTCCTTGAACCCTGTCATGACAAGGCTCCATGCATTTTTCATCACAATGATCCATTCCCTTTTCATCACAATGCTCCAAGACCCCTGTAATCACAATTATCCATATCCTTGTCATCACAAAGCTCCATGCCTTTGTCAGCACAATGCTCCATGACCCTTGTCATCACAATGCTCGATGCTCGTGTCAGCACAATGCTCCATAACCCATGTCATCACAATGCACCATGCACTTGTCATCACAATGCTCCACATCATTGTCATCAAAATGCTCCATAAACCTTGTCATCACAATGCTCCATGCACTTCTCCTCAAGATGCCTTCTCACCACAGATATCACAATGTTCCATCACTAGTCATCACAATACTCCCTCAGCCTTGTCATCACAATATTCCATGACCCCTGTAATCACAATTCTCCATGCCCTTGTCATCACAAAGCTCCATGACACATGTCTTCAAAATCCTCCATGACCTTCTCATCACAATGCTCCATGCCCTTGTCATCACAATGCTCCAACACCCATGTAATCACAATGCTCCATGCCCCTTTTCATCTCAACGCTCCATGAACCCTGTCATCACAATGCACCGTGCCCATCACCATAATATTTCATGCTATTGTCATCACAATGAAATCAAAATGCTCAATGACCTCTGTCATCACAATGCACCAAACCCTTCTGATAACAACGTCCCATAACACTTGTCATCACAATGCCCCATGAGGCTGATCATCACAATGATCCATGCCCTTTTCATAACAATGCTCCAAGACCCCTGTAATCACAATGCTCCATGTCCTTATCATCTCAAAACTCCATGACGCATGTCATCAGAATGCTCCATTGTCTTCTCATCACAATGCTCCTTGCCCTTGTCATCGCAATGCTTCAAAACCCCTGTAATCACAATGTTCCATGCACCTTTGCATCAGAATGCTCCATGACCCTTTTCATCAAAATGCTCCATGACCCCTGACATCACAAAGTTCCATAAGCCCTGTCATAAAAATGTTCCATGATACTTTTCATCAGTTTGCTCCATGACCCTGTCATCACAATGCTCCCTGCCCTTCTCATCATAATGCAACACGACCTTGTCATCAAAATGCTCCATGATCTTTGTCATCACAAAGCTCCATCACCCTTGGCAACACAATGCTCCATGCCATTTCATCACAATGCTACTTGAAACCTCTCATCACATTGCTCCATGCCCTTGTCAGCACAATGCTCCATGACGCTTGTCATCACAATGCTCGATACACTTCTCATCAGAATGCTCTATGCCCTTGTCATTACAATCCTCCATGACACGTGTATCACACTGTTCCGTGCCCTAGTCATCACAATGCTGCATGCCGAATCTCATCACAATAATCCATGAAATTTTCAGACCAATGTTCCATGCCCTTGTCATCACAATGCTCCATTACCCCTGTCATAACAATGCTCCATGACCCCTGCCATCACAATGTTCCACGGCCTTGTTATCCAAGGCTCCATGACCCTTGTCATCACGATGCTCCAAGACCCATGTAATCACAATGCTCCATGCCCTTGTCGTCACAAAGATCCATGACCCATGTCATCACAATGCTCCATGGCCTTGTAATCACAATGCTCCAAGACCCCTGTAATCACAATGCTCCATGCCCCTATTCATCAGAATGCTCCATGAGAGTTGTCATCACAAGCCTCCATGGTTTTCTCATCACACTGCTCCAGGACCTAGTCATCACAATGCTTCTTTCCCTTGTCATCACAATGCTCCTTTACCCCTGTCATCACAATACTCCATGCATATTTTCAGCCCAATGCTCCATGACCGTCTCATCACAATGCTTCATGACCTTTGTCATCACATTGCTCCATGACCCCTCTCATCACAATGCTCCATGACACCTGTCATCACAATGCTCCATGCCCCTTGTCATTACAGTTATCCATGAGGCTCTTCATCATAATTATCTATGGTCCTTTCATCACAATGCTCCATTGTCTTGCCATCACAATTCTCAATGCCCTGTTCATTACAATGCTCCATGTCCCATGTCATTACAATTCTCCACGTCCTTGTCATCACAATTCTCCGTGACACTTCTCATCAAAATGTTACATGATTTTGTCATCACAATTCTCCATGCAGTTGTCATCGCAATGCTCTATGAACCCTGTCATAGCAAGCTCCATGCGCTTGTCATCACAATACTTCACGAAGTTGTCATCATAATTCTCAATGGCCCTTGTCATAACAATGCTCCATGCCCTTGTCATCACAATGCACCATGACCCTTGTCATCACAATGTTCCAAGCCCTTGTCATCAAAATGCTCCATTACCTTTGTCATCAGAATCCTCCATGACACTTGGTATCACAATGTTCCATGCCATTGTCATCACAATGGACAATGACATATGTCATCACAATGCTCCCTGACACCTGTCTGCACAATATTCCATGACCTTGTCATCACAATGTTCCATGCCCTTGTCATCACAATGTGCCTTGCCCACTGTCATCACAATAATCCAGGAAACTTGTCAGACCTATGTTACATGCCACTGTCATCAAAATGCTCCATGCCCTTGTCATCACAATGCTCCATGACTCCTGTCATCACAATGCTCCGTGACTCCAGTCATCACAATGCTTCATATCCTTTTTCAACACAATTGTCCATGCCCTCGTCACACAAGGCTCTGTGACCTTTGTCACAACAATGCTCCAAGCCCTTGTCATCACAATGCTCCATGCCCACTGTCAGCACAATAATCCATGAAACTTGTTAGACCAATGGTCCATGCTCTCGTCACACAAGGCTCTGTGATCTTTGTCACCACAATGCTCCATTAACTTTTAATCACAATGCTCTGTGTCCCTTGTCATCACAATACTCCATGCCTTTGTCAGCACAATGCTCCATGAAACTTGTCATCAAAATGCTCCATGCACTTTTCAGCACAGTGCTCCATGACCCCTGTCATCTCAATGCTCCGTGACTCCAGTCATCACAATGCTCCATGACATTTGTCATCACAGTTTTCCATGCCCTCTTCACACAAGGCTCTGTGACCTTTGTCACCACAGTGCTCCATGCCCTTGTCATCACAATGCTCCATGCCAACTCCCATCACATTAATCCATGAAACTTGTCAGACCAATATTCCATGCCCCTGTCATCACATTGCTCCATGCCCTTGTCATCACAATGCTCCATGACCCCTTTCATCACAATGCTCCTTGACTCCAGTCATCAAAATGCTTCATGACCTATCTCATCACTATGGTCAATGCCCTCGTCACACAAGGCTCTGTGATCTTTTTCACCACAATGCTCCATGAATATTTCATCACAATTCTCTGTGTCCCTTGTCATCAAAATGCTCCATGCCTTTGTCAGCACAATGCTCCATGACACTTGTCATCAAAAGGCTCCATGTGCTTGTCAGCACAATGCTCCATGACCCATGTCATCACAATGCGCCATGCACTTTTCATCACAATACTGCACATCCTTATCATTGCTATGCTCCATAACACTTGTCATCACAATGCTCCATGCACTTCTCATCAAAATGCTCTCTCAACACATATATCACAATTTTACATCACTAGTCATCACAATACTCCCTCACCCCTGTCATCACAGTGTTCCATGACCCCTGCCATCACAGTGCCACATGCCGTTATCATCACAATGCTGCATGACCCCTGACATCACAATGTTCCGTAACCCCTGTCACAAAATGCTCCATGAACCATTTCATCACAATGCTTCATGACCCCTGACATCACAATGTTCCATAATACCTGTCATCAAAATATTCCATGACCCTTTTCTTCAACTTGCTCCATGACCCTGTCATCACAATGCTCCCTGTCCTTCTCATCTCAATGCACAATGCCCTTGTCATCAAAATGCCCCATGACCTTTGTCAACACAAAGCTCCATGCCATTGTCATCACAATGCTCAATGAAATATCTCATCACATTGCTCCATGCCCTTGTCATCACAATGCTTCTTTACACCTGTCATAACAATGCTCCATGACCCCTGCCATCACAATGTTCCACGGCCTTGTCATCACGAGGCTCAATGACCCTTGTCATCACAATGCTCCAAGACGTCTGTAATCGCAGTTCTCCATGCCACTTTTCATCTCAATGCTCCATGAACACTGTCATCACAATGCACCATGCCCATTATCATAATGATTCATGCTATTGTCATCAAAATGAAATTAAAATGCTCCATGACCTCTGTCATCACAATGCTCCAAACCCTTCTGATCACAATGTTCGATAACACTTGTCATCACAATACCCCATGACGCTCGTCATCACAATTATGCAAGGTCGTCTCATCACAATGCTCCATGACCTTTGTCACCACAATGCTCAATACACTTGTCATCACAAAGCTCCCTGACACTTGTCATCAGTATGCTCCTTGAACACTGTCATGACAAGGATCCATGCCTATTTCATCACAATGATCCATTCCCTTTTCATCACAATGCTCCAAGACCCCTGTTATCACAATGTTCTGTGACTTCAGTCATCACAAAACTTCATGACATTTGTCATCACAATGGTCCTTGTCCTCGTCACACAAAGCTATGAGACGTTTGTCACCACAATGCTCCATGAAATTTTAATCACAATGCTCTCTGATCCTTGTCATCACAAAGCTCCATGCCTTGGTCAGCACAATGCTCCGTGACCCTTGTCATCACAATGCTCGATGCGCGTGTCAGCACAATGCTCCATAACCGATGTCATCACAATGCGCCATGCACTTGTCATCACAATGCTCCACATCCTTGTCATCAAGATGCTCCATAAACCTTGTCATCACAATGCTCCAAGAACTTCTCCTCAAAATGCTCTCTCACCACTGATATCACAATGTTCCATCACTAGTCATCACAATACTCCCTCACCCCTGTCATTACAATGTTCCATGAACCCTGTCATCACAATGCTACATGCCCTTATCATCACAATGCTCCATGACTCCTGACATCACAATGTTCCATAACCACTGTAATCAAAATGCTCCGTGACCCTTTTCATCACAAAGCTCCATGACCACTGACATCACAATGTTCTATAACCCCTGTCATCAAAATATTCCATGACCATTTTCATCAAATTGCTCCATGACCCTGTCATCACAATGCTCCCTGCCCTTCTCATCACAATGCAAAACGCCCTTGTCATCAAAATGTTCCATGACCTTTGTCATCACAAAGGTCCATGACCCTTGGCATCACAATGCTCCATTCCATTGTCATCACAATGCTCCATGAACCCTCTCATCACATTACTCCATGCACTTGTCATTACAATCCTGCATGTTCTATGTATCACAGTGTTCCGTGCCCTTGTCATCACAATGCTCCATGGCCACTCTCATCACAATAATCCATGAAAATTTTCAGACCAATGATCCATGACCTCTTCACACAAGGCTCTGTGATCTTTGTCACCATAATGCTCCATGAACTTTTCATCACAATGCTGTTTTTCCCTTGTCATCACGATACTCCATGCCTTTGTCAGCACAATGCTCCATGACTCTTGTCATCACAATGCTCCAAGACCCCTCTAATCACAATGCTCTATGCATTTGTCATCACCAAGCTCCATGACGCATGTCAGCAGAATGCTCCATGGCCTTCTCATCACAGTGCTCCATGCCCTTGTCGTCACAATGCCCCAACAACCCTGTATTAACAATGCTCCATGCCCCTTTTCATCTCAATGCTCCATGAATCCTGTCATCACAATTCACCGTGCCCATCACCATAATATTTCCTGCTATTGTCATCACAATGAAATCAAACTGCTCAATGACCTCTGTCATCACAATGCACCAAACCCTTCTGATCACAATGTTCCATAACACTTGTCATCACAATACCCCATGACGCTGGTCATCACAATTATCAATGGTCTTCTCATCAAAATGTTCCATGACATTTGTCATCTCAATGCTCAATACACTTATCATCACAATGCTCCCGGACACTTATCATCAGTGTGCTCCTTGAAGAGTGTCAAGAGAAGGCTCCATGCATTTTTCATCACAATGATCCATTCCCTTTTCATCACAATGCTCCAAGACCCCTGTAATCACAACGTTCCATGTCCTTTTCATCACAAATCTCCATGACGCATGTCATCAGAATGCTCCATTGCCTTCTCATCACAATGCTCCATGCCCTGGTCATCATAATGCTTCAAAATCCGTGTAATCACAATGTTCCTTGCACCTTTTCATCAGAATGCTCCATGACCCTTTTCATCAAAATGCTCCATGACCCCTGACATCACAATGTTCCATAACCCATGTAATCAAAATGTTCCATCACACTTTTCATCAATTTGCTCCATGACCCTGTCATCACAATGCTCCCTGCCCTTCTCATCACAATGCACCACGATCTTGTCATCAAAATGCTCCATGACTTTTGTCATCTCAAAGCTCCATGACACTTGGCATCACAATGCTCCAAGCCATTTCATCACAATACTACATGAAACCTCTCATCACATTGCACCATGCCCTTCTCAGCACAATCCTCCGTGACGCTTGTCATCACATTGCTCGATACTCTTCTCATCACAATGCTCCATGCCCTTGTCATTACAATACTCCATGACATATGTATCCCAGTGTTCCGTGCCCTAGTCTTCACAGTGCTCCATGCCAAATCTCATCACAATAATCCATGAAATTTTCAGACCAATGTTCCATGCCCTTGTCATCACAATGCTCCCTTACCCCGGTCATAACAATGCTTCATGACCCCTGCCATCACAATGTTCCACGGCCTTGTCATTCAAGGCTCCATGACCCTTGTCATCACAGTGCTCCAAGACGTCTCTAATCACAATGATCCATGCCCTTGTCGTCACAATGATTCATGACACATGTCATCAGAAGGCTCCATGGCCTTCTCATCAAAATGCTCCATTCCCTTGTCATCACAATGCTCCAAGACCCCTGTAATCACAATGCTCCATGTCCCTTGTCATTACAGTGCTCCAAGACGCTCTTCATCACAATTATCCTTGATCTTCTCATCACAATGCTCCACTGTCTTGCCATCACAATGCTCCATGTCCTGGTCATCACAATGCTCCATGTCCCATGTCATCACAATTCTCCACGTCCTTGTCATCACAATGCTCCATGACAGTTCTTATCACAATGTTACATGATTTTGTCATTACAATTCTCCCTGCACTTATCATTGCAATGCTCTATGACCCCTGTCATAGAAAGCTCCTTGCGCTTTTCATCACAAAGTTTCACGATGTTGTCATCAAAATTCTCAATGGCCCTTGTCATCACAATGCTCCATGCACTTGTCATCACAATGCTCCATGACCCTTGTCATCACAGTGTCCCAAGGCCTTGTCATCAAAATGCTCCATTACCTTTGTTATCACAATCCTCCATGACATTTGTTATCACAAAGCTCCATGCCATTGTCATCACAATGGACAATAACATATGTCATCACAATGCTCCCTGACACCTGTCTTCACAATACTCCATGACCTTGTCATCACAATGTTCCATGTCCTTGTCATCACTATGCGCCATGGCCACTGTCATCACAATAATCAATGAAACTTGTCAGACCCATGTTCCATGCCCCTCTCATCACAATGCACCATGCCCTTTTCAGCACAATGCTCCATGATGCTTCTCATCACAATGATCGATACTCTTCTCATCACAATGCTCCATGCCCTTGTCATTACAATCCCCCATGACACATGTATCACAGTGTTCCGTGCCCTAGTCATCACAATGCTCCATGCCGAATCTCATCACAATAATCCATGAAATTTTCAGACTAATGTTCCATGCCCTTGTCATCACAATGCTCCATTACCCCTGTCATAACAATGCTCCATGACACCTGCCATCACAATGTTCCACCGCCTTGTCATCCAATGCTCCATGACCCTTGTCATCACAGTCCTCCAAGACCTCTGTAATCACAATTTTCCATTCCCTTGTCATCACAAATATTCATGACGCATGTCATCACAATGCTCCGAGGCCTTCTCATCACAATGCTCCATGCCCTTGTCATCACAATGCTCCAAGACCCCTGTAATCACAATGCTCCATGCCCCTTGTCATTACAGTGCTCCGTGACGCTCGTCATCATAATTATCCGTTATCTTCTCATCACAGTGCTCCACGGTCTTGCCATCACCATGCTCCATGCCCTGGTCATCACAATGCTCCATGTCCCATGTCATCACAATTCTCCAAGTCCTTGTCATCAAAATGCTCCTTGACACTTCTTATCACAATGTTACAAGATATTTTCATCACAATTCTCCATGCATTTTTCATCGCAATGCTCTATGACCCCTGTAATCACAATGCTCCATGTCCATCTCATCACAAAGCTCCATGATGCATATCATCAGAATGCTCCATTGCCTCCTCATGACAATACTCCATGCCCTTGTCATCACAATATTCCATAACCCCTCTTAGCAAAATGTTCCATGACATTTTTCATCAATTTGCTCCAAGACCCTCTCATCACAATGCTCCCTGACCTTCACATCACAATGCACAACGACCTTGTCATTAAAATGCTCCATGACATTTGTCATCACAATGCACCACGCGTTTGTCATCAAAAGGACCCAAGACCTTTGTCATCACAAAGCTCCATTACCCCTGTCATAACAATGATCCATGAACCCTGCCATCGCAAGGTTCCACGGCCTAGTCATCACAAGCCTCCATGACCCTTGTCATCACAATGCTCCAAGACCCCTGTAATCACAATGCTCCATGCCCTTGTCATCACAAAGCTCCATGACGCATGTCATCACAATGCTCCCTGGCCTTCTCATCACCATGCTCCATGCCCTTGTCATCACAAGGCTCCAACAGCCCTGTAATGACAATGCTCCATGCCCCTTTTCATCTCAATGCTACATGAACCCTGTCATCACAATGCACCATGTCCATCACCATAATATTTCATTCTATTGTCATCACAATGAAATCAAAACACTCAACGACCACTGTCATCACAATGCACCAAACCCTTCTGATCAAAATGTTCCATAACAACTTGTCATCACAATGCCCCATGAGGCTGGTCATCACAATTATACATGGACTCCTTATCACAATGCTCCATGATCTTTGTCATCACAATGCTCAATACACTTATCATCACAATGCTCCCTGACAGTTGTCATCAGTATGCTCCTTGAACCCTGTCATGACAAGGCTCCATGCATTTTTCATCACAATGATCCATTCCCTTTTCATCACAATGCTCGAAGACCCCTGTAATCACAATGCTCCATGTCCTTGTCATCACAAAGCTCCATGATGCATGTCATCAGAATGCTCCATTGCTTTCTCATCACAATACTCTATGCCCTTGTCATCACAATGCTTCAAAACCCCTGCAATCTCAATGCTCCATGCACCATTTCATCAGTATGCTCCATAACTATTCTCATCACAAGGCTCCATGGCCCTCTCATCACAATGATCCAGGACCTTCTCATCACATTGCTCCATTCCCTTCTCATGACAATGCTCCATGACCCCTGTCATCACAGTACTCCATAAACATTTTCAGCCAAATGCTCCATGACCTTCTCATCACAAAGCTCCATGACCCATGTCATCACAATGCTACATGACCACTGTCATCAAAATGATCCATGCCACTTGTCATCAGAATGTTCCATGTGCTTGTCATCCCAATGCTCCATGACCCCTGTAATCAAAATGCTCCTTGACACTTGTCGTCATAGAGCTCCATGACACTTGTCATCACAATTTTCCATGCCTTTGTCATCAAAATGCTACATGACCTTGTCATCACAATGCTCCATGCAATTGTCATCACAATTCTCCTTTACCAGTGTCATCACAATCCTCCGTGACCCTTGGGATCACATTGTTTCATGCCCTTGTAATCACAATGCTCCGTGATTCTTGAAATCAAAATGATCCATGACCTGTTTCATCACAATGCTCCAAACACTTGTGATCACAATGTTCCATAACAATTGTCATCACAACGCTCCATGATGCCTGTCATCACAATACTCCATGCCCTTGTCATCAAAATGCTCCATGAACTTTGTCATCACAATGCTCAATACACTTGTCATCACAATGCTCCCTGACACTTTTCGTCAGAATGCTCCTTGAACCCTGTCATGAAAAGGCTCCATGCCCTTTTCCTCACAATGCTCCATGCCATTGTCATCACAATGGACAATGACATATGTCATCACAATGCTCCCTGACACCTGTCTTCACAATTCTGCATGAAGTTGTCATCACAATGCTCCATGCCCTTGTCATCACAATGAGACACGCCCATTGCCATCACAATAATCCATGAAACTTGTCAGACCAAAGCTCCATGCCCCTGTCATCACAATGCTCCATGCCATTGTCATCACAATGATCCATGACTCCAGTCATCAAAATGCTTCTTGACCTTGGTCATCACAATGGTCCATGCCGTCGTCATCACAAGGCTCTGTGACATTTGTCATCACAATGCTCCATGAACTTTTCATCAAAATGCTTTGTGACACTTGTCATCACAATGCTCCATGCCTTTCTCAGCACAATGCTCCATGAAACTTGTCATCACAATGCTCCATGCCCTTGTCAGCACAGTGCTCCATGACCTTTGTCATCACAATGCTCCAAGCCCTTGTCATCACAATGCTCCATTACCTTTGTCATCACAATCCTCCATGACACTTGGAATCACAATGCTCCATGCCATTGTCATCACAATGGGCCATGACTTATGTCTTCACAATGCTCCCTGACACCTGTCTTCATAATACTGCATGAGTTTGTCATCACAATGCTCCGTGCCATTGTCATCACAATGCACCATTCCCAGTGTCATCACAATAATCCTTGAAACTTGTAAGACCAATGCTCCATGCCCCTGTCATCACAATGCTCCATGCCCTTGTCATCACAATGCTCCATGACCCCTGTCATCACAATGCTCTGTGACTCCAGTCATCACAATGCTTCATGAACTTTCTCATCAAAATGGTCCATTCCCTCTTCATCACAAGTCTCTGTGACCTTTGTCACCACAATGCTCCATGAACTTTTCATCACAATGCTCTGTGACCCTTGTCATCACAATGCTCTATGCCTTTCTCAGCACAATGCTCCATGACCCTTGTCATCACAAAGCTCCATGCGCTTCTCAGCACAATACTCCATGACCCACGTCATCACAACGCGCCATGTGCCTGTCATCACAATGCTCCACATCCTTTGCATCACAATGCTGCTTAAACATTTTCATTACAGCGCTCCATGCACTTCTCATCAAAATGCTCTCTCACCACTGATATCACAATGTTCCATCACTATTCATTCCAATACTCCATCAGCCCTGCCATCACAATGTTCCATGGCCCCTGTCATTAAAATGCTACATGCACTTATCATCACAATGTTCGATGACCCCTGACATCACAATATTCCATAACCCCTGTCATCAAAATGCTCCATGACACTTTTCATCACAAAGCTCCATGACCACTGATATCACAATATTCCATAACCACTGTAATCTAAATATTCCATGACCCTTTTCACCAAATTACACAATGAACCTGTCATCACAATGCTCCCTGCCCTTCTCATCACAATGCACGTCAAACTTGTCATCAGAATGCTCCATAACATTTGTCATCACAAAGCTCCATAACCCTGGGCATCACAATGCTCCATGCCATTGTCATCACAATGCTCCATGAACCATCTCATCACATTGCTCCATGCCGTTGTCATCACAAAGCTCCATGACGCTTGTCATCACAATGCTCCATGCCCACTCTCATCACAATAATCCATGAAAATTTTCAGACCAATGCTCCATGCCCGTGTCATCACAATGCTCCATTCCCCCTGTCATAACAATGATCCATGACTCCTGCCATCACAAGGATCCACAGCATTGTCATCACAAGGCTCCATGACCCTTTTCATCACAATGCTCCAAGACCCTGTAATCACAATGCTCCATGCAATTGTCATCAGAAAGCTGCATGACGCATGTCATCAGAATGCTCCATGGACTTCTCATTCACTATGCTCCATGCCCTTTTCATCACAATGCTCCAAGACCCATGTAATCACCATGATCCATGCCCCATTTAATCTCAATGCTCCAAGAACCCTGTCATCCCATGCACCATGCCCATCATCATAATGATTCATGCTATTGTCATCACAATGAAATCAATATGCTCCATGACTTCTGTCATCACAAAGCTCCATGACGCATGTCATCAGAATGCTCCATTGCCGTCTCATCACAATGCTCCATGCCCTTGTCATCACAATGTTCCAAGACCAATTTAATCACAATGCTCCATGCCCCTTTTCATCTCAATGCTCCATGAACCATGTCATCACAATGCACCATGCCCATCATCATAATGCTTCTTGCTATAGTCATCACAATGAAATCAAAATGCTCCATGACCTCTGTCATCACAATGCTCCAAACCGTTGTTATCACAATGTTCCATAACACTTGTCATCACAACGCCCCATGACGCTCGTCATCACAATTTTACAGGGGTTTCTCATCACAAGGCTCCATGACCTTTGTCATCACAATGCTCAATACACTTGTCATCACAATGCTCCCTGACACTTGTCATCAGTATGCTCCTTGAACCCTGTCATGACAAGGCTCCATGCCTTTTCCATCAAAATGATTCATGCCCTTTTCATCACAATGCTCCAAGACCCCTGTAATCACAATGCTCCATGCCCTTGTCATCACAAAGCTCCATGATGCATGCCATCAGAACGCTCTATGGTCTTCTCATCCAAATGCTCCATGCCCTTGTCATCCCAATGCTCCAAGACCCTTGTAATCACAATGCTCCTTGCCCCTTTTCATCAGAATGTTCCATGAGACTTGTCATCACAAAGCTCCATGGTCTTCTCATCACAGTGCTCCAGGACCTTGTCATCACAGTGCTCCATGACTCCTGTCTTCACAATACTCCATGAACATTTTCAGCCCAAAGATCCATGACCTTCTCATCTCACTTCTCCATGACCCTTGTCATCACAATGCTCCATGACCTCTGTCATCACAACCCTCCATTACCCCTGACAACACAGTGATACGGGACTCTTGTCATCAAAATGCTCCATAACCCTTGTCATCACAATGATCCATGCCCTTTTCATCCCAATGCTCCATGATCCATGTAATCACAATGCTCCGTGAGGATTGTCATCACAGTGCTCCGTGACCCTTGTCATCACAATGCTCCTTGCCTTTGTCAGCACAATGCTACATGGCCTTGTCATCACAATCCTCCATGACCCCTGGGATCACATTGCAACATGCTCTTGTCATCTCTGTCTTTATTTTCTGATTTTTACAGATTTTCGGATGTCCCTTTTGACCGGTGAGAAGTGACAATTCTTTGTAGTGTGGATTTGTATTGCAGGGTTGCTTGATTGGCCAGAAAGGGCGTATGCCTTTTCTCCTGAATATATTCTGCAGAAAATGCATACGCCCTTTTTGGCCAAGTGCATCATTGTGAAAGTTGTTACGCTTTTCCTGTGCTTTAAAGGCGATTCCAGTTTAACTCTTGAAATATGTTTTGTGCAATTCTGCCTCATTTTCAAGTCTGCTTCGTTGCCTTCCCTCAACAGATTTTTGGAAGAGAGTTGACCTTTATAACTCTGTAGGTTTGTGAATTGCTGTGCCCCTGAGCTCCAATTTTCAACTCGTGTTTTTGTGAGCTGACCGCAAATCTACAATTTTGCTACAGGACCTATACTGGTTCAGGGGGTGCAGGCTGATGCTTTGGTTAATTCTTCCTTCTGGACGGGAAATTAGAGTGACATGTGTCCGTCCAAATGCCTACAGCTACTCTCTGATTTGTTATCCCTCTTTCCTTTCATCCACTGTACAATTTGCAAACTGTGCGAACCAGTAGCTTATAGGGGCTGACTCTCCAAGTTGGGAGATTGATAGTAAAGCAGTTGGAATGCCAAACTGGAGCACAAGGAGAGGAAAAATTAGGAGCCTTTTAGAAATCTTTTGCCATCACAGGGTGTCCATTCTCTAGGTTTCCCATACATGTTATAACTGTATTGATATTCCCTTCTACCTGGAGAGTTGGGACCCATGGAATGGGTGGCATGCATTACTGCTTTAAAGGATCTGCATTTTCTCACCCAATATCACAAGTCCTCTCAGTCCCAAGTGTCCAGCCTTATGTCTCATCTAGCTGTCTTTGCAGATAGGGTCGTTCCAGGTTTCATCAGAACCCCTGAAGGAATTGTGTAAGAATTTCGCTGTTTTTTTTGTTTTGTTTTTGAAATTCATTTTTATAATGGGGTTAAGCTGATTTTCACCGACGTCTTTATGCCTGTCTAGACACACTTGATTCCCTTATGGAGACATATCAATATATAGGTTTTAAGATTCTTACTAGTCAGATATATTCCTCTGTGTGGAATAGGGGTGTTGAGTCCCGTTCACAGAGGAAGGTGTAGGATTTGTCTATTCTGTATTTGCTTCATGGAATGGTACCAGTGCTAATATCAAAGTCTGGTTTTATGCATCACCCCACCTCTCCTTTCCCCTTATCAGGCATAAGAGTGTTTTCTCAATGTGAGACTCTGTTCTCTTTCCTAACTCAGTTCATGTGTAGCCATGTTTACAGGACCTTCCTAAGTGATATCTTATGATAAGTTTCTTTTTCTGTGTGACTTATTTCACTTAGAATCATCGTACCTAAATCCACTCATTATGCTGTTACTGGCTTTATGACATTGATTTCATGTCTGAGTGATATTCCGTTGTACAAAATTACCACAAGTTCTTTACACAATTTTCTCATTCCTGGAATACTTAAGTTGTACTGAAGTTGAGGTTCTTGTATGCAGAGCAGCCTTAAATTTTGGGGTGCCTGTGTCTTGTTGATATTTAGTCTTCCCAAGTTATATGCCCATGAGTGGAAGTGCCCTATGCTCGGTAGTTTTGTATTTTAGATGGTTTAGGAAACAGCATACACTTCTTCAGAGTGGGTCTTGGATATTTATACCACACCCCTCAGCGTGACTAGCTCCCTGTTCTCCATTGCCTCTCCTGCATTTCTGGTTTGTACACATTTTTTGGATGGTCTTTCTGAGCAGTGGAAATTGAGACTTCTTTGTTGTGCGGATTTGCATTTCCCGCTTGCTTGGTTGGCCAAAAACTCTGTATGTGTTTTTTTCCTAAAGATATTCACGAAAAAATGCATACACCCTTTTGCCCAACTGCATCATTTTAGAAATTCTGCTGCTTTTAATATGCTTTAAATGTGAGTCCAATCTACCTTTTGAAATCTGTTTCCTGCAATTCTGCCTCTCATTCAGATCCTCTTCGTTGCCTTACCTGAATATATTTTTGGACGTTGGTTATCATTTTTATCTTTGCAGGTCTTTGAATTGTTTGCTCCTGAGCCCCATTTTGCAACTTGCATTTTTTGTGAGCTGGTCGCCAAACCATTGTATTGCTTCCGGCCCTATTCTGGTTCTGGGGAGGCAGGCTGAGCCTTTGGTTAATTCTTCTTCCTAATGGGAAATTAGAGTGACATGTGCCTGTCAAAACTCCTACAGCTAATCTCTCATTGGTTCCCCCTCTTCCAGTTTATCCTCTGCACAAATTGCAAACTGTGTGAAACAGGAGGTTAAAGCTGCTGATTCTCCAAGTGGGAAGATTGTTAGTCATTTGGCTGGAATGGCGAACCCCAGCACCAGGAGATCAAAATGAGGTGTATTTTAGACACCTTTCCTGGTCACACGGTGTACATTCGTCTCGGTTTCCCAGGCATGTTTTTGCTGTCAGAAGATTCCCTTAAACCTGCAGATTTGGGACCCAAGGAATGGGAATCAGGCAGTATTACATTAAAAGGTCTGCCTTTACTCACCCAGCCTCTCTAACATCTCTTAGCGTGCATAGTTTCCTGCCTTATATATCATCCTGCTGTGGGTCTACATGTGTTCAATCCATGTTACATCGTAGCCCTTCAACAAAAGTTGTAAGAAGTTTTGTCTGTCTCACTGTTTTTCTAAATATTTATAAATTTATTTTTATATTGGTTACAGCTGATTTTCAAAGCTCTGTTTTTTGCTGCTGTACATCCACTTGATTCATGTACTGTGAGACAACAATAAATTATTTTTCAGATGCTTACCAGTCATATATATTATTTTCCAGTGACTTGAGTGCGCTGAGTGCAGTTCTTTGAGGTACCATGTAGGCCTTGTCAGTTATTCAATTTGGTACTTGGAATGGTGTCTTTGCTAATTTCAACCTCCTGGATAATACCGCACCCTTCCCCACCTTTTCCATTTAGCAGCCTTATGTCTATTTTCTACATATTTGACTATGTTTCTATTTTGTAATTTATTTCATGTGTAGCCATTTTTGATTCCACCTTTAAGTGACCTCTTAGGATATGTGTCTTTTTCTTTCTGTCATATGTCACTTAGAATGATCATATGTAACTCCTCCAGAGTTGTTACAACTGGCCTTATTTCATTGATTACTGGATGAGTAATATTCCACTCTACATAAGTACCCCAACTCTTTTATCCATTTTATCCTTCCAGGGACATTTAGGTTATATCCAACTTGAGGCCCTTTTTAACAGAGAGGTGGTAAACTTTGGGGTGCCTGTTTTCTGTCGATTTTTGTTTTTCCCAAGGTATACGCCCATGAGTGCAAGTGCCCAATGCTCTGTAGCTCATTTTTTAGATGTTTTATCAAACACAATACACTTCTCCAGAGTGGCCGTTGGCAAATTACATTTGCACTCTCAGCCTCAAAGGGCTCCCTTTTCTCCTCACCCTGTCCTACATTTCTGGTGTTTACACTTTATGTGGATGGCCCTTCTGACTAATGTGAAGTGATACATTTTGTAGTATAGATTTCCAGTGCCCACCTGTTTGGTTGGACAAAATGTGTGTATGGCCTTTACTTGAATATATTCAGAAAAAAATGCATACATCCTTTTTGGCCAACTGCATTATTGGCGATGTTCAGACTCTATTCTTGTGCTTTAATGGGGAGTCCTTTCTACCTCTTCAAATCTGTTTCCTGCCAATCTCCCTTGCTTACAAGTCCTTTTCGGTGACTTACCTCAAGACATTTTTTGACGATAGATATTTTGAACTCTGCAGTTTCATGAATTTTAGTGCCCCTGAGTTCCATTTTTCAACTTGTGTTTTTGGAAACTGGACACAAAACAGCCGGATTTCCTCTAGCCCTATTCTCTTTCCGTGGGCAATTCTAGCCTTTGATGAATTTGTCTTCCGGATTGGAAATTAGAGTGGCATGTGCCTGTCTGAACACCTAGGACTTGTCTCTAAATTTTTCTCATCCTTCCGCTTCATCCTCCGGACAAATTCCAAACTGTGTGCAACAGGATGTTGACGGAGCTGATATCCCCAAGTGAGGAGATTGTTAGGAAAGATGCTGGATGGATGAACCCGAGCACCAGGCGATGAGGAGATGAGGTGCCTTTTCCAAACTGTTTCCGATCAAATGGTGTACCATCCTCTAGGTGTGACAGGCATGTTTTAGCTGTAGGAATGGTCCCGTGCATGTAAGGAGAACACCAGGAATTTTTCCAAATCAGTGCCTCCCCGAACCCCAAACTGGGGATTTTTTAAGCTACAGCTACACATATGTCCATTAAGGGCCTTGGGAAATAGGCAGAGTCCAAACTTTAGATGATTGAAATCTTCGGGATCAGAAGTGCTCTCCATCGGCCTTGCTTAGTTTACATTTTATCTGTCATTGATAGATGATGTCAATAAAAATATCTATTCTTTTTCAGATTATTTCCCCTTATAGGTTATTGCAAAATATCCAGTGTAGTTCCCTGTGCTATACAGTAGTTCCTTGTTGATGATCTGTTTTATACATAGCAGTGTGTATGTGTTAATCCCAAACTGTTAATTTATCCCTTCTTCTGTCTTTCCCCTTTGGTAATAATAAATTATAAGATTTTATACTTCTCAGAAATGGGGAATCTGAAAGAGAGGTATCATTTTCAATGGAAAAGCATTCAAAACAAGATTGAAGCTTCAGCCAAGAGTATTCGATGTACATCCTTGGTTTAAGTCACTTCATTTCTCTAATGTTGACCTGACAAATAAGACAGACGTCTTCACTGAACTTGCTTATAATAAAGTGATGGAAATATCAAATGTAAGTCTTAGAAACATCTTATTTTACCCGAGCCTTATACACTGCTGTATGTTAGCTACAGTTTGGCTCACACATCTGTTCATAGAAGTTACAATGTTCTCAATTTCTGTTACTGATCCTCCAGAGTGGACCCCAACAGGAGTCCCTGTGCCCAGTGTCATTGGAGCCAACAGATCAAGACTGAGTTTGTTTCAGGAGCAAAGGAAACTTTATATTTTGAAAACAGAATGGAGATCTGAGAGCGTGCACTCCCTCGCGGGATGTGGTCTGGGCTGCTGTGTAGGGATCCTGGCAGCGTCAGCAGGAGGGAGGGGATGGAGCTCTCGAGGGCTTGGTTGGCTGCAGCTCAGGGTCTATGTCGCGGAGTCTGGATGGGACCCCACTAGCTGAGGTGTCAGCCCAGCCATTCTGCACTAGGAAATCGGATCTGAAGTGCCGGGTGTGGGACCTCTGCATGTGGAACCCTTGGAGCACGTGAAATTAGACAAAGCACAAAGGAAAAACAGGTTAGACTTTATTTTATTGCCCAGATTCTCTTTTTATCTCCCAGGAATTTTTAATGAACGTTGCCGGTGATGAACACCTCCTCTGCTTTTTGTCCCGTTCCTCTTTCTTGGGGTGCTGAGGGTGCAGACCCCTCTTTTGTAACTGCTTCATGCTGAGGTGGGAGCCCTCATACACGGGGGGAGGGGCAAAACTTCTCCCCAGCAGCCTCCAGGTGAGGTTGATTGTCCCAAGGCTTCCTGCCTCACTGTTCGTCCACTTGAGCACCAGCATTGGAAGTGTTATAGATTCTAATGTCCTTTACGGGTCCAGGAAATAGACGCACAGAGATGCTGCAGTGGCAGGTTTCACCCCACCCCACATTTGTTCAGCGACCTTAGGCTGACGGTTTTTGCCAGCCTAGATGCTCTGACCAGTAGTCTGTGTTTTCTTTAATTAGGTCCCTGAATTAATGTATAAACAGCACCATGTGTCAGAGCCCTGCCCGCTCAACTCCCAGACAGTCCAGGGTCAGTGTTGATCCAGGACCATGACGTCCACTGAGTCAACGGCCTTTTGAAGTAGCCAGCAGTCCAGCCGGTCATATTGGCCACCATCACTGTTGTTTCTCTAGGGTTATCTATGGTGAAAGCGTGATATACGTTTCCCCGCCAAGCTTATTAGCTCCCGTCTGGGTGCAGTAAGTCCTGCAAGCAGTAGTCTGCTCTTTTGGGGCACAGACTTGTTTTCTGAGAGAAACTCCAGGTCAAGTGATGGTCACACGAGTCATCTTGGGGGCCCATTGCCCCCGTTTGTCTCTCTGGAGGTTGGCGTTGGAGGGCCTCCTCACTCGAGGTCAGTGTGTCCACAGAGCGACCCCTGCAACTTCAGGGCATGATGGGCGGTTAGGATCAGCACGTGGGGTCCTTTTCCCTTAAGAGGGAGCTGGCCTTGCAGGCTGCTGATTTCCAGCTTTTTAGATACCCCAGTATCCTGGCCTGATGGGGCGGTGGGCAAAGCCCTTGGTGACCATAGTTTATCATACCTGAAGGGCATTCTTGTATTGCTCCATTTCAAGTGGTGCCAGTTTTTGCACTAAGGCTCCAAGGGCGATTAACCTTTGACCGGGTATGTAAAGGTCAAAGGGTTTAGCTAAATTAGGGAGTTCCTGTGCAAGGGCCTGAATTGATTGCTGTTTCCATTCTTGAAATGCAGCTTCTGGATTCTATTCAAAAGGATCATCATCTTTTCGTGTCAGTGTTTCATGTAGAGGCCCAGCTATTAGACTGTAGTTAGGGATCCAGATGCATAAAACCTTGGCCTCCCCAGGAACCCCTAAGCTGTCTTCTAGTTTTAGAAGAGGTAAGGCTGCAAATGGCTTCTTCCCTATCCTGGGATACGTTTCTCTTAATATCTGTGAGAATGAATCCCAGGCATGTCACCTTAGCCTGGGATATTTGAGCCTTTTTCTTGGATACCTTCTATCCTTTCTTGGCTAGGTAGTTCAGAGACGTCTTTAGTAGGCCTGGCGATAAGAATGTCATCTGCATATTGAAGGAGGGTTCCCTTTTACAGAGGTAGAACTTTTAGGTCTTTAGAGGACATTTCCCCAATGATGGTGTGGGGATTTTTGAACCATTGGGGCAGGACGGCCCAGCATTATTGCTTTTGTTGGATGTTGTGTCCTGCCACTCACAAGCCAAAACTTCTTGTGACTCTGAGATGAGTGGAATACAGAAGAAGGCATCATTGAAGTCTAATACAGAATGCCATGGCCTGGTGGATGGTAGACTGACAAGCAGGGTGTAGGAAATAGGAGCTACTTGATGTATATCCTCGGTGGCTTCACTGACTGTCCTGATATCCTTTACCAGGTCTCCAGCAGCCCATGGGGCTCTCGTGGTCAGGCCAATCCCAGGATATGGAGCTCACCTGGGCTGCACCTCCACCCCCACATCCCACGGGGCTCTCGTGGTCAAGTCCCTCCCAGGGTATGGAGCTCACCTGTGCAGCTACCCAGCAGCCCATGGGGCTCTCATACTCAGGCCCTTCCTAGGATATGGAGCTCCCTTTGGGCAGGTACCCCAGAAGGGCTGGAAACACAGGAACCGTGCACATAGCCCAACTTGCAGAGAACCTCCAGATCACCTGTCGCTCACAGCTGACACAGAACACCTCAGAACAGGACTTGAACTAACAAACAGCAGCTCTGACAGGTCTGTGACCCCAGGTATCACTCTGTGCGGCCTCTCTCTGCCTGGTCTTCCAGACACTTCCACTGCAGCCAGGGCACCAGGCCTCTATCTCCACCCACCATCACTCCTCTCCCTGACTCCTGGGTTCCTCTCATTAGGATAGGGTCTTCTTGAAGTTGTTTTCCACTCATGGACCAGATAAAATGATAAGAAAACAAGCCACAGCTGCAGCCCCTTGTCTATCCTGACTCTCAAGAGCCCACACCTGTACCTTGGGCCTGGCCCGTTTAGCAAGGCTCATTTTCTGCAACTGTGAGCCCCTGAGGGGTGAGGATTGGCTGATTTGGACAGCCTGACACTGCCTGCCATCCTTCCCCAGGTGTGCCTGGGTTGAGATCAATATAAGCACCTCTCCATTCAGCAAGAGCTCCTGTAGCTGTGCCTGACGCCATATTCTCTGCCCCGTCAGCAGTGTCGGGGCTGGGGTGGTGGGAGGGAGTGAGGGGCTGTGGCTTTGTGGGTGGCCCAGTGTGAGTGGGGCTCTGCTGGACTTCCTGCAGGAGTTGCCAGGCTGCCACCTGCAAAAGAAGAGGATGTGTCACCCATACCTGCAGCTGGAATTTCTCCCCAGGCAGAGGTGAGGAAGTAAAAAAGCAGTGGGGACCGTGGCAGGAGGGGTATCTCAGGCAGGGAAGTGGAAAGCTTCCAGAAGAGCATCTGGGGCCAGGACCATCCTGGCTGGCCTGCTGGCACCAAGTCGGCCTGCATGCTGTCGCTGGTGTGGCTCCACAGCCCTTCCTCTAGGCTTGCAAGTTCTTGTACATATTCAGGTGTTTTACCTGGAAAGGGTGGGAAGATTTCAGCTGCAGCAGGACTGGGGTACAGCTCACATTTACTCACAGACGCCTCGACATAGTCCCCCAGCTTTGTAATGAGGATGCTCCTTTTGGGGGGGAGCGCTGCTGACTGCATGGGAGATGATTTCTCACTTCTGACCAAAATAAGAATTTTTTACCACTGGAACAATTGCCCTGATACGATTTTCCTCTGTATAACTGGTGGGTTCTGTTTTTTTTTTTTTTTTCCTTGTTTCTTTTTGTTTCAAGGTAGGTTTTATTTATTCCTCTTTTTTTTAATTTAGAGATATAAACATGGAAGTAATGCTTTTATATAAAGACGTCTATATGAAGGGAAAAACTTTTTTTCTGTTTTATTTTATTAAATGTTATTTATTTATTTTTATTTTTTTTAAAATTTATTTATTTCTTTTATACAGCAGGTTCTTATTGGATATCTATGTTATACATATAAGTGTGCACATGTGAATCAGAGTCTCCCAATTCATTCCACCACCACCCTCACATGGCGTTCCCCCCTTGGTGTCCATATGTTTGTTCTCTACATCTATGTCTCTATCTCTGCCCTGCAAACAGGTTCATCTGTACCATTTTTCTAGGTTCCACATATATGCATTAATATACAATATTTGTTTTTTCTCTTTCTGACTTACTTCACTCTGTATGACAGTCTCTAGATCCATGAAGGTCTCTACAAATGACCCAATTCCATTCCTATGTATGGCTGAGTAATATTCCATTGTATATATATACCACGTCTTTATCCATTCGTCTGTCTGTGGGCACTTAGGTTGCTTTCATAACCTGGCTATTGTAAATAGTGCTGCAATGAACATTGTGGTGAATGTGTCTTTTTGATTTATGGTTTTCTCTCGGTATATGCCCAGTAGTGGGATTGCTGGATTATATGGTAATTCTATTTTTAGTTTTTTAAGGAACCTCCATTCTGTTCTCCATAGAGACTCTATCGATTTACATTCCCAACAATAGTGGAAGAAGGTTCGTTTTCTCCATACCCTCTCCAGCATTTGTTGTTTGTAGATTTTCTGATGATGCCCATTCTAACAGGTGTGACGTGATACCTCATTGTAGTTTTGATTTCCATTTCTCTAATAATTAGTGATGTTGAGCAGATTTTCATGTGCGTCTTGGCCATCTCTATGTCTTCTTGGAAGAAATGTCTATTTAGATCTGCTTCCATTTTTGTATTGGGTTTTTTGTCTTATTAATGTTGACCTGCATGAGCTGTTTATATATATTGGAGATTAATCATTTGTCCATTGATTCGTTTGCAAATATATTCTGCCATTCTGAGGGTTGTCTTTTCATCTTGTTTGTAGTTTCCTTTGCTTTGCAAAAGCTTTTACGTTTCATTAGGTCCCATCTGTTTAGCTTCTTTTTTTTTTATTTCATTACTAGAGGAGATGGATCAAAAAAAGTTCTTGCTGTGATTTACGTCAGAGTATTCTTCGTAAGTTTTCCTCTCAGAGTTTTATACTGTCCAGTCTTACATTAAGGTCTCTAATAGATTTTGAATATATTTTTATGGATGGTGTTGGGGAGTGTTCTAATTTCATTCTTTTACATATAGCTGTCCGTAATTCCCAGCACCACTGACTGAAGAAACTCTCTTTTCTCCATTGTAAAGTCTTGCCTCCTTTGTCATAGATTAGTTGAGCATAGGTGTGTAGGTTTATCCCTGGGCTTTCTTTTTTTTTTTTCCTTTTCCACATTTATTGGAGTATAATTGCTTTACAATGGAGTGTTAGTTTCTGCTGTATAACAAAGTGAATCAGCTATACATATACAAATATCACCAGATCCCCTCCCTCTTGCATCTCCCTCCCACACTCCATATCCCACCCCTTTAGGTTGTCACAAAGCACCGAGCTGATCTCCCTGTTCTATGTGGCTGCTTCCCAGTAGCGATCAGTATTACATGTGGTAATGTATTTATGTCCATGCCACTCTCTCACTTCGTCCCATCTTACCCATCCCCCTTCCGGTGTCCTCAAGTCCTTTCCCTATGTCTGTGTCCTTAATCCTGTCCTGCCACTAGGGTCTTCAAAACCTTTTTTTTTTTCCTCATTAGATTCCGTATATCTCTGTTAACATACAGTATTTGTTTTTCCCTTTCTGACTTACTTCACTGTGTAGGACAGATTCTAAGTCCATCCACCTCAGTGCAAATAACTCAGTTTTCCTTCTTTTAATGGCTGAGTGATATTCCATTGTATATATGTGCCATATCTTCTTTATCCATTCATCTGTCGATGGACACTTAGGTTGCTTCCATGTCCTGGCTATTGTAAATAGAGTTGCAATGAACATTTTTGTACATAACTCTTTTTGAATTATGGTTTTCACAAGGCAAATGCCCAGGAGTTGGATTGTTGTGTCGTATGGTACTTCTATTGTTAGTTATTTGAAGGAACCTCCGTAGTGTTCTCCCTAGTGCCCATATCAATTTACATTCCCACCCACAGTGTAAGTGTGTTCCCTTTTCTCCAATAAAGGCCTCTCCAGCATTTATTGTTTCGTAGATTTTTTTGATGATTGCCACTCTGACTGCTGTGAGGTGATACCTCACGGTAGTTTTGATTTGCATTTCTCTAATGATTAGTGATGTTCAGCATCCTTTCATGTGTTTCATGGTAATCTGTATATCTTCTTTGGAGAAATGTCTAGTTAGGTCTTCTGCCCGTTTTTGGATTGGGTTATTTGTTTTTGTGATATTGAGCTACATGAGGTGCTTGTAAAGTTTGGAGATTAATCCTTTGTCAATTGCTTCATTTGGAAATATTTTCTCCCATTCTGAGGGTTGTTTTTGCATCTTGTTTATGTTTTCCTGTACTGTGTAAAAGCTTTTAAGTTTCATTAGGTCCCATTTGTTGATTTCTGTTTTTATTTCCATTTCTCTAGGAGGTGGGTCAAAAAGGATCTTGCTGTGATTTATGTCATAGAGTGTTCTGCCTATGGTTTCCTCTAAGTGTTTTATAGTGTCTGGCCTTATATTTAGATCTCTAATCAATTTAGAGTTTATTTTTGTGTATGGTGTTATGGAGTGTTCTAATTTCATTCTTTTATGTGTAGGGGTCCAGTTTTCCCAGCACCAGTTACTGAAGAGAATGTCTTTTCTCCATTGTATATCCTTAGCTCCTTTGTTATATGTGAGATAGGCATAGGTATGTAGGTTTATCTCTGCACTTTCTGTCCTGTTCCATTGATCTGTGTTTATGCCAATCTGCATACACTTGATTCCATTATGGAGACATATTAATACATAGGTTTCAAGTTTATTACCAGTCAGATATATTCCTGTTCAGTGAATAGGGTGTTTTGTGTCCAGTTCATTGAGAAAGGAGTAGGTCTTCTCTATTAGATATTTGGTATATGGAATGGTATCTGTGCTAATTTCAAACTCTGCTTTTACACATCACCCCACATCACCTTTCCCCTTAAGGAGGCATAAGTGTGTTTTCTGAATGTGTAACTCTGTTCTCTTTTGAAATTCAGTTCATATGTAACCATGTTTACATTCCCTCTATAAGTGATATATAAAAATAAGTTTCTTTTTCTTTGTGGCTCATTTCAATTAGCATCATCATACATAAAGCCACTCATTATGCTGCTATTGGCCTTATGACATTGACTTTATGTCTGAGTGACATTCCATTGTATATAAGTACCACAACATATTTATCCATTTTTTTCCCTTTCCTGGGATATTTAAAGTGTACCGAAGTCGAGGTTCTTGTAAACTGAGCAGCCCTAAAGTTTGGGCTGGCTGTGTGTTGTTGATTTTTAGTTTTCCCAAAATACACGCCCATGAGTGGAAGTGTGCTATGCTCTGTAGCTCTGTTTTAGAAAACAACATACAGTTCTCCAGAGAGGCTGTTAGCAATTTACATCCTGTCCATCGGCATAACCAGGCTCCCTTTTCTCCATGGCCTGCCCTGTATTTGTGGTTTTTACACTATTTGCGGATGGCCCTTTTGACCGGAGGTAAGTGACACTTCTATGTAGGGTGGATTTGCAATGCCTGATGGCTTGCTTGGCCAAAAAGGGCGTATGCATTTTTTCCCGAATATATTCAAGAAAATACACATACTCCCTTTTCAGCCAAGGGCAACATTGTCGAAGATCTGTCGCTTTTCATGTGCTTTAAAGACGACTCCAACCTACCTCTTGAAATTTGTTTCCTTCAATTCTGCCTTGCTTTCAAATCCTCTTCACTGACTTACCTCAATATATTTCTGGATGATAGTTGTCCTTTATAACTCTGCAAGTTTGTGAATTGCTGTGCCCCTGATTTCCATTTTTCAACTCGCTTATTTGTGAGCTGGCTGCAATACCGCAAGATGGCTTTAGGCCCTAGTCTGGTTCCGTGGTTGCAGGCTGAGCCTGTTTTTAATTCTTTTTCCTGATGGGAAACTACAGAGATATGTGCCCATCCAAACTCCTACAGCTAATGTCTCATTTGTTTCCCCTCTTCCTGTTCATCCTCTGCACAATTTGCAAACTGTGCACAACAGGAGGGTAAAGGCAGTGACACTCCAAGTGGGGAGATTTTTAGTAATGCAGATGGAATGGCGAATCCGAGCATGAGGAAAGGAAAAATGAGGTACCTTTTAGAAAACTTTCCCGATTACACAGTGTACCATCCACTGGGTTTCCCATGCATGTGTTAACTGTAGGAAGATTCCCTTAAACCTGGAGAGTTGGGGCCACTAGAATGGGTAGCACACAGTATTGCTCTAAGTGGTGTTCTTTTGCTCACACAACCTCAGCAATCTTGTCAGACCCAAGTGTCCAGTCTTATGTCTCATCCAGCTGTGGATGTAAAGGTGGTCAATCCAGGTTTCATCACAGGCCCTGAACGTAATTTTTAAGACTTTCTCCCTGTTTCGCTGTTTTTGCATTTTGCTTTTGAAATTTATTTTTATAAGGGGGTTTAGCTGAATTTCAGTGCTGTGTTCATGCCATTATACACACACATGATTCCTTTATGGAGACATGAGAATACATATGTTTTAAAATTGTTACTAGTCAGATATATTCCTCTGCAATGAATAGGGGTTGTTGAGTCCAGTTCATTGTGCCAGGAGTAGGTGCTGTCTATTACATACTTGATTTATGGAACGGTATCTGTGCTAATTTTGGACTGTAAATTTATGTATCACCCCACCTCACCTTTCCCCTTAATCAGGCAGAAGTATGTTTTCTAAAGGTGTGACTCTGTTGTGTTTGTAATTCAGTTCATGTGTAGCCATGGGTACATTCCCACTATGAATGATAGCTTATGATAAGTTTCATTATTCTGTTCTCTTTTCTAACTGAGTTCATGTGTAGCCACGTTTCCAGGACCTTCATAAGTGATATCTTATGATAAGTTTCTTTTTCTGTGTGACTTATTTCACTTAGAATCATCGTACGTGAATCCACTCATTTTGCTGCTACTGGCCTTATGACATTGATTTCATGGCTGAGGGATATTCCATCGTACGTAAGTAACACAATTTCTTGAACCATTTTTGTCTTTCCTGGGATATTTAAAGTGTACCCAAGTTGAGGTTCTTGTAAGCAGTGCAGCCATAAATTTTGAGGTGGCTCTGTGTTATTGATATTCAGTTTTCCTAAGGTATATTCCCTAGACAGGAAGTGCCCTTGGCTCTGTAGCTCTGTTGTTTACTTGTTTTAGGGAACACAATGCACTCCTCCAGAGAGGAAGTTGGCAATTTACATCCAGCCATTCAGCATAACTAGGCTCCCTGTTCTCCAGTGCCTGTCTTGCCTTTCTAGTTTTTACACATTTTGCGGATGTCCCTTTTGACTGGTGAGAAGTGATACTTCTTTGTAGTGCAGATTTGCATTGCCCGCTTCCTTGGGCAGAAAGGGCGTATGAGTTTTCTCCTGAATATATTCAGGAGAAAATGCATACGCCCATTTTGGCCAAGTGTATCATGTTCGAAGTCGTGCCCCTTTTCCTGTGCATTAAAGGAGATTCCAATGTACCTCTTGAAATCTGTTTCCTGCTATTCTGTCTCGCTTTCAAGTCCACCTCGGTGCCTTCCCTCAGCAGATTTTTGGACGATAGTTGTCCTTTATTACTCTGCCTGTTTTTGAATTATTGTGCCCCTGAGCTCGATTTATCAACTCGTTTTTTTGTGAGCTGACCGTAAGTCCAAAATTTTGGTTCAGGACCTATACTGGTTCCCAGCGGGTGGCTGAGACTTTGGTTAATTCTTCTTCCTGCCGGGAAATTAGAGAGACATGTGCCCGTCCAAATGCCTAACAGCTACTCTGTCATTGGTTCTCCCTCTTCCATTTCATCCTCTGCCAAATTGGCAAGCTGTACGTACCAGGAGGTTAAAGGGGATGTCTCTACAAGTTGGGAGATTGAGAGTAAAGCAGTTGGAAAGTCAAACACTAGCACCAGGAGAGGGACTGTTAGTTGAGTTTTAGAAACTTTTTGTATTCAGAATGTGTCCATTCTCTAGGTTTCCCATACATGTTTTAGCTGTAGTAATATTCCCTTCAAACTGGAGAGTTGGGACCCATGGAATGTGTGCCACGGATTATTGCTTTAAAAGGTCTGCATTTGCTTACCCAATCTCACCAATCCTCTCAGACCCAAGTGTCCAACCTTATGCCATATCCAGCTGTCGTTGTAGATAGGGTCATTCTAGGTTTCATCAGAGCCCCTGAAGGAATTGTAAAGAATTTCCCAGTTTTTTTTTTTTGGTAGCTTTTGAAATTCCTTTTTATAGTGGGTTTGAGCTGATTTTCACTGCCATGTTAATGCGAGTCTAGACACAATTGTTTCCCTTATGGAGACATATCAATATATAGGTTTTAAGATTATTACTAGTCAGATATATTCCTCTGCGGGAAATATGTGGTTTTGAGTCCCTTTCACTGACGAAGGTGTAGGACTTGTATAATCCGTAGTTGGTTTTTGGAACGGTACCTGTACTAATATCAAACTCTGGTTTTATGCATCACCCCACCTCTTTTTCCCCCTTAGGCATGCATAAGAGTGTTTTCTAAATGTGAGACTATGTTGTCTTTCCTAACTCAGTTCATGTGTAGCCATGTTTACAGAACCTCGATAAGTGATATCTTATGATAAGTTACTTTTTCTCTGTGACTTATTTCACGTAGAATCATCGTACCTGAATCCACTCATTTTGCTGCTACTGGCCTTATGACATTGATTTCATGTCTGAGGAATATTCCATCGTACTATAGTAACACAATTTATTGAACCATTTTTGTCTTTCCTCGGATATTTAAGTTGTACCCAAGTTGAGGTTCTTGTAAGCAGTGCAGCGCTAAATTTTGGGGTGGCTCTGTCTTATTGATTTTCAGTTTTCCCAAGGTATATTCCCTAGACTGGAAGTGCCCTTGGCTCCTTAGCTATTTTTTTTACCTGTTTTTGGGAACACAATGCACTCCTCCAGAGAGGGAGTTGGCAATTTACATCCCGCCCATCAGCATAACAAGGCTCCCTGTTTTCTGGGCCTGTTTTGCCTTTCCGGTTTTTACACATTTTGCAGATGTCCCTTTTGACAGGTGGGAAGTGATACTTCTTTTCAGTGTAGATTTGCATGGCTGGCTTGCTTGCTTGGCCAAAAAGGGCGTATGCTTTTTCTCTTGAATATATTCAGGAGAAAACGCATAAACCCTTTTTGGGCAAGTGCATCATTTTCGAAGTTGTGCCCATCTTCCTGTGCTTTAAATGCGATTCCAATGTACCTCTCGATATTTGTTTCCTGCTATTCTGGCTCCCTTTCAAGTTCACCTCGTTGCCTTCCCTCAACAGATTTTTGGAGGATAGTTGCCCCTTAATACTCTGCCAATTTGTGAATTGCTGTGCCCCTGAGCTCCATTTTTCAACTCGTTTTTTGTGAGCTGACCGCAAGTCCAAAATTTTGCTTCAGGATCTATACTGCTTACCGGCGTGTGGCTGATACTTTGGTTAATTCTTCTTTCTGCCGGGAAATTAGACTGACCTGTGCCCGTCCGAATGCCTAACAGCTACTCTCTCATTGGTTCTCCATCTTTCCTTTCATCCTCTGCCTAATTTGAAACCCGTGAGAACCAGGAGGTTAAAGGGGCTGTCTCTCCAAGTTGGGATATTGATAGTAAAGCACTTGGAAATTCAAACCGAAGCACCAGGAGAGGGACTATTAGTTGAGTAGTAGAAACCATTTGTATTCACAGTGTGTCCATTCTCTTGCTTTCCCGTACATGTTATAGCTGTAGTAATATTCCCTTCAACCTGGAGAGTTGGGATCCTTGGAATGCGTGCCACGCATTATTGCTTTAAATGGTCTGCTTTTGCTGACCCAATCTCACCAATCCTCTCAGTCCCAAGTGTCCAGCCTTATGCCACATACAGCTGTCGTTGTAGATAGGGTCATTGCAGGATTCATCAGAGCCCCTGAAGGAATTTTAAAGAATTTCTCTATTTTTTTGTTTGGTTTTTGAAATTCCTTTTTATAGTTGGTTTGAGCTTATTCTCACTGCCATGTTTATGCCAGTCTAGACACACTTGATTCCCTTACGGAGACATATCAATACATAGGTTTTAAGATTCTTACTAGTCAGATATATTCCTCTGCGGGAAATATGGGGTTTTGAGTCCCTTTCACTGACAAAGGTGTAGGACTTGTTTAATCCGTAGTTGGTATTTGGAATGGTACCTGTACTAATATCAAACTCTGGTTTTATGCATCACCCCACCTCTTTTTCCCCCTTAGGCATGCATAAGAGTGTTTTCTAAATGTGAGACTCTGTTCTCTTTCCTAACTCAGTTCATGTGTAGCCATGTTTACAGGACCTTCATAAGTGATATCTTATGATATGTTTCTTTTTCTATGTGACTTATTTCACTTAGAATCATCGTACCTGAATCCACACATTTTGCTGCTACTGGCCTTATGACATTGATTTCATGTCTGAGGGATATTCCATCGTACTTTATTAACACAATTTCTTGAACCATTTTTTCTTTGCTGGGATATTTAAAGTGTACCCATGTTGAGGTTCTTGTAAGCAGTGCAGCCATAAATTTTGGGGTGGCTCTATCTTATTGATTTTCAGTTTTCCCAAGATATATTCCCTAGACTGGAAGTGCCCTTGGCTGTGTAGCTCTGGTTTTTACCTGTTTTAGGGAACACAATGCACTCCTCCAGAGAGGCAGTTGGCAATTTACATCCCGCCCATCAGCATAACAAGATTCCCTGTTCTCTTCGGCCTGTCTTGCCTTTCTGGTTTTTACACATTTTGCGGATGTCCCTTTTGACCGGTGGAAAGTGATACTTCTTTGTAGTGCAGATTTGCATTGCTGGCTTGCTTGCTTGGCCAAAAAGGTCGTATGCGTTTTCTCCTTCAGGAGAAAACGCATACGCCCTTTTTGGCCAAGTGCATCATGGTCGAAGTTGTGCCCCTCTTCCTGTGCTTTGAAGGCGATTCCAATGCACCTCTTGAAATCTGTTTCCTGCTATTCCGGTTCGCATTCAGTTCCACCTCGTTGTCTTCTCCCACAGATTTTTGGACCATATTTGCCCTTTAGTACTCTGCCAGGTTGTGAATTGCTGTGCCCCTGAGCTCCATTTTTCAACTCATTTTTTTGTGAGCTGACCGCAAGTCCAAAATTTTGGTTCGGGACCTATACTGGTTCCCGGCGGGTGGCTGAGACTTTGGTTAATTCTTTATACTGCCGGGAAATTAGAGTGACATGTTCCCGTCCAAATGCCTAACAGCTACTCTTTTATTGGTTCTACCTCTGCCATTTCAGCTTCTGCCAAATTGGCAACCTGTGAGAACCAGGAGGTTAAAGGGTCTGCCTCTCCAAGTAAGGAGATTGATAGTAAAGCATTTCGAAAGTCAAACCAGAGCAGCACGTGACGGATTATAATTTGAGTTTTAGAAAGCTTTCATATTCACATTGTGTCCATTCTCTAGGTTTCCCGTACATGTTATAGCGGTAGTAATATTCACTTCAACCAGGAGAGTTGGGAACCTTGGAATGTGTGCCACGCATTATTGCTTTAAATCGTCTGTAATTGCTCACCGAATCTCAGCAATCCTCTCTGTCCCAGGGGTCCAGCCTTATGCCACATCCAGCTGTCCTTGTAGATAGGGTCATTCCAGGTTTCATCAGAGCACCTGAAGGAATTGTAAAGAATTTCCCTGTTTTTTTTGTTTTGTTTTTGAAATTCCTTTTTATAGTGGGTTTGAACTGATTCTCACTGCCATGTTTATGCCAGTCTAGACACACTTGATTCCTTTATGGAAATATATCAATACATAGGTTTTAAGATTCTTACTAGTCAGATATATTCCTCTGCAGGAAATATGGGATTTTGACTCCCTTTCACTGAGGAAGGTGTAGGTCTTGTCTATTCCGTAGTTGGTTTTTGGAACGGTACCTGTACTAATATCAAACTCTGGTTTTATGCATCACCCCACCTCTCCTTTCCCCTTAAGCAGCCATAAGAGTGTTTTCTAAATGTGAGATACTGTTCTCTTTCCTAAATCTGTTCATATGTAGCCATGTTTACAGGACCTTCATAAGTGATATCTTATGATAAGTTTCTTTTTCTCTGTGACTTATTTCACTTAGATTCATCGTACCTGAATCCACTCATTTTGCGCCTACTGGCCTAATGTCATTGATTTTGTGGCTGAGGGATATTCCATCGTTCGTAAGTACCACAATTTCTTGAACCATTTTTGTCTTTCCTGGGATATTTAAGGTGTACCCAAGTTGAGGTTCTGGTAAGCAGTGCAGCCCTACATTTTGGGGTGGCTCTATCTTATTGAATTTCAGTTTTCCCAAGGTATATTCCCTAGACTGGATGTGCACTTGGCTCTGTAGCTCTGTCGTTTACTAGTTTTAGGGAACACAATGCACTCCTCCAGATAGGAAGTTGGCAATTTACATCCAGCCTATCAACATAACTAGGCTCCCTGTTCTCCAGGGTCTGTCTTTCCTTTCTGGTTTTTACACATTTTGCGGATGTCCCTTTTGACTGGTTGGAATTGATACTTCTTTGTAGTGCAGATTTGCATTGCCCGCTTGCTTGCATCATTGTCGTAGTTGTGCCCCTCTTCCTGTTCTTTAAAGGCGATTCCAATGAATATCTTGAAATCTGTTTCCTGCTCTTCTGGCTCGCTTTCAAGTCCGCCTCGTTGCCTTCCCTCAACAGATTTTTGGACGATAGTTGTTCTTTTTTACTCTGCCAGTTTGTGAATTACTGTGCCCCTGGGCTCCATTTTTGAACCTGTTTTTTTGTGAGCTGACCGCGAGTCCAAATAATTGGTTCAGGACATATACTTGTTCCCGGTTGGTGGCTGAGACTTTGGTTAATTCTTCTTCCTGCCGGGAAATTAGAGTGACATGTGCCCGTCCAAATGCCTAACAGCTACTCTCTCATTGGTTCTCCCTCTTCCCTTTCATCCTCTGCTTAATTGGCAAACTGTGTGAACCAGTAGGTTACAGGGGATGTCTCTCCATTTTGGGAGATTGATAGTAAAGCAGTTGGAAAGTCAAACAGAAGCACCAGGAGAGGGACTATTAGTTGAGTTTTAGAAACCTTTTGTATATACAGTGTGTCCATTCTCTAGGATTCCTGTACATGTTATACCTGTAGTAATATTGCCTTCAACCTGGAGAGTTGGGACCCTTGGAATGTGTGCCACGTATTATTGCTTTAAATGGTCTGCATTTGCTCCCCAAATCTCACCAATCCTCTCAGTCCCAAGTGTCCAGCCTTATGCCACATCCTGCTGTCGTTGTAGATAGGGTCATTCAAGGTTTCATCAGAGCCCCTGAAGGAATTGTAAAGATTTCCCTGTTTTTTTGTTTTGTTTTGTTTTTGAAATTCCTTTTTATAGTGGGTTTGAGCTGATTCTCACTGCCATATTTATGCCAGTCTAGACACTCTTGATTCCCTTATGGAGACATATCAATATATAGGTTTTAAGATTCTTACTAGTCAGATATATTCCTCTGCGGGAAATATGGGGTATTGAGTCCCTTTCACTGAGAAGGTGTAGGTCTTGTCTATTCCATATTTGGTTTTTGGAATAGTACCTCTACTAATATCAAACTCTGGTTTTATGCATCACCCCTCCTCTCCTTTCCCCTTAAGCAGGCATAAGAGGGTTTTCTAAATGTAAGACTCTGTTCTCTTTCCTAACTCAGTTCTTGTGTAGCCATGTTTACAGGACCTTCATAAGTGATATCTTATGATAAGTTGCTGTTTCTCTGTGACTTATTTCACTTAGAATAATCGTACGTGAATCCTCTCATTTTGCTGCTACTGGCCTTATGACATTGATTTCATGGATGAGGGATATTCCATCCTACGAAAGTAACACAATTTCTTGAACCATTTTTGTCTTTCCTCGGATATTTAAGGTGTACCCAAGTTGAGGTTCTTGTAAGCAGTGCAGCCCTAAATTTTGAGGTGGCTCTGTCTTATTGATTTTCAGTTTTCCCAAGGTATATTCCCTAGACTGGAAGTGCCCTTGGCTCTGTAGCTCTGTTGTTTCCTTGTTTTAGGAAACACAATGCACTCCTCCAGAGAGGCAGTTGGCAATTTACATCTCGCCCATCAGCATAACTAGGCTCCCTGTTCTCCAGGTCCTGTCTTGCCTTTCTGGTTTTTACACATTTTGCGGATGTCCCTTTTGACCGCTGGGAAGTGATACTTCTTTGTAATGCAAATTTGCATTGCCTGCTTGCTTGGTTGGCCAAAAAGCGCTTATGCATTTTCTCCTGAATATATTCAGGAGAAAACGCATACGCCCTTATTGGCCAAGTGCATCATTGTCGAAGTTGTGCCCCACTTCCTGTGCTTTAAAGGCGATTCCAATGTACCTCTTGAAATGTGTTTCCTGCTATTCTGGCTCGCTTTCAATTCCGCCTTGTTGCCTTCCCACAACAGATTTTTGCTCGATAGTTGCCCTTTATTACTCTGCCAGTGTGTGAATTGCTGTGCCCCTGAGCTCCATTTTTCAACTCGTTTTTTGTTAGCTGACCGAAAGTCCACAATTTTGGTTCACGACCTATACTGGTTCCTGGCGGGTGGCTGTGACTCTGGTTAATTCTTCTTCCTGTCGGGAAATTAGAGTGGCATGTGCCCGTCAAAATGTCTAACAGCTACACTCTCATTGCTTCTCCCTCTTCCATTTCATCCTCTGCCAAATTGGCAACTTCTGCGAACCAGGAGGTTAAAGGGGCTGTCTCTCCAAGTTGGGAGATTGATAGTAAAGCAGTAGGAAATTCAAACTGGAGCACCAGGAGAGGGACTATTAGTTGAGTTTTGGAAACCTTTCGTATTCACAGTGTGTCCATTCTCTAGGTTTCCCGTACATGTTATAGCTATAGTAATATTCCCTTCAACCTGCAGAGTTGGGACCCTTGGAATGTGTGCCACACATTATTGCTTTAAATGGTCTGAATTTGCTCACTGAGTCTCACCAAACTTCTCAGTCTCAAGTGTCCAGGCTTATGCCACATCCAGCTGTCCTTGTACATAGGGCCATTCCAGGTTTCATCAGAGCCCTTGTAGGAATTGTTAAGAATTTCCCTGTTTTTTTGATTTGTTTTTGAAATTCCTTTTTATAGGGGCTTTGAGCTGATTCTCACTGCCATGTTTATGCCAGTCTAGACCCACTTGATTCCCTTATGGAGACATATCAATACATAGGTTTTAAGATTCTTAGTAGTCAGATATATTCCTCTGCAGGAAATATGGGGTTTTGAGTCCCTTTCACTGAGGAAGGTTTAGGTCTTGTCTATTCCATATTTGGTTTTTGGAACGGTAGCTCTACGAATATCAAACTCTGGTTTTATGCATCACCCCTCCTCTCCTTTCCCCTTAAGCAGGCATAAGAGTGTTTTCTAAATGTGAGACTCTGTTCTCTTTCCTAACTCCGTTTATGTGTAGCCATGTTTACAGGACCTTCATAAGTGATATCTTATGATAAGTTTCTTTTTCTCTGTGACTTATTTCACTTAGAATCATCGTAACGGAATAAACTCATTTTGCTGCTACTGGCCTTATGACATTGATTTCATGGCTGAGGGATATTCCATCGTACGTAAGTACCACAATTTCTTGAACCAATTTTGTCTTTCCTGGGATATTTCAGGTGTACCCAAGTTGATATTCTTCTAAGCAGTGCAGCCCTAAATTTTGGGGTGGCTCTGTCTTATTGATTTTCAGTTTTCCCAAGGTATATTCCCTAGACTGGAAGTGTCCTTGGCTCTGTAGCTCTGTTGTTTTCTTTTTGAGGGAACACAATGCACTCCTCCAGAGAGGCAGTTGGCAATTTAAATCCCCCCCATCAGCATAACTAGGCTCCCTGTTCTCCAGGGCCTGTCTTGCCTTTCTGGTTTTTACACATTTTGCGGATGACCCTTTTGACCGCTGGGAAGTGATACTTCATTGTACTGCAGAATTGCATTGCCCGCTTGCTTGCTTGGCCAAAAAGGGCTTATGCATTTCCTCCTGAATATATTCCGCAGGAAACGCCTACACCCTTTTTGGGCAAGTGCATCATTGTCGAAATTGTGCCCCTCTTCCTGTGCTTTAAAGGTGATTCCAATGTAACTCTTGAAATCTGTTTCCTGCTATTCTGGCTCGCTTTCAAGTCCACCACGTTGCCTTCCCTAAGCAGATTTTTGGACGATAGTTGCCCTTTATTACTCTGCCAATTTGTTAATTGCTGTGCCCCTGAGCTCCATTTTTCAACTAGTTTTTGTGAGCTGACCGCAAGTCCAAAATTTTGCTTCAGGATTTATACTGGTTCCCGGTGGGTGGCTGACACTTTGGTTAATTCTTCTTTCTGCTGGGAAATTAGAGTGTCATGTGGCTGTCCAAATGCCTAACAGCTACTCTCTCATTGGTTTTCCATCTTTCCTTTCATCCTCTGCCTAATTTGCAACCTGTGAGAACCAGGAACTTAAAGGGGCTGTCTCTCCATGTTGGGAGATTGATAGTAAAGCAGTTGGAAATTCAAACCGGAGCACCAGGAGAGGGACAATTATTTGACTTTTAGAAACCTTTCATATTCACAGTGTGTCCATTCTCTAGGGTTCCAGTACATGTTATAGCTGTAGTAATATTCCCTTCAACCTGGAGAGTTGGGACCCTTGGAATGTGTGCCACGCATTATTGCTTTCAGTGGTCTGAATTTGCTCACTGAATCTCACCAAACTTCTCAGTCCCAAGTGTCCAGGCTTATGCCACATCCAGCTGTCCTTGTACAGAGGGCCATTTCAGGTTTCATCAGAACCCCTGTAGGAATTGTAAAGAATTTCCCTGTTTTTTTGTTTTGTTTATGAAATTCGTTTTTATAGTGGGTTTGAGCTGTTTCTCATTGCCATGTTTATGCCAGTCTAGACCCACTTGATTCCCTTATGGAGACATATCAATACATAGGTTTTAAGATTCTTACTAGTCAGATATATTCCTCTGTTGGAAATATGGGGTTTTGAGTCCCTTTCACTGAGGAAGGTGTAGGTCTTGACTATTCCATATTTGGTTTTTGGAGCGGTAGATGTACGAATATCAAACTCTGGTTTTATGCATCACCCCTCCTCTCTTTTCCCCTTAATCAGGCATAAGAGTATTTTCTAAATGTGAGACTCTGTTCTGTTTCCTAACTCAGTTCATGTGTACCCATGTTTACAGGACGTTCATAAGTGATATCTTATGATAAGTTTCTTTTTCTCTGTGACCTATTTCACTTAGAATCATCGTACCGGAATAAACTCATTTTGCTGCTACTGGACTTATGACATTGATTTCATGGCTGAGGGATATTCCATCGTACGTAAGTACCACAATTTCTTGAACCAATTTTGTGTTTCCTGGGATATTTAAGGTGTACCCAAATTGAGGTTCTTGTAAGCAGTGCAGCCCTAAATATTGGGGTGGCTTTGTCTTACTGATTTTCACTTTTCACAAGGTATATTCCCTAGACTGGAAGTGCCCTTGGCTCTGTAGCTCTGTTGTTTAATTGTTTTAGGGGACACATTGCACTCCTCCAGAGAGGCAGGTGGCAGTTTACATCCTGCCCATCAGCATAACTAGGCTCCCTGTTCTCCAGGGCCTGTCTTGCATTTCTGGTTTTTACACATTTTGCAGATGCCCCTTTTGACCGCTGGGAAGTGATACTTCTTTGTACTGCAGAAATGCATTGCCCGCTTGCTTGCTTGGCCAAAAAGGGCTTATGCGTTTCTTCCTGAATATATTCCGCAGGAAACGCATACACCCCTTTTGGGCAAGTGCATCATTGTCGAAGTTGTGCCCCTCTTCCTGTGTTTTGAAGGCGATTCCAATGTACATCTTGAAATCTGTTTCCTGCTATTCCAGCTCGCTTTCAAGTCCGCCTCGTTGCCTTCCCTCAACAGATTTTTGGATGATAGTTGCCCTTTAGTACTCTGCCAGTTTGTGAATTGCTGTGCCACTGAGCTCCATTTTTCAACTCATATTTGTGAGCTGACCACAAGTCCAAAATTTTGGTTCAGGACCTATACAGGTTCCCAGTGGGTGGCTGAGAATTTGATTAATTCTTCTTCCTGCCGGGAAATTAGAGTGACATGTGCCCGTCCAAATGCCTAACAGCTATTCTCTCCTTGGTTCTCCATCTTCCCTTTCATTCTCTGCCAAACTGGCACCCTGTGAGAAGCAGGAGGTTAAAGGGGCTGTCTCTCCAAGTTGGGAGATTGATAATAAAGCAGTTGGAAATTCAAACCGGAGCACCAGGAGAGGGACTATTAGTTTACTTTTAGGAACCTTTCGTAATCACAGTGTGTCCATTCTCTAGGTTTCCCGTACATGTTATTGCTGTAGTAATATTCCCTTCAACCTGGAGATTTGGGACCTTTGGAATGCGTGCCACGCATTATTGTTTTAAACGGTCTGCATTTGCTCACCGAAACTCACCAATCCTCTCAGTCCCAAGTGTCCAGCCTTATGCCAAATCCAGCTCTCGTTGTATATATGGTCATTCCAGGTTTCATCAGAGCCCCTGAAGGAATTGTAAAGAATTTCCCTGTTTTTTTTGTTTTGTTTTTGAAATTCCTTTTTATAGTGGGTTTGAGCTGATTCTCACTGCCATGTTTAAGCCAGCCTAGACACACTTGATTCCCTTATGGAGACATTTCAATACATAGGTTTTAAGATTCTTACTAGTCAGATACATTCCTCTGCGGGAAATATGCGGTTTTCAGTCCCTTTCAATGAGGAAGGTGTAGGTCTTGTCTATACCATAGTTGGTTTTTGGAACAGTATCTGTACTAATATCAAACTCTGGTTTTATGCATCACCCCACCTCTCCTTCCCCCTTAAACAGACATAAGAGTGTTTTCTAAATGTGAGACTCTCTTCTGTTTCCTAACTCAGTTCATGTGTAGCCATGTTTACAGGACCTTCATAAGTGATATCTTATGATAAGTTTCTTTTTCTCTGTGACTTATTTCACTTACAATCATCGTACCTGAAACCACTCATTTTGCTGCTACTGGCCTTATGACATTGATTTCATCACTGAGGGATATTCCATCGTACGTAAGTACCACAATTTCTTGAACCATTTTTGGCTTTCCTGGGATATTTCAGGTGTACCCAAGTTAAGGTTCTTGTAAGCAGTGCAGCCCTAAATTTTGGGATGGCTCTGTCGTATTGATTTTCAGTTTTCCCAAGGTATATTCCCTAGACTGGAAGTGCCCTTGGCTCTGTAGCTGTGGTGTTTACTTGTTTTAGGGAACACAATGCACTCCTCCAGAGAGGCAGTTGGCAATTTACATCCCGCCCATTAGCATAACTAGGCTCCCTGTTCTCCAGGGCCTGTGTTGCCTTTCTAGTTTTTACACATTTTGCAGATGTCCCTTTTGTCTGGTGGGAAGTGATACTGCTTTGTACTGCAGATTTCCATTGCCTGCTTGCTTGCTTGGCCAAAAAGGGCGTATGCGTTTTCTCCTGAATATATTCAGGAGATAACTCATACGCCCTTTTTGGCCCATTGCATCATTGTCGAAGTTTGCCCCTCTTCCTGTGCTTTAAAGGCGATTCCAATGTACCTCTTGATATCTGTTTCCTGCTATTCTGGCACGCTTTCAAGTCCACCTCGTTGCCTTCCCTGAACAGATTTTGGGTCGATAGTTTTCCTTTATTACTCTGAACGTTTGTGAATTGCTGTGCCCCTGAGCTCCTTTTTTCAACTCGTTTTTGTGAGCTGACCGCAAGTCCAAAATTTTGGTTCAGGACCTATACTGGTTCCCGGCGGGTGGCTGAGACATTGATTAATTCTTCTTCCTGCTGGGAAATTAGAGCGACATGTGCCCGTCCAAATGCCTAACAGATACTTTCTCATTGGTTCTCCATCTTACCTTTCATCCTCTGCAAATTGGTAACATGTGAGAAACAGGATGTTAAAGGGGCTGTCTCTCCAAGTTGGGAGATTGATAGTAAAGCAGTTTGAAATTCAAATCGGAGCACCATGAGAGGGCCTATTAGTTGAGATTTAAAAGCCTTTCGTATTCACAGTGTGTCCATTCTCTAGGTTTCCCGTACATGTTATAGCTGTATTAATATTCCCTTCAACATGGAGAGTTGGGACCCTTGGAATGTGTGCCACACATTATTGCTTTAAGTGTTCTGCATTTGCTCACCGAATCTCACCAATCCTTTCTGGCCCAAGTGTTCAGACTTATGCCACATCCAGCTGTCATGTTAGATAGAGTTATTCCAGGTTTCATCAGAGTCCCTGAAGGAATTGTAAAGAAGTTCCCAGTTTTATTGTTTTGTTTGTGAAATTCCTTTTTATAGTGGGTTTGAGCTGATTCTCACTGCCATGTTTATGCGAGTCTAGACACACTTGTTTCCCTTATGGAGACATATCAATACATAGGTTTTAAGATTCTTACTAGTCAGATATATTCCTCTGCGGGAAATATTGGGTTTTGAGTCCCTTTCACTGAGGAATTTGTAGGTCTTTTCTATTCCGTACTTGGTTTTTGGAACGGTACATGTACTAATATCAAACTCTGGTTTTATGCATCACCCCACCTCTCCTTCCCCCTTAAGCAGGCAAAAGATTGTTTTCTAAATGTGAGACTGTGTTCTCTTTCCTAACTCAGTTCAGGTGTAGCCATGTTTACAGGACCTTCATAAGTGATATCTTATCATAAGTTTCTTTTTCTCTGTGACTTATTTCACTTAGAATCATTGTACCTGAATCCACTCATTTTGTTGCTACTGGCCTTATGACATTGATTTCATGGCTGAGGGATATTCCATCGTACGTAAGTACCACAATTTCTTGAAATATTTTTGTCTGTCCTGAGATATTTCAGGTGTACCTAAGTTGAGGTTCTTGTAAGCAGTGCAGGCCTAAATTTTGTGGTGGCTCTGTCTTACTGATTTTCAGTTTCCCCAAGGTATATTCCCTATTCTGGAAGTGCCCTTGGCTCTGTAGCTCTGTTGTTTACCTGTTTTAGGGAACACATTGCACTCCTCCAGAGAGGCTGTTGACAGTTTACATCGTGCCCATCAGAATAACTAGGCTCCCTGTTCTCCAGGGCCTGTCTTGCCTTGCTGGTTTTTACACATTTTGTGGATGTTCCTTTTGACCGGTGGGTAGTGATACTTCTTTGTAGTGCAGATTTGCATTGGCCGCTTGCTTTCTGGGCTAAAATGGGCATATGCGTTTTTTCCTAAATATATTCTGGAGAAAACGCATATGCACTTTTTGGCCAAGTGCATCATTGACGACAATGTGCCCCTCTTGCTGTGCTTAAAAGGCGATTCCAATGTACCTCTTCAAATTTCTTTCATGCTATTGTGCCTCGTTTTCAAGTCCGCCTCATTGCCATCCCTCAACAGATTTTTGGACGATAGTTGTCCTTTATTACTCTGCCAGTTTGTGAATTACTATGCACCTGAGATCCATTTTTCAACACGTTTTTTGTAAGCTGACAGCAAATCCACAATTTTTGTTGAGGACCTATACTGGTTCCTGGCGGGTGGCTGAGACTTTGGTTAATTTTTCTACCTGACGGGAAATTAGAGTGACATGTGCCCCTCCAAATGCCTAACAGCTACTCTCTCATTGGTTCTCCCTCTTCCCTTTCATCCTCTGCCAAATTGGCAACCTGTGCGAACCAGGAGGTTAAAGGGTATGTCTCTCCAAGTTGGGAGCTTGATAGTAAAGCAGTTGGAAACTCAAACCGGAGCACCAGGATAGGGACTATTAGTTGAGTTTTAGAATCCTTTCGTATTCACAGTGTGTCCATTCTCTACGTTTCCCATACATGTTATAACTGTAGTGATATTCCCTTTTACCTGTCGAGTTGGGACCCATGGAATTGGTGGCAGGCATTATAGCTTTAAACGGTCTGCATTTTCTCATCCAATCTCACAAAACCTCTCAGTCCCAAGTGTCCAGCCTTATGTCTCATCCAGCTGTCATTTTAGATGTGGTCATTCCAGGTTTCATCAGAACACCTGAAGGAATTGTGTTAGAATTTCGCTATTTTATTGTTTTGTTTTTGAAATTCATTTATATATTGAGGTTGAGCTGATTTTCACTGACGTGTTTATGCCGGTCTAGACACACTTGATTCCCTTATGGAGACATATCAATACGTAGGTATTAAGATTCTTACTAGTCAGATATATGTCTCTGCGGGAAAAGGGCTGTTGAGTCCCGTTCACTGAGGAAGGAGTAGGTCTTGTCTATTCTGTATTTGGATTATGCAACGGTACCTGTGCTAATATCAAACTCTGGTTTTGTGCATCTCCCCACCTCTCCTTTCCCCTTAAGCAGGCATAAGTATGATTTCTAAATGTGAGACTCTGTTCTCTTTCCTAATTCATTTCATGTGTAGCCATGTTTACATTTCCTTCATAAGTGATATCTTATGTCAGAATGCTCCACGGCTCTTGTCATCATAATGTTCCATGATGCTCGTCATCACAATTATCCATGGCCTTCTCATCACAATGTTCCACCGTCTTGCCTTCATATTGCTCCATGCCCTGGTCATCACAATGATCCATGTCACTTGTCATCACAATTCTCCACCTCTTTGTCATCACAATGCACGATGATACTTCTCATCACAATGTTACATGCTCTTGTCATCACAATTCTCCATGCACTTATCATTGCAATTCTCCCTGACACATGTCATAGCAAGCTCCATATGCTTGTCATCACAATGCTTCATGACATTGTTATAAAAATTCTCAATATCCCTTGTAATGACAATGCTGCATGCCAATGTCATCACAATGCTCCATGACACTTGTCATCACAGTACTCCAAGCCCTTTTCATCACAATGCTCCATGCCCTTGTCATCACAATGATCCCTGACACCTGTCATCACAATGCTCCATGCCCCTTCTCAGTACAGTGCTCCATGCTGCTCGTCATCACAATTACCCAAGGTCTTCCCCTCACATTGCTTCAGCATTTTACCATCACAATTCTCCATGCCCTGGTCATCTCAATGCTCCATGTCCCATGTCATCACAATTCTCCACGTCCTTGTCATCACAATGCTCCTTGACACTTCTCCTCACAATGTTATATGCTCTTGTCATCACAATTTTGCATGCACTTGTCATCACAACCCTCCAGGACCCCTGTCATAGCAAGCCCCATGCGCTTGTCATCACAATGTTTCAAGACCTGGTCAGTAAAATTCTCCATGGCCCTTGTCATCACAATAATCCTGGCCCTTGTCATCACAATGCTTCTTTACCTTTGTCATCACAATCCTCCATGACACTTGGCATCACAATGCTCCATGTCATTGGCATCACAATGGAACATGACATATGTCATCACAATGCTCACTGACACCTGTCTTAACAATAATCTATGATGTTGTCATCACAATGCTCCATGCCATTGTCATCACAATATTCCATGACACTTGTCATCACAATGCTCCAAGCCCTTGTCATCACAATGCTCCATGCCCTTGTCATCACAATGCTCCATGACCTCTGTCATCACAATGTTCCCTGTCACTTGACATCACAATGCTCCCTGCCAATTGTCAGTACAGTGCTAGATGATGCTCATCATCACAATTACCCAAGGTCTTCTCATCACAATGCTTCAGGGTTTTACCATCAAAATGCTCCGTGCACCTGTCATCACAATGCTCCATGCCCTTGACATCCCAATGCTCCATGGCCGCTGTCATCACAATGCTCCGTGACTCCATTCATCACAATGCTTCATGATATTTGTCATCACAATGGTCAATGCCCTCGTCATCACAAGGCTCTGTGACCTCTGTCACCACATTGCTCCATGAATTTTTCATCACAATGCTCCATGACCCTTGTCATCACAATGCTCCATGCCTTTCTCAGCACAATACACAAAGACACTTGTCATCACAATCCTCCATGCGCTTGTCAACACAATGCTCCTCCAGCTTTTCATCACAATGCTCCAAGCACTTCTCATCAAAATGCTCTGTCACAACTGATATCACAATGTTCCATAACTAGTCATCACAATACTCCCTCACCCTTCTCATCACAATGTTCCATGACCCCTGCCATCACAGTACTACATGCAATTATCATCACAGTGCTCCATGATCCCTGACCTCACATTGCTCCATAACACATGTCATCAAAATGCTCCATAACTTTTGTCATCACAAAGCTCAATGACCCTTGGCATCACAATGCTCCATGTCATTGTCATCACAATGCTCCAGGAACCTTCTCATCACATTGCTCCATGCCCTTGTCATCACAAATCTCCATGAAGCTTGTCATCACAATGCTCGATGCCTTTCTCATAACAAAGCTCCATGCCCTTGTCATTACAGGCCTCCATGAACCCTCTACCACAGTGTTCCAGGCCCTTGTCATCACAAAGCTCCAGGCCCACTCTCATCACAATAATCCATGAAACTTTTCAGACCAATGTCCCATGGCCTTGTCATCACAATGCTCCATTACCCCTGTCATAATGCTCCATGATCCCAGTCATCACAATGTTCCACAGCCTTGTCATCACAAGTCCCCATACACATGAAATCACAATGCTCCATGCCCTTGTCATCACAAAGCTCCATGATGCATGTCTTCTGAATGCTCCATGGCCTTCTCATCACAATGCACCATTCCCTTGTCATCAGAATGCTCCACGACCCCTGTAATCAAAATGCTCCATGCCCATTTTCATTAGAATGCTCCATGAGAATGTCATCACAAGGCTCCATGGTTTTCTCATCACAGTGCTCCAGAACCTTGTCTTCACAATGCTCCTTTCTCTTCTCATCACAATGCTCCATGACTCCTGTCATCACAATACTGCATGAACATTTTCAGCCCAGTGTTCCATGACATTCTCAACACATTGCTCCTTGACCCCTGTCATCACAATGCTCCATGACCAATGTCATCACAACACTCCATGACCTCTGATAACACAATTATCCGGGACTCTTGTCATCAAAATGTTCCATGACACTTGTCATCACAATGATCCATGCCCTTGTCATCCCAATGCTCCATGACCCCGTAATCACAATGCTCCGTGACGCTTGACATCACTGTGCTCCATGACAGTTGTCATCACAGTGCTCCATACCTTTGTCATCAAAATGCTCCATGACTTTGTCATCACAATACCCCATGCCCTTCTCATCACAATGCACCACCACCTTGTCATCAAAATGCTCCATGACCTTAGTCATCACAAAGCTCCATGACCATTGGCATCACAATGCTCCATGCTCCTTTAAATCAAAATGGTCCATGACCTCTCTCATCACAATGCTCCAAACCTTTGTGATCACAATGTTCCATAACACTTGTCATCACAACGCTCCATGATGCCTGTCATCACAATACACCATGCACTTGTCATCGCAATGCTCCATGACCTTTGTCATCACAATTCTCAATACACTTGTCATCACAATGTTCCCTAACCCTTGTCTTCAGAATGCTCCTTGAACCCTGTCATGAAAAGGCTCCATGCGTTTTTCATCACAATGCTCCATGCCCTTTTCATCACAATGCTTCATGCCATTGTCATCACAATACTCCACAAGCTTGTCATCAGAATGATCCATGACACTTGACATCACAATACTCCATCACCTCTGTCATCACAATTCTCCATAACACCTGTCATCACAATGCTCCATGCCCCTTGTCATTACAGTGCTCCATGACACTCATCTTCAGAATTATCCATGGTCTTCTCATCACAATGCTCCACGGTCTTGCCATCACAATGCTGCATGACCTTGGCATCTCAATGCTCCATGCCCAATGTCATCACAATAATCCATGAAACTTGTCAGACCAATGCTCCATGCCCCTGTCATCACAATGCTTCATGCCCTTTTCATCACAATGCTCCAAGAACCCTGTAATCACAATGCTCTATGCACCTTTTCATCAGAATGCTCCATGAGACCTTTCATCACAAGTGTCCATGGTCTTCTCATCACAATGCTCCAGAACCTTGTCATCACAATTCTACATTCCCTTGTAATCACAATGTTCTATGACACCTGTCATCACAATACTCCATGAACATTTTCAGCCCAATGCTCCATGACCTTCTCAAGACACTGTTTCATGACGCATGTCATCACAATGCTCCATGACCACTGGCATCAAAATGCTCGATGAAAATTGTCATCACAATGATCCATGCCCTTGTCATTCCAGTGTTCCATGGCCCCTGTAATCACAATGCTCTGTGACGCTGGTCATCACATTGCTCCGTGACCCTTGTCATCAAAATGCTCCATGCCTTTGTCAGCAAAATGCTACATTACCTTGTCATCACAATGCTCCATTCGCTTGTCATCATAATTCTCCATTACCATTGTCATCAAAATTCTCCATGAACCTTGGGATAACATTGCTTCATTCCCTTGTCATCAAAATGCTCCATCCTCCTTGAAATCAAAATGATCCATGACCTCTGTCATCACAATGATCCAAACACTTGTGATCACAATGTTCCATAACACTTGTCATCACAACACACTTTGATGCCTGTCATCACAATTATCCATGGACTTCTCATGACAATGCTCCATGACATTTGTCATCACAATGCTCAATACACTTGTCATCACAATGCTCCCTGTCACTTCTCATCAGAATGCTCCTTGAACCGTGTCCTGAAAAGGCTCCAAGCCCCTTTAATCACAATGCTCAATGCCATTATCATCACAATACTTCACAAGCTTGACATCAGTATCCTCCATGACCCTTGTCATCACAATGTTCCATGCCTCGTGTCATTACAGTGCTCCATGATGCTCGTCATCACAATTATCCATGGTCTTCTCATCACAATGCTCCATGACGCTTGTCATCACAATGCTCGATGCACTTCTCATCACAATGCTCCATGACCTTGTCATCACACTTCTCCATGCACTTGTCATCACAATGCTCTATGACCACAGTCATAGCAAGCTCCATGTGCTTTTCATCACAATGCTTCACGACGCTGTCATCAAAATTCTCAATGGCCCTTCCCATTCACAATGCTCCATGCCCTTGTGATCACAATGCTCCAAGACACCTGTAATCACAATGCTCCATGCCCTTTTTCATCTCAATGCCCCGTGAACCCTGTCATCACAATGCACCATGCCCATCATCATAATGCTTCATGCTGTTGTCATCACAATGAAATCAAAATGTTCCATGACCTCTGTCAACACAATGCTCCAAACCCTTGTGATCACAATGTTCCATAACACTTGTCATCACAACGCCCCATGACGCTCCTCATCACAATTATCCATGGTCTTCTCATCACAATGCTCCATAACATTTGTCATCACAATGCTCAATACACTTGTCATCACAATGCTCCCTGACTCTTGCCATCAGTATGCTCCTTGAACACTGTCATGACAAGGCTCCATGCCTTTTTCATCACAATGATCCATGCCGTTTTCATCACAATGCTCCAAGACCCATGTAATCATTATGCTCCTTGCCCTGTTCATCACAAAGCTCCATGACGCATGTCATCAGAATGTTCCTTGGACATCTCTAACAATGCTCCATCCCCTTGTAATCACAATGCACCAAGACCCCTGTAATCACAATGCTCCATGCCCCTTTTCATCAGAATGCTCATGAGACTTCTCATCACAAGGCTGCATGGTCTTCTCATCACAATGCTCCATCCCATTGTCATCACAATAGTCCTCAAGCTTGTCATCAGAATGCTCCATGACCCTTGTCATCACAATGCTCAATGACCACTGTCATCATAATGCTACATGCCCCTTGTCATTACAGTTCTCCATGACGCTCGTCATCACAATTATCCATGGTCTTCTCATCACAATGCTCCACCGTCTTGCAATCACAATGCTCCATGACACTTCAAATCACAAGGTTACATGTTCTTGTAATCATATTCTGGATGCACTTGTCATCGCAATGCTCCATGACCCCTGTCATAGCAAGCTCCATGTGCTTTTCATCACAGTGCTTAACGAACTTGTCATCAAAATTCTCAAAAGCCCTTGTCATCACAATGCTCCATGCTCTTTTCATCAAAATGCTCCATGACCATTGTCATCACAGTGCTCCAAGCCCTTGTCATCACATTGCTCCATTTCCTTTGTCTTCACAATCCTCCATGACAATTGGCATCACAATCCTCCATGCCATTGTCATCACAATGGAACATGACATATGCCATCACAATGCACCCTGACATCTGTCTTCACAATACTCCATGACCTTGTCATCACAATGCTCCATGACCTTGTCATCACAATGCGCAATGCCGACTGGCATCACAATAATCCATGAAAATTGTCAGACCAATGCTCCATGCCCCTATCATCACAATGCCCCATTCCCTTGTCATCACAATGCTCTGTGACTCCAGTCATCACAATGCTTCATGACCTTTGTCATCACAATGGTCTATGCCCTCGTCATCACAAGGCTCTGTGAACTTTGTCACGAAAATGCTCCATGAACTTTTCATCCCCATGCTCTCTGAGCCTTTTCATCACAATGCTCCATGCCTTTGTCAGCACAATGCTCCATTACCCTTCTCATCAAAATGCTCCATGCGCTTGTCAGCACAATGCTCCATGACCCATGTCATCACAGTGCGCCATGCACTTGTCATCACAATGCTCCCCAAACTTGTCATCACAATACTCCATAAACATTGTCATGAAAAAGCTCCATGCACTTCGCATCAAAATGCTCTCTCACCACTGATATCACAATTTTCCATCCCTAGTCATCACAATACACCCTTACCCCTGTCATCACAATGTTCCACGGCCTTGTCATCACAAGGCTACATGACCCGAGTAATCACAATGCTCCATTCCCCTTTTCATCTCAATGCTCCATGAACCCTGTCACCACAATGAACCATGCCCTTCATCATAATGCTTCATGCTATTTTCATCACAATGAAATCAAAATGCTCCATGACTTCTGTCATCACAATGCTCCAAACCCTTGTGATCACAATGCTCCATAACACTTGTCATCACAACCCCCCATGAGGCTCGTCATCACAATTATCCATGGTCTTCTCATCACAATGTACCATGACCTTTTTCATCACAATGCTCAATACACTTGTCATCACAATGCTCCCTGACCCTTGTCATCAGTATTCTCCTTGAACCCTGTCATGACAAGGCTCCATGCCTTTTTCATCACAATGATCCATGCCCTTTTCATCACAATGCTCCAAGACCCCTGTAATCACAATGCTCCATGCCCTGGTCATCACAAAGCTCCATGACGCATGTCATCAGAATGCTCCTTGGACATCTCTCACAATGCTCCATCCCCTTGTAATCACAATGTTCCAAGACCCCTGAAATCACAATGCTCCATACCCCTTTTCATCAGAATGCTCCATGAGACTTCTCATCACAAGGCTCCATGGTCTTCTCATCAGAGTGCTCCAGGACCTTGTCATCACAATGCTCCATGACCCCTTTCATCAGAATACTCCATGAACATTTTCTGCTCAATGTTCCATGATCTTCTCATCACAATGCTCCATGAACCCTGTCATCACAACGAACCATGCCCATCATCTTAATGCTTCATGCTATTGTCATCACAATGAAATCTAAATGCTCCATGACCTCTGTCATCACAATGCTCCAAGCCCTTTTGATCACAATGTTCCATAACACTTGTCATCACAACGCACCATGACGCTCGTCATCACAATTATCCATGGTCTTCTCATCACAATGCTCCATAAGATTTGTCATCACAATGCTCAATACACTTGTCATAACAATGCTCCCTGACTCTTGCCATCAGTATGCTCCTTGAACCCTGTCATGACACGGCTCCATGCCTTTTTCATCAAAATGCTCCATGCGCTTTTCATCACAATGCTCCATGCCATTGTCATCACAATACTCCACAAGCTTGTCATCAGAATGGTCCATGACACCTGTCATCACAATGCTCCGTGACTCCAGTCATCACAATGCCTCAAGAATTTGTCACCACAATGGTCCATGCCCTCATCATCACAAGTCTCTGTTACCTTTGTCACCACAATGCTCCATCAACATTTCATCACAATGCTCTGTGACCCTTGGCATCACAATGCTCCATGCCTTTGTCAGCACAATGTTCCATGTCACTTGTCATCACAATTCTCCATGATCTTGTCAGCACAATGCTCCATGACCGATGTGATCACAATGCACCATGCGGTTGTCATCACAATGCTCCACATCCTTGTCATCACAATGCTCCTTAAACATTGTCATCACAATGCTCCATGCACTTCTCATGAAAATGCTCTCTCACCACTGATATCACAATGTTCCATCACTAGTCATCACAATACTCCCTCACCCTTGTCCTCACAATGTTCCATGACCCCTATCATCACAATGCTACATGCCGTTATCATCACAATACACCACTCCCTTGTCATCAAAATGCTCCATGACCTTAGTCATCACAAAGCTCCATGACCCTTGGAATCACAATGCTCCAGGCCATTGTCATCACAATGCTTCATGAAGCCTCTCATCACATTGCTCCATGCTCTTTTCATCACGAAGCTCCATGACGCTTGTCATCACAATGCTCGATGCACTTCTCATCACAATGCTCCATGGCCTTGTCATTACAATCCTCCATGACCCATGTATCACAGTGTTCGTGTCCTTGTCATCACAATGCTCCATGCCCACTCTCATCACAATAATCTATGAAAATTTTCAGACAAATGCTCCATGCCCTTTTCATCACAAAGCTCCATGATGCATGTCATCAGAATGCTCCATGGCCTTCTCATTCACAATGCTCCATGCCCTTGTCATCACAATGCTCCAAGACACCTGTAATCACAATGCTCCATGTCCCTTTTCATCTCAATGCTCCATGAACCCTGTCATCACAATGCACCATGCCCATCATCATAATGCTTCATGCTATTGTCATCACAATGAAATCAAAATGCTCCATGACCTCTGTCATCACAATGCTCCAAACCCTTGTGATCACAATGTTCCATAACACTTGTCACCACAACGCCCCATGACGCTCATCATCACAATTATCCATGGTCTTCTCATCACAATGCTCCATAACATTTGTCCTCACAATGCTCAATACACTTGTCCTCACAATGCTCCCTGACTCTTGCCATCAGTATGCTCCTTGAACACTGTCATGACAAGGCTCCATGCCTTTTTCATCACAATGATATATGCCCATTTCATTACAATGCTCCAAGACCCCTGTAATCACAATGCTCCTTGCCCTGGTCATCACAAAGCTCCATGACGCATGTCATCAGAATGCTCCTTGGACATCTCTCACAATGCTCCATGCCCTTGTAATCACAATGCTCCAAGACCCCTGTAATCACAATGCTCCATGCCCCTTTTCATCAGATGCTCGATGAGACTTCTCATCACAAGGCTCCATGGTCTTCTCATCAGAGTGCTCCAGGACTTTGTCATCACAATGCTCCATGACCCCTTTCATCAGAATAGTCCATGAACATTTGCAGCTCAATGCTCCATGATCTTCTCATCACAATGCTCCATGACCCCTGTCATCACAATGCTCCATGCTCCTTGATATCAAAATGATCCATGACCTCTGTCATCACAGTGCTCCAAACCCTTGTGATCACATTGTTCCATAACACTTGTCATCACAATGCTCCATGATGCCTGTCATCACAATACTCCATGCCCTTGTCATCACAATGCTCCATGACCTTTGTCTTCACAATGCTCAATACACTTGTTATCACAATGCTCCGTGACACTTGTCGTCAGAATGCTTCTCGAACCCTGTCATGAAAAGGCTCTATGCGATTTTCATCACAAAGCTCCATGCGTTTTTCATCACAATGCTCCATGCCATTGTCATCACAATACTCCACAAGCTTGTCATCAGAATGGTCCATGACACCTGTCATCACAATGCTCTGTGACTCCAGTCATCACAATGCCTCAAGAATTTGTCACCACAATGGTCCATGCCCTCATCATCACAAGTCTCTCTGACCTTTGTCACCACAATGCTCCATGAACATTTCATCACAATGCTGTGTGACCCTTGGCATCACAATGCTCCATGCCTTTGTCTGCACAATGTTCCATGACACTTTTCATTACAATTCTCCATGATCTTGTCAGCACAATGCTCCATGACCGATGTGATCAAAATGCGCCATGCGGTGGTCATCACAATGCTCCACATCCTTGTCATCACCATGCTCTATAAACATTGTCATCACAATGCTCCATGAGCCCTATCATCACAATGCTACATGCCGTTATCATCACAATGCACAACTCCCTTGTCATCAAAATGCTCCATGACCTTTGTCATCACAAAGCTCCATGACCCTTGGCATCACAATGCTCCAGTCCATTGTCATCACAATGCTTCATGAAGCCTCTCATCACATTGCTCCATGCCCTTTTCATCACAAAGCTCCATGACGCTTGTCATCACAATGCTCGATGCCCTTCTCATCACAATGCTCCATGACCTTGTCATTACAATCCTCCATGACCCATGTATCACAGTGTTCCGTTTCCTTGTCATCACATTGCTCCATGCCCACTCTCATCACAATAAACCATGAAAATTTTCAGACAAATGCTCCATGCCCTTGTCATCACAAAGCTCCATGACTCTTGTCATCAGAATGTTCCATGGCCTTCTCATTCACAATGCTCCATGCCCTTGTCATCACAATGCTCCAAGACACCTGTAATCACAATGTTCCATGTCCCTTTTCATCTCAATGCTCCATGAACCCTGTCATCAAAATGCACCATGCCCATCATCATAATGCTTCATGCTATTGTCATCAAAATGAAATCAAAATTCTCCAAGACCTCTGTCATCACAATGCTCCAAACCCTTGTGATCACAATGTTCCATAACACTTGTCACCACAACGCCCCATGACGCTCATCATCACAATTATCAATGGTCTTCTCATCACAATGCTCCATAACATTTGTCCTCACAATGCTCAATACACTTGTCATCACAATGCTCCCTGAATCTTGCCATCAGTATGCTCCTTGAACACTGTCATGACAAGGCTCCATGCCTTTTTCATCACAATGATCCATGCCCATTTCATCACAATGCTCCAAGATCCCTGTAATCACAATGCTCCTTGCCCTTGTCATCACAAAGCTCCATGACGCATGTCATCAGAATGCTCCTTGGACATCTCTCACAATGCTCCATGCCCTTGTAATCACAATGCTCCAAGACCCCTGTAATCACAATGCTCCATGCCCCTTTTCATCAGAATGCTCCATGAGACTTCTCATCACAAGGCTCCATGGTCTTCTCATCAGAGTGCTCCAGGACTTTGTCATCACAATGCTCCTTGACCCCTTTCATCAGAATACTCCATGAACATTTGCAGCTCAATGCTCCATGATCTTCTCATCACAATGCTCCATGACCCGTGTCATCACAATGCTCCATGCTCCTTGATATCAAAATGATCCATGACCTCTGTCATCACAGTTCTCCAAACCCTTGTGATCACATTGTTCCATAACACTTGTCATCACAATGCTCCATGATGCCTGTCATCACAGTATTCCATGCCCTTGTCATCACAATGCTCCATGACCTTTGTCATCACAATGCTCATGAGACTTCTCATCACAAGGCTGCATGGTCTTCTCATCACAATGCTCCATCCCATTGTCATCACAATAGTCCTCAAGCTTGTCATCAGAATGCTCCATGACCCTTGTCATCACAATGCTCCATGACATCTGTCATCACAATGCTCCAGGCCCCTTGTCATTACAGTTCTCCATGACGCTCGTCATCACAATTATCCATGGTCTTCTCATCACTATGCTCCACCGTCTTGCCATCACAATGCTCCATGACACTTCAAATCTCAATGTTACATTCTCTTGTAATCACATTCTCCATGCACTTGTCATCGCAATGCTCCATGACCCCTGTCATAACAAGCTCCATGTGCTTTTCATCACTGTGCTTCAAGAACTTGTCATTAAAATTCTCAAAAGCCCTTGTCATCACAATGCTCCATGCCCTTTTCATCACAATGCTCCATGACCATTGTCATCACAATGCTCCATTACTTTTGTCTTCACAATCCTCCATGACACTTGTCATCACAATGCTCCATGACGTTGTCATCACAATGCACCATGACATAGGTCATCACAATGCTCCGTGACACCTGACTTCACATACTCTACGACCTTTTCTTCATAGTGCTCCATGCCCTTGTCTTCAAAATGTGCAATGCCCACTGTCATCACAATAATCCATGAAATTTATCAGACCAATGCTCCATGCCCCTGTCATCACAATGCTCCATTCCCTTGTCATCACAATGCTCCATGACCCCTGTCATCACAAGGCTCCGTGACTCCAGTCATCACAATGCTTCATGATGCCTGTCATCACAATACTCCATGCCCTTGTCATCACAATGTTCCATGGCCTTGTCAGCACAAGGCTCCATGACCCGAGTAAGCACAATTCTCCATACCCCTTTTCATCTCAATGCTCCATGAACCCTGTCATCACAACGAACCATGCCCATCATCATAATGCTTCATGCTATTGTCATCACAATGAAAGCAAAATGCTCCATGACCTCTGTCATCACAATGCTCAAAACACTAGTGATCACAATGCTCCATAACACTTGTCATCACAACGCCCCAGGAGCCTCGTCATCACAATTATCCATGCATTTCTCATCACAATGTTCTATGACCTTTGTCATCACAATGCTCAATACACTTGTCATCACAATGCTCCCTGACCCTTGTCGTCAGTGTGCTCCTTGAACCCTGTCATGGCAAGGCTCCATGCCTTTTTCATCACAATGATCTATGCCCTTTTCATCACAATGCTCCAAGACCCCTGTAATCACAATGCTCCATGCCCCTTTTCATCTCAATTCTCCATGAAACCTCTCATCACAACGAACCATGCCCATCATCATAATGCTTCATGCTATTGTCATCACAATGAAATCAAAATGCTCCATGACCTCTGTCATCACAATGCTTCAAACCCTTGTGATCACAATGCTCAATAACCCTTGTCATCACAACGCCCCATGACGCTCGTCATCACAATTATCCATGGACTTCTCATCACAATGCTCCATCACCTTTGTCATCACAATGCTCAATACACTTGTCATCACAATGCTCCCTGACTCTTGTCTTCAGTATGTTCCTTGAACCCTGTCATGACAAGGCTCCATGGGCTTCTCATCACAATGCTCCAGGACCTTGTCATCACAATGCTCCATTCCCTTGTCATCAAAATGCTCCATGACCCCTGCCATCACAATACTCCATGAACATTTTCAGCCCAATGCTCTATGACGTTCTCATCACAGTGTTCCATGACCACTGTCATCACAACGCTCCAAAACCACTGACAACACAATGATCCCGGACTCTTTTCATCAAACTGCTCCATGACACTTGTCATCAAAATGATCCATGCCCTTGCCATCCCACTGATCAATGACCTCTGTAATCACGATGATCCGTGACGCTTGTCATCACAGTGCTCCATGACATTTGTCATCAAAATGCTCCATGCATTTGTCAGCAAAATGCTACATGACATTGTAATCACAATGCTGCATGCGCTTGTCATCAAAATACTCCATTCCCATTTTCATCAAAATCCTCGGTGAACCTTGGGTTCACATTGCTCCATGCCATGTCATAACAATGCTCCATGATCCTTGAAATGAAAATGATCCATGACCTCTGTCATCACAATGCTCCAAACCCTTGTGGTCACAATGTTCCATAACACTTGTCGTCACAATGCTCCATGATGACTGTCATCACAATGCTCCATGACCATTGTCATCACAATGCTCAATACACTTGTCATCACAATGCTCCCTGACACTTGACGTCAGAATGCTCCTTGATCCCTGTCATGAAAAGGTTCCATGCCTTTTTCATCACAATGCTCCATGCCTTTTTCTTCACAATGCTCCATGCCATTGTCATCACAATACTCCACAAGCCTGTCATCTGAATGTTCCTTGACCCTTTTCATCACAATCATCCATGACACCTGTCATCACAATTCTCGATACCCCATGTCATTACAGCGCTCGTTTACACTCGTTATCAAAATGCTCCATGGTCTTGCGATTACAGTGCTCCACGATCTTGCCATCACAATGCTCCATGACCTGGACATCACAATGCTCCATGTCCCTTGTCATCACAATGCTCCATGCGCTTCTAAGCACAATGCTCCATGACCCATGACAGCACAATGTGCCAAGCGCTCTCATCACAATGCTCCACAACCTTGTCATCACAATGCTCCATAAACATTGTCATCACAATGCTCAATGCACTTCTCATCAAAATGCTCTCTCACCACTGATATCACAATGTTCCATCACTAGTCATCACAATACTCCCTCACCCCTGTCATCACAATGTTCAATGACCCCTGTAATCACAATGCTCCATGCCCTTGTCATCACAACGCTCCATGATGCATGTCATCAAAATGCTCCATGGCCTTCTCATCACAATGTCCCATGCCCTTGCCATCACAATGCTCCATTACACATTTCATCTCAATGGTCCATGACCACTGTCATCACAGCGCTCCATGACCCCAGACAACACAATGATCTGGGACTCTTGTCATCAAAATGCTCCATGACACTTGTCATCACAATGATCCATGCGATTGTCATCCCAATGCTCCATGACACCTGTAATCAGAATGCTCCGTGACGCTTGTCATCCCAGTGCTCCATGACCCTTGGCATCACAATGCTCCATGACCCCTCTCATCACATTGCTCCATGGCCCCGTCATCACAAGGCTCCATGACCCTTGTCATCACAATTCTCCAAGACCCCTGTAATCACAATGCTCCATGCCCTTGTCATCACGAAGCTCAATGACTTATGTCATCAGAATTCTCCATGGCCTTCTCATCACAATGCTCCATGCCCTTGTCATCACAGTGCTCCAAGACCACTGTATTCACAATGCTCCATGACCCTTTTCATCTCAATTCTCCATGAACTCTGTCATTCCAATGCACCATGCCCATCATCATAATGCTTAATGGTATTGTCATCAAAATGAAAGCAAAATGCTCCATGAACTCTGTAATCACAATGCTCCAAAACCTTGTGATCACAATGTTCCTTAACACTTGTCATCACATTTCCCCATGATGCTCCTCATCACAATTATCCATGGTCTTCTCATCACAATGCTCCATGACCTTTGTCATCACAATGCTCAAACCCTTGTCATCTCAATGCTCCCTGCCACTTGTCGTCAGTATGCTTCTTGAACCCTGTAATGACAAGGCTCCATGCGTTTTTCATCACAATGATCCATGCGCTTTTCATCAAAATGTTCCAAGGCCCCAGTAATCACAATGCTCCTTGCCCTTGCCATCTCAAAGCTCCATGACCCATATCATCAGAATGCTCCATTCCCTTCTCATCACCATGCTCCATGCCCTTTTCATCACACTGCTCCCTGACACTTGTCTTCAGAATGATCCTTGAACCCTGTCATGAAAAGGCTCCATGTCTTTTTCATCACAATGCTCCATGACTTTTCATCACTATGCTCCATGCCATTGTCGTCACAATACTCCACAAGCTTGTCATCAGAATGCTCCATGACCCATGTCATCACAATGCTCCATGACCCCTGTCATCACAATGCTCCATGACACCTGTCATCACAATGCTCCATGCCTCTTGTCATTACAGTGCTCCATGACGCTCGTCATCAAAATTATCCATGGTCTTCTCATCACAATTCTGCACGGTCTTTCCATCACAATGCACCCTTCCCTGGTCATCACAATGCTCCATTACCCTTTTCATCACAATTCTCCAAGCAATTGTCATGCAATGCTCCATTACATTTGTCATCAAAATCCTCCATGACACTTGACATCACAATGCTCCATTACATTTGTCATCACAATCCTCCATGACACTTGCCATCACAATGCTCCACGCCATTGTCATCACAATGCTCCCTGACACCTGTCTTCACAATACTACATGACCTTGTCTTAAAAATATTCCATGCCCTTGTCATCACAATGTGCCATGCCCACCCTCATAGCAATAATCCATGAAACTTGTCAGACCAATGCTCCATGCCCCTGTCATCACAATGCTCCATGCCCTTGTAATCACAATGCTCCATGACCCCTCACATCATAATCCTCCGTGACTCCAGTCATCACAATGCTTTATGAACTTTGTCATCACAATGGTCCATTCCCTCGTCATGACAATGCTCTGTAACACTTGTCATCACAATCCTCCATGCCTTTGTAAGCACAAGGCTCCATGACCGTTGTCATCACAATCCTACATGCGATTGTCAGCACAATGCTCAAAGACACATGTCATTACAATGTGCCATGCACTTGTCATGACAATGCTCCACAACCTTGTCATCACAATGCTCCATAAAACTTGTCACCACAAGGCTCCATGCATTTCTCATCTAAATGCTCTCTCACCATGGATATCACATGGTTCCATCACTAGTCATCACAATACTCCCTCACCCCTGTCATCACAATGTTCCATGACCCCTGTCATCAAAATGCTACATGCCCTTATCATCACAATCCTCCATGACCACTGACATTACAATGTTCCATAACCCCTGTCATCAAAATGTTCCCTGACCCTTTTCATCAAATTGTTCCATGACCCTTTCATCACAATGCTCCCTCCTCTACTCATCACAATGCACCACACTCTTGTCATCAAAATGCTCCATGACTTTGGCATCAACAAGCACCATGACCCTTGGCATCACAATGCTCCATGCCATTGTCATCACAGTGCTCCATGAACACTCTCATCACATTCCTCCTTGCCCTTGTCATCACAAAGCTCCATGACGCTTCTCATTACAATGCTCGATGCCTTTCTCATCACAATGCTCCATGCCTTGTCATTACAATCCTCAATGACCCATGTATCACCGTGTTCCGTGCCCTTGTCATCACAATGCTCCATGCCCACTGTCATTACAATAATCCATGAAATATTTCAAACCAATGCTCCATGCCCTTGTCATCACAATGCTCCATTAGCCCTTTAATAACAATGCTCCATGACCCCTGTCATCACAATATTCCACAGCATTGTCATCACAAGGCTCCATGTACCTTGTCATCACAATGCTCCAAGACCACTGTAATCACAATGCTCCATGCCCCTTTTCATCTCAGTTCTCCATGAACACTGTCATCACAATGCACCATGCCCATCATCATAATGCTTCATGCTATTGTCATTACAATGAAATCAAAATGTTCCATGACCTTTGTCATCACAATGCTCCAAACCCTTCTGATCACAGTGTTCCATAACACTTGTCATCACAATGCCCCATGACGCTCCTCATCACAATTATCCATTGTCTTCTCATCACAATGCTACATGACCTTTGTCAACACCATGCTCAATACACTTGTCATCACAATGCTCCCTGACACTGGTCTTCAGTATGCTCCTTGAAACCTGTCATGACAAGGCTGCATGCCTTTTCCTCACAATGATCCATGCACTTTTCATTACAATGCTCCAAGGCCACTCTAATCACAGTGCTCCATGCGCTTGTCATCACAAAGCTCCATGACGCATGTCATCAGAATGCTCCATGGCATTGTTAGCAAAATGCTACATGACCTTGTTATCACCATGATCCATGCCCTTGTCATCACAGTGCTCCAAGAAACCTGTAATCACAATGCTCCATGCCCCTTTTCATCAGATTGCTCCATGAGACTTGTCATCACAATGTTCCATCGTCTTTTCATCACAGTGTTCCAGGACCTTGTCATCACAATGCACCATGACCCCTGTCATCACAATACTCCATGAACATTTTCAGCCCAAAGCTCCATGACTTTCTCATCTCACTTCTCCAGAGCCCTTGTCATCACAATGCTCCATGACCACTGTCATCACAACGCTCCATGACCCCTGACAACACAATGATCCGGGACTCTTGTCATCAAAATTCTCCATAACCCTTGTCATCCCAATGCTCCATGCCCTTGTCATCCCAATGCTCCATGACCCCTGTAATCGCAATGCTCCGTGAAACTTGTCATCACAGTGCTCCGTTACACTTGTCATCACAATGCTCCATGCCTTTTTCAACAAAATGCTACATGACCTTGTCATCACAATCCTCCATGACCCTTGGGATCACATTGCTTCATGCCCTTGTCATCTCTGTCTTTCTTTTCTGGTTTTTACAGATTTTCGGATGTCCCTTTTGACCGGTGGGAAATTGCAATTCTTTGTAGTGCGGATTTGCATTGTGCACTTACTTGATTGGCCAAAAAAAGCGTATGTGTTTTCTCCTGAATATATTCAGCAGAAAATGCATACGCCCTTTTTGGCCAAGTGCATCATTGTCGAAGTTGTTACGCTTTTCAGGTGCTTTAAAGGTGATTCCAATTTACCTCTTGAAATATGTTTTGTGCAATTCTGCCTCATTTTCAAGTCCCCTTCGTTGCCTTCCCTCAACAGATTTTTGGAAGTGAGTTGTCCTTTATAACTCTGAAGGTTTGTGAATTGATCTGCCCCGAACTCCAATTTTCAACTCACGTTTTTGTGAGCTGACCACAAATCCACAATTTTGCTTCAGGACCTATACTGGTTCCGGGGGTGCAGGCTGACGCTTTGGTAAATTCTTCTTCCAGACGGGAAATTAGACTGACATATGTCCGTCCAAATGCCTACAGCTACTCTCTGATTGGTTCTCCCTCTTCCATTTCATCCTCTGCACAATTTGCAAACTGTGCAAAGCAGCAGGTTATAGGGGCTGACTCTCCAACGTCGGAGATTGATAGTAAAGCAGTTGGATTGCCAAACTGGAGCACAAGGAGAGGAAAAATTAGGAGCCTTTTAGAAATCTTACGCCATCACAGGGTGTCCATTCTCTAGGTATCCCATACATGTTACAACTGTAGTGATATTCCCTTCTACCTGGAGAGTTGGGACACATGGAATGGGTGGCATGCAATACTGCTTTAAAGGTTCTACATTTTCTCACCCAATCTCACCAGTCCTCTCATTCCCAAGTGTCCAGCCTTATGTCTCATCTAGCTGTCTTTGCAGATAGGGTCATTCCAGGTTTCATCAGAATCCCTGAATGCATTGTGTAAGAATTTCACTGTTTTTTTTTGTTTTGTTTTGCTTTTGAAATTCATTTTTATAATGGGTTCGAACTGATTTTCACCGACGTGTTTATGCCGGTCTAGACACACTTGATTCCCTTATGGAGACATATCAATATATAGGTTTTAAGATTCTTACTAGTCAGATATATTCCTCTGCGGGGAATAGGTGTGTTGAGTCCCGTTCACTGAGGAAGGTGTAGGTTTTGTCTATTCTGTATTTGGTTTATGGAATGGTACCTGTGCTAATATGAAACTCTGGCTTTATGCATCAGCCCACCTCTCCTTCCCCCTTAAGCAGGCATAAGAGTGTTTTCTCAATGTGAGACTCTGTTCTCTTTCCTAACTCAGTTCATGTGTAGCAATGTTTACAGGACCTTCCTAAGTGATATCTTATGATAAGTTTATTTTTCTGTGTGACTTATTTCACTTAGAATCATCGTACCTAAATCCACTCATTATGCTGCTACTGGCCTTATGACATTGATTTTATGTCTGAGTGATATTCTTTTAAACAAAATTACCACAAGTTCTTTACGCAATTTTCTCTTTCCTGGAATATTTAAGGTGTACAGAAGTTGAGGTTCTTGTTTGCAGAGCAGCCTTAAACTTTGGGGTGCCTGTGTCTTGTTGATATTTAGTCTTCCCAAGTTATATGCCCATGAGTGGAAGTGCCCTATGCTCGGTAGCTTTGTATTTAAATATTTCAGGAAACAGCATACACTTCTTCAGAGTGGTTCTTGGATATTTATACCCCACCCATCAGCGTGAGTAGCTCCCTGTTCTCCATGGCCTCTCCTGCATTTCTGGTTTGTACACATTTTTTGGATGGCCTTTCTGAGCAGTGGAAATTGAGACGTCTTTGTTGTGCGGATTTGCATTTCCCGTTTGCTTGCTTGGCCAAAAACTCTGTATGTGTTTTTTTCCTGAAGATATTCACGAAAAAAACGCATACACCATTTTGCCCAACTGCATCATTTTAGAAATTCTCCTGCTTTTCATATGCTTTAAATGTGAGTCCAATCTACGTTTTGAAATCTGTTTCCTGCAATTCTGCCTCTCATTCAGATCCTCTTCGTTGCCTTACCTGAATATATTTTTGGACGTTGGTTATCATTTTTATCTTTGCAGGTCTTTGAATTATCTGCTCCTGAGCTCCAATTTGCAACTCGCATTTTTTGTGAGCTGGCCGCCAAACCATTGTATTGCTTCCGGCCCTATTCTGGTTCTGGGGAGGCAGGCTGAGCCTTTGGTTAATTCTTCTTCCTAATGGGAAATTAGAGTGACATGGGCCTGTCAAATCTCCTACAGCTAGTCTCTCATTGGTTCCCCCTCTTCCCGTTTATCCTCTGCACAAATTGCAAACTGTGTGAAACAGGAAGTTAAAGGTGCTGATTCTCCAAGTGGGGAGATTGTTAGTAATTTGGCTGGAATGGCGAACCCCAGCACCAGGAGATCAAAAATGAGGTGCATTTTCGAAACCTTTTATGATCACACGGTGTACATTCGTCTCGGTTTCCCAGGCATGTTTTCGCTGTCGGAAGATTCCCTTGAACCTGCAGTTTTTGGACCCATGGAATGGGAATCAGGCAGTATTACTTTAAAAGGTCTGCATTTTCTCACCCAGCCTCTCTAACATCTCTTAGCGTGCATAGTTTCCTGCCTTATATATCATCCTGCTGTGGGTCTACATGCATTCAATCCATGTTTCATCGTAGCCCTTCAACAAAAGTTGTAAGAATTTTTGTCTGTCTCACTGTTTTTATAAATATTTATAAATTTATTTTTATATTGGTTACAGCTGATTTTCAAAGCTCTGTTTTTTGCTGCTGTACATCCTCTTGATTCATATACTGTGAGACATCAATAAATTCTTTATCAGATTCTTACCAGTCATATGTATTATTTTCCAGTGACTTGAGTGGGCTGAGTGCAGTTCTTTGATGTACCCTGTAGGCCTTGTCTGTTATACAATTTGGTACTTGGAATGGTGTCTTTGCTAATTTCAACCTCCTAGATAATACCTCACCCTTCCCCACCTTTCCCATTTAGCAGCCTTATGTCTATTTTCTCCATATTTGACTATGTTTCTGTTTTGTAATTTATTTCATGTGTAGCCATTTTTGATTCCACCTTTAAGTGATATCTTATGATATGTGTCTTTTTCTTTCTGACATACGTCACTTAGAATGATCATATGTAACTCCTCCAGAGTTGTTACAACTGGCCTTATTTCATTGATTACTGGATGAGTAATATTTCAATCTACATAAGTACCCCATCTCTTTTATCAATTTTATCCTCCCAGGGACATTTAGGCTATATCCAATTTTAGGCCCTTTTTAACAGAGAGGTGGTAAACGTTGGGGTGCCTGTTTTCTGTCAATTTTTGTTTTTGCCAATGTATACGCCCATGAGTGCAAGTGCCCTATGCTCTGTAGCTCATTTTTTAGATGTTTTAGCAAACACAATACACTTCTCCAGAGTGACCGTTGGCAAATTACATTTCCATTATCAGCCTCACAGGGCTCCCTTTTCTCCTCACCCTATCCTGCATTTCTGGTGTTTACACTTTATGTGGATGGCACTTCTGACTGATGTGAAGTGATACATTTTGTAGTATTGATTTCCAGTGCCCACCTGTTTGGTTGGATAAAATGTGTGATTGGCTTTACTTGAATATATTCAGAAAAATGCATACGCCCTTTTTGGCCAACTGCATCATTGGCGATGTTCAACCCCTTTTCTTTTGCTTTAATGGGGAGTCCTTTCCACCTCTTCAAATCTGTTTCCTGCCACTCTCCCTTGCTTACAAGTCCTTTTCTGTGACTTACCTCAAGACATTTTTTGACGATAGATATTTTCAACTCTGCAGTTTCATGAATTTTAGTGCCCCTGAGTTCCATTTTTCAACTTGTGTTTTTGGAAACGGGACACAAAACAGCGGGATTTCCTCCAGCCCTATTCTGTTTCCGTGGGCATTTCTAGCCTTTGATGAATTTGTCTTCCGGATTGGAAATTAGAGTGGTATGTGCCTGTCTGAACACCTAAGACTTATCTCTAATTTATTCTCTTCCTTCCGCTTCATCCTCTTCACAAATTCCAAACAGTGTGCAACAGGATGTTGACGGTGCTGATATCCCCAAGTGAGGAAATTGTTAGGAAAGGTGCTGGAGGGGTGAACCCGAGCACCAGGCGATGAGGAGATGAGGTGCCTTTTCCAAACTCTTTCCGATCAAACGGTGTACCATCCTCTAGGTGTGACAGGCATGTTTGAGCCATAGGAATAGTCCCGTGCATGTAAGGGGAACACCAGGGTTTTTTCCAAATTAGTGACTCCCCGAACCCCAAACTGGGGAATGTTTAAGCTACTGCTACACATATGTCCATTATGGGGCTTGGAAAATAGGCAGAGTCCAAACTTTAGATGACTGAAATCTTCGGGATCAGAAGTGCTCACCATCGGCCTTGCTTAGGTTACATTTTATCTGTCATTGATAGATGATGTCAATAAAAATATCTATTCTTTTTCAGATTATTTCCCCTTATAGGTTATTGCAAAATATTCAGTGTAGTTGCCTGTGCTATACAGTAGTTCCTTGTTGATGATCTGTTTTATACATAGCAGTGTGTATGTGTTAATCCCAAACTGTTAATTTATGCCTTCTCCTACCTTTCCACTTTGGTAATAATAAATTATAAAATTTTATACTTCTCAGAAATGGGGAAGCTGAAAGAGAGGTATCATTTTCAATGGAAAAGCATTCAAAACAAGATTGAAGCTTCAGCCAAGAGTATTAAATGTAAATCCTTGGGAATAAATCACTTCATTTCTCTAATGTTGACCTGACAAATACGACAGACGTCTTCATTGAACTTGCTTATAATAAAGTGACGGAAATATCAAATATAAGTCTTAGAAACATCTTAATTTACCCAAGCCTTATACACTGCTCTACGTTAACTACAGTTTGGCTCACACATCTGTTCATTGAAGTTACAATATTCTCAATTTCTGTTACTGATCCTCCAGAGTGGACCCCAACAGGAGTCCCCGTGCCCAGTGTCATTGGAGCCAACAGATCAAGCATGAGTTTGGTTCAGAAGCAAAGGAAACTTTATATTTTGAAAACAGAATGGAGAGGTTAGAGCGTGCACTCCCCCGCGGGCTGTGCGCTGGGCTGCTGTGTACGGATCCCGGCAACGTCACCTGGATGGAGGGGATGGAGCTCTCGAGGGCTTGGTTGGCTGCAGCTCAGGCTCTATGTCGCAGAGTCTGCATGGGACCACGCTAGCTGAGGTGTCGACCCAGCCATTCTGCACTAGGAAATCGGGTCTGAAGTGCCGGGTGTGGGACCTCTGCATGTGGAACCTTAGGAGCACGTGAAATTAGACAAAGCACAAAGGAAAAACAGGTTAGACTTTATTTTATTGCCCAGATTCCCTTTTTATCTCCCAGGAATTTTTAATGAACGTTGCCGGTGATGAACACCTCCTCTGCTTTTTGTCCCGTTCCTCATTCTTGGGGTGCTGAGGGTGCAGACACCTCTTTTGTAACTGCTTCATGCTGAGGTGGGAGCGCTCATACACAGGGGGAGAGGCAAAACTTCTCCCCAGCAGCCTCCAGGTGAGGTTGATTGTCCCAAGGCCTCCTGCCTCACTGCTCGTCCACCTGAGCACCAGCATTGGAAGTGTTATAGATTCGATTGACCTTTAAGGGTCCAGGAAAGAGATGCACAGAGATGCTGCTGTGGCAGGTCTCACCCCACCCCACATTTGTTTGGCGACCTTAGGCTGACGGGTTTTGCCAGCCTAGATGCTCTGACCAGTAGTCTGTGCTTTCTTTAATTAGGTCCCTGAATTAATGTACAAACAGCACCATGTGTCAGAGCCCTGCCCGCTCAACTCCCAGACAGTCCAGGGTTGGTGGTGATCCAGGACCATGACGTCCACTGAGTCAACGGCCTTTTGAAGTAGCCAGCAGTCCAGCCGGTCATATTGGCCACCATCACTGCGGTGTCTGTAGGGTTTTCTATGGTGAAATTGTGAATATACGATTCCCCCGCCAAGCTTATTAGCTCCCCTCTGGGTGCAGTAAGTCCTCCAAGCAGTAGTCTGCTCTTTCGGGGTACAGACTTGTTTTCTGAGAGAAACTCCAGGTCAAGTGATGGTCACACGTGTCTTCTTGGGGGCCCATTGCCCCCGTTTGTCTCTCTGGAGTTTGGAGTTGGAGGGCCTCCTCACTCGAGGTCAGTGTGTCCACAGAGCGACCCCTGCAACTTCAGGACATGATGGGTGGTTAGGATCACCACATGGGGTCCTTTTCCCTTAGGAGGGAGCTGGCCTTGCGGGCTGCTGATTTCCAGCTTTTTAGATACCCCAGTATCCTGGCCTGATGGGACGGTGGGCAAAGCCCTTGGTGACCATAGTTTATCATACCTGAAGGGCATTCTTGTATTGCTCCATTTCAAGTGGTCCCAGTTTTTTCACTAAGGCTCCAAGGGTGATTAACTTTGACCGGGTATGTAAAGGTCAAAGGGTTTAGCTAAATTTGGGAGTTCCTTGGCAAGGGCCTGAATTGACTGCTCTTTCCATTCTTGAAAGGCTCTTTCTGGATTCTATCCTAAAGGATCATCATCTTTTCGTGTCAGAGTTTCATGTAGAGGCCCAGCTATTAGACTGTAGTTAGGGATCCAGATGCAGAAAACCTTGGCCTCCCCAGGAACCCCTAAGCTGTCTTCTAGTTTTAGAAGAGGTAAGGCTGCAAATGGCTTCTTCCCTATCCTGGGATGCGTTTCTCCTAATATCTGTGAGAATGAAGCCCAGGCATGTCACCTTAGCCTGGGATATTTGAGCCTGTTTCTTGGACACCTTCTATCCTTTCTTGGCTAGGTAGTTCAGAGCCGTCTTTAGTAGACCTGACAATCAGAATGTCATCTGCATATTGAAGGAGGGTTCCCTTTTACAGAGGTAGAACTTTTAGGTCTTTAGAGGACATTTCCCCAATGATGGTGTGGGGATTTTTGAACCATTGGGGAAGGATGGCCCAGCATTATTGCTTTTGTGGCATGTTGTGTCCTGCCACTCACAAGCCAAAAATTCTTGTGACTCTGAGATGATTGGAATACAGAAGAAGGCATCATTGAAGTCTAATACAGAATGTCATGGTCTGGTGGATGTTAGAATGACCAGCAGGGTGTAGGAAATAGGAGCTACTGGATGTATACCCTCGGCGGCTTCACTGACTGTCCTGATATCCTTTACCAGGTCTCCAGCAGCCCATGGGGCTCTCGTGGTCAGGGAAATCCCAGGATGTGGAACTCACCTGGGCTGCACCACCCACCCCACAGCCCACGGGGCTCTCGTGGTCAAGTCCCTCCCAGAGTATGGAGCTCATCTGTGCAGGTACACAGCAGCCCATAGGGCTCTCATAGTCAGGCACTTCCCAGGATATGGAGCTTCCCTGGGCAGGTACCCCAGCAGGGCTGGACCCACAGGAACCATGCACATAGCCCACCTTGTAGAGAACCCCCAGCTCACCTCTCGCTCACAGCTGACACAGAACACCTCAGAGCAGGACTTCAACTAACAAACATCAGCTCTGACCGTTCTGTGTCCCTGTGTATCACTCTGTGTGGCCTCTCTCTTCCTACTCTTCCAGACACTTCCACTGCAGCCAGGGAACCAGGACTCTGTCTCCACACATCATCACTCCTCTCCCTGACTCCTGGGTTCCTCTCATTAGGATAGGGTCTTCTTGAAGTTGTTTTCGACTCATGGACCAGATAAAATGATAAGAAAAGAAACCGCACCTGAAGCCCCTTGTCTATCCTGACTCTCAAGAGCCCACACCTGTTCCTTGGGCCTGGCCCGTTTAGCAAGGTTCATTTTCTGCAACTGTGAGCCCCTGAGGGGTGAGGATTGGCTGATTTGGGCAGCCTGACACTGCCTGCCAGACCTCCCCAGGTGTGCCTGGGTTGAGGTCAATATAAAGACCTCTCCAGTCAGCAAGAGCTCCTGTAGCTGTGCCTGACGCCATATTCTCTGCCCCGTCAGCAGTGTCGGGGCTGCGGTGGTGGTAGGGAGTGAGGGGCCGTGGCTTTGTGGTTGCCCCAGTGTGAGTGGGGCTCTGCTGGACTTCCTGCAGGAGTTGCCAGGCTGCCACCTGCTAAAGAAGAGGATGTGTCACCCATACCTTCCGCTGGAATTTCTCCCCAGCCAGAGGTGAGGAAGTAAAAAAGCAGTGGGGGCCGTGGCAGGAGGGGTATCTCAGGCAGGGAAATGGAAAGCTTCCAGAAGAGCATCTGGGGCCAGGACCATTCTGGATGGCCTACAGGCACCAAGTTGGCCTGCGTGCAGACGCTGGTGTGGCTCCGCAGCCCTTCCTCTAGGCTTGCAAGTTCTTGTACATATTCAGGTGTTTTACCTGGAAAGGGTGGGAAGAGTTCAGCTGCAGCAGGACTGGGGCTCAGCTCACATTTACTTACAGACGCCTCGACACAGTCCCCCAGCTTTGCAATGAGGATGCTCCTTGTGGGGGGGAGCGCTGCTGACTGCATGGGAGATTATTTCCCACCTCTGACCAACTTAAGAATTTTTTACCACTGGAGCAAGTTTCCTGATACGATTTTCCTGTTTATGACTGGTGGTTTCTGTATTTTTTTTTTCCTGTTTTCTCTTTGGTTCAACATAGATTTTATTTATTCCTCTTTTTTTTAATTTAGAGATATAAACATAGAAATAATGCATTAATATAACGACGTCTATATGAAGGGAAAAACTTTTTTTCTGTTTTATTTTATTAAAGGTTATTTATTTATTTTTAATTTTTTTTAAAATTTGTTTATTTCTTTTATACTGCAGGTTCTTATTGGATATCTATTTTATACATATAAGTGTGCACATGTGAATCCCAGTCTCCCAATTCATCCCACCACCACCCTCACATGACGTTCCCCCCTTGGTGTCCATATGTTTGTTCTCTACATCTGTGTCTCTATCTCTGCCCTGCAAACTGGTTCATCTGAACCATTTTTCTAGGTTCCACATATATGCATTAATATACAATATTTGTTTTTCTCTTTCTGACTTACTTCACTCTGTATGACAGTCTCTAGATCCATCAAGGTCTCTACAAATGACCTAATTTCATTCCTATGTATGGCTGAGTAATATTCCATTGTATGTGTGTACGACATATTTATCCATTCGTCTGTCTGAGGGCACTTAGGTTGCTTTCAATACCTGGCTATTGTAAATAGTGCTGCAATGAACATTATGGTGAATGTGTCTTTTTGATTTATGGTTTTCTCTGGGTATATGTCCAGTAGTGGGATTGCTGGATTATATGGTAATTCTATTTTTAGATTTTAAGGAACCTCCATACTGTTCTCCATAGAGACTGTATCGATTTACATTCCCAACAATAGTGGAAGAAGGTTCCTTTTCTCCACACCCTTTCCAGCATTTGTTGTTTGTAGATTTTCTGATGATGCCCATTCTAACAGGTGTGACGTGATACCTCATTGTAGTTTCGATTTCCATTTATCTAATAATTAGTGATGTTGAGCAGATTTTCATGTGTGTCTTGGCCATCTCTATGTCTTCTTGGAAGAAATGTCTATTTAGATCTTCCATTTTTGTATTGGGTTGTTTGTTTTATTAATATTGAGCTGCATGAGCTGTTTATATATATTGGAGATTAATCATTTGTCCATTGATTCATTTGCAAATATATTCTGCCATTCTGAGGGTGGTCTTTTCGTCTTGTTTGTAGTTTCCTTTGCTTTGCAAAACCTTTTACATTTCACTTGGTCCCATCTGTTTCGTTTCTTTTTTTTATTTCATTACTATAGGAGGTGGATCAAAAAAGATCTTGCTGTGATTTACGTCAGAGTATTCTTCGTAAGTTTTCCTCTCACAGTTTTATACTGTCCAGTCTTACATTAAGGTCTCTAATCCATTTTGAATATATTTTTATGTATGGTGTTGGGGAGTGTTCTAATTTCATTCTTTTACATGTAGCTGTCCATATTTCCCAGCACCACTGATTGAATAGACTCTCTTTTCTCCATTGTAAAGTCTTGCCTCCTTTGTCATAGATTAGTTGAGCATAGGTGTGTAGGTTTATCCCTGGGCTTTTTTTTTTTTTCCTTTTCCGCCTTTATTGGAGTATATTTGCATTACAATGGAGTGTTAGTTTCTGCTGTCTAACAAAGTGAATCAGCTATACATATACAAATGTCACCAGATCACTTCCCTCTTGCATCTCCCTCCCACACTCCATATCCCACCCCTTTAGGTGGTCACAAAGTACCGAGCTGATCTCCCTGTTCTATGTGGCTGCTTCCCAGTAGCTATTGGTATTACATTTGGTAATGTATTTATGTCCATGCCACTCTCTCACTTCTTCCCATCTTACCCATCCCCCTTCTGTTGTCCTCAAATCCTTTCTCTATGTCTGTGTCCTTAATCCTGTCCTGCCACTAGGTTCTTCAAAACTTTTTTTTTCTTCATTAGATTCCATATATCTCTGTTAACATACAGTATTTGTATTTCCCTTTCTGACTTACTTCACTGTGTAGGACAGATTCTAAATCCATCCACCTCAGTACAAATAACTCAGTTTTGCTTCCTTTTATGGCTGAGTAATATTCCATTGTATATATATGCCAGATCTTCTTTATCCATTCATCTGTCGATGGACACTTAGGTTGCTTCCATGTCCTGGCTATTGTAAATAGAGCTGCAATGAACATTTTTGTACATAACTCTTTTTGAATTATGGTTTTCGCAAGGAAAATGCCCATATTTGGTTTGTTGTGTCGTATGGTACTTCTATTGTTAGTTATTTAAAGGAACCTCCGTACTGTTCTCCCTAGTGGCCATATCAGTTTACATTCCCACCCACAGTGCAAGTGTGTTCCCTTTTCTCCAATAAAGGCCTCTCCAACATTTATTGTTTTGTAGAATTTTTTGATGATTGCCACTCTGACTGCTGTGAGGTGATACCTCACAGTAGTTTTGATTTGCATTTCTCTAATGATTAGTGATGTTCAGCATCCTTTCATGTGTTTCATGGTAATCTGTATATCTTCTTTGGAGAAACGTCTATTTAGGTCTTCTGCCCGTTTTTGGATTGGGTTGTTTGTTTTTGTGATATTGAGCTACATGAGGTGCTTGTAAAGTTTGGAGATTAATCCTTTGTCAATTGCTTCATTTGGAAATATTTTCTCCCATTCTGAGGGTTGTTTTTCCATCTTGTTTATGTTTTCCTGTACTGTGTAAAAGCTTTTAAGTTTCATTAGGTCTCATTTGTTGATTTTTGTTTTTATTTCCATTTCTCTAGGAGGTGGGTCAAAAAGGATCTTGCTGTGATTTATGTCATAGTGTGTTCTGCCTATGGTTTCCTCTAAGTGTTTTATAGTGGCTGGTCTTATATTTAGATCTCTAATCAAGTTAGAGATTATTTTTGTGTATGGTGTTATGGAGTGTCCTAATTTCATTCTCTTATGTGTAGGGGTCCAGTTTTCCCAGCACCAATTACGGAAGAGTCTGTCTTTTCTCCATTGTATATCCTTAGCTCCTTTGTCATAGATGAGATAGCCATAGGTATGTAGGTTTATCTCTGGGCTTTCTGTCCTGTTCCATTGATCTGTTTTTATGCCAATCTACATACACTTGATTCCATTATGGAGACATATAAATACATAGGTTTCAAGATTATTACCAGTCAGATATATTCTTCTTCAGTGAATAGGGTGTTTTGTGTCCAGTACATTGAGAAAGGAGTAGGTCTTGTCTATTACATATTTGGTATATGGTATGGTATCTGTGCTAATTTCAAACTCTGCTTTTACATATCACCCCACATCACCTTTCCCCTTAAGGGGGCATAAGTGTGTTTTCTAAATGTGTAACTCTGTTCTCTTTTGAAATTCAGTTCATGTGTAGCCATGTTTACATTTCCTCTATAAGTGATATATTACAATAAGTTTCTTTTTCTTTGTGGCTCATTTCACTTAGCATCATCGTACCTAAAGCCACTCATAATGATGCTATTGGCCTTATGACATTGATTTTATGTCTGAGTGACATTCCATTGTATACAAGTACCACAACATCTTTATCCATTTTTTTTTCTTTCCAGGGATATTTAAAGTGTACCGAAGTCGAGGTTCTTGTACACAGAGCAGCCCTAAATTTTGGGCTGGCTGTGTGTTGTGGATTTTTAGTTTTCCCAAAATACACGCCCATGAGTGGAAGTGTGCTATGCTCTGTAGCTCTGTTTTAGAAAACAACATACAGTTCTCCAGAGAGGCTGCTGGCAATTTACATCCTGTCCATCGGCGTAACCAGGCTCCCTTTTCTCCATGGCCTGTCCTGCATTTGTGGTTTTTACACTATTTGCAGATGGCCCTTTTGACCGATGGTAAGTGACACTTCTATGTAGTGTGGATTTGCAATGCCTGATTGCTTGCTTGGCCAAAAAGGGCGTATGCATTTTTTTCCCGAATATATTCAAGAAAATACACATACTCCCTTTTCGGCCAAGGGCAACATTGTCGAAGTTCTGTTGCTTTTCATGTGCTTTAAAGACAACTCCAATCTACCACTTGAAATCTGTTTCCTTCAATTCTGCCTTGCTTTCAAATCCTCTTCACTGCCTTACCTCAATATATTTCTGGATGATAGTTGTCCTTTATAACTCTGCAAGTTTGTGAATTGCTGTGCCCCTGATTTCCATTTTTCAACTCGCTTATTTGTGAGCTGGCTGCAATACCGCATGATGGCTATAGGCCCTAGTCTGGTTCCAGGGTTGCAGGCTGAGCCTTTGTTTAATTCTTCTTCCTGATGGGAAACTAGAGTGACATGTGCCCATCCAAACACCTACAGCTAATCTCTCATTTGTTTCCCCTCTTAATGTTCATCCTCTGCACAATTTGCAAACTGTGCATAACAGGAGGGTAAAGGCGCTTACACTCCAAGTGGGGAGATTTTCAGTATTGCAGATGGAATGGCTAAGCCGAGCACGAGGAAAGGAAAAATGAGGTACATTTTAGAAAACTTTCCCGATTACACAGTGTACCATCCAACGGGTTTCCCATGCATGTTTTAACTGAAGGAAGATTCTCTTAAACCTGGAGAGTTGGGGCCACTAGAATGGGTAGCACACAGTATTGCTCTAAGTGTTGTTCTTTTGCTCACACAACCTCAGCAATCTTGTCAGCCCCAAGTGTCCAGTCTTACGTCTCCTCGAGCTGTGGGTGTAAAGGTGGTCATTCCAGCTCGCATCACAGGCTGTGAACGTAATTTTTAAGACTTTCTCTCTGTTTTGCTGTTTTTGCATTTTGCTTTTGAAATTTATTTTTATAAGTGTGTTTTGCTGAATTTCACAGTTGTGTCCATGCCGTTATACCACGCATGATTCCTTTATGGAGACATGAGAATACATATGTTTTAGAATTATTACAAGTCAGATATATTCCTCTTCAATGAATAGGGGTTGTTGAGTCCAGTTCATTGTGCCGGTAGTAGGTGCTGTCTATTACATACTTGGTTTACGGAACGGTATCTGTGCTAATTTAGGACTCTGGATTTATGCATCACCCCACCTCTCCTTCCCCCTTAAGCAGGCATAAGAGCGTTTTCTAAATGTGAGACTCTGTTCCCTTTCCTAACTCAGTTCACGTGTAGCCATGTTGACAGGACCTTCATAAGTCATATCTTATGATAAGTTTCGTTTTCTCTGTGACTTATTTCACTTAGAATCATCGTACCTGAATCCACTCATTTGGCTGCTACTGGCCTTATGACAATGATTTCATGGCTGAAGGATATTACATCGTAAGTAAATACCACAATTTCTTGAAACATATTTGTCTTTCCTGGATATATCAGGTGTACCCAAGTTGAGGTTCTTGTAAGCAGTGCTGCCCTAAATATTGGGGTGGATCTGTCTTATTGATTTTCAGTTTTCTCAAGGTATATTCCCTACACTGGAAGTGCTCTTGGCTCTGTAGCTCTGTTGTTTACTTGTTTTAGGGAACACAATGCACTCCTCCAGAGAGGCAGTTGGCAATTTACATACTGCCCATCAGGATAACTAGGCTCCCTGTTCTCCATGTCCTGTCTTGCCTTTCTGGTTTTTATACATTTTGCAGATCTCCCTTTTGAATGGTGGGAAGTGATACTTCTTTGTAATGCAGATTTGCATTGCCCGCTTGCTTGCTTGGCCAAAAAGGGCATATGGGTTTTCTCTTGAATATATTAAGGAGAAAACGCAAACGCCGTTTTTGGCCACGTGCATTATTGTCGAAATTGTGACCCTCTTCCTGTGCTTTAAAGGTGATTCCAATGTACCTCTTGAAATCTGTTTCCTGATATTCTGGCTCGCTTTCAAGTCCCCCTAGTTGCCTTCCCTCAAGATATTTTTGGACGATAGTTGCCCTTTATTACTCTGCCAGTTTGTGAATTCCTGTGTCCCTGAGCTCCATTATTTAACTCGTTATATGTGAGCAGACCGCAAGTCCAAAATTTGGGTTCAGGACCTATACGTATTCCGGGCGGGTGGCTGAGACATTGGTTAAATCAACTTCCTGCCGAGAAATTAGAGTGACATGTGCCCGTCCAAATGCCTAACAGCTACTCTCTCATTGGTTGTCCCTCTTCCCTTTCATCCTCTGCCAAATTGGCAACATGTGCGAACCGGGAGGTTAAAGGGGCTGTCTCTCCAAGTTGGGAGATTGATAGTAAAGCAGTTGGAAAATCAGACCAGAGCACCAGGAGAGGGAATATTAGTTGAATTTTAGAAACCTTTCATATTCACAGTGTGTCCATTCTCTAGGTTTCCCGTACATGTTACAGCTGTAGTAATATTCCCTTCAACCTGGAGAGTTGGGAACATTGGAATGTGCGCCACGCATTATTGTTTTAAATGGTCTGCATTTGCTCACCGAATCTCACAGATCCTCTCAGTCCCAAGTGTCCACCCTTATGCCACATCCAGCTCTCCTTGTAAATAAAGTCATTCCAGGTTTCATCAGATCCCCTGAAGGAATTGTAAAGAATTTCCCTGTTTTTTTGTTTTGTTTTTGAAATTCTTTTTACAGTGGGTTTGAGCTGATTCTCACTGCCATGTTTATGCCAGTCTAGACACACTTGATTCCCTTACGGAGACATATCAATACATAGGTTTTAAGATTCTTACTAGTCAGATATATTCCTCTGCAGGAAATATGGGGTTTTGAGTCCCTTTCACTGAGGAAAGTGTAGGTCTTGTCTATTCCGTAGTTGGTTTTTGGAACAGTACCTGTACTAATATCAATCTCTGGTTTTATGCATCACCCCACCTCTCCTTCCCCCTTAAGCAGGCATAAGACTGTTTTCTAAATGTGAGACTCTGTTCTCTTTCCTCACTCAGTTCATGTGTAGCCATGTTTACAGGACCTTCATAAGAGATATCTTATGATATGTTTCTATTTCTCTGTGACTTATTTCACTTAGAATCATCGTAACTGAATCCACTCCTTTTGCTGCTACTGGCCTCATCACATTGATTTCATGGCTGAGGGATATTCCATCGTACATAAGTACCACAATTTTTGAAGCATTTTTGTCTTTCCTGGGATATTTAAGGTGTACCCAAGTTGAGGTTTTTGTAAGCAGTGCAGCTCTAAATGGTGGGGTGGCTCTGTCTTATTGATTTTCAATTTTCCAAGGTATATTCCCTAGACTGGAAGTTCCCTTGGCTCTGTACCTCTGTTGTTTACTTGTTGTAGGGAACACAGTGCACTCCTCCAGAGAGGCAGTTGGCAGTTTACATCCTGCCAATCAGCATAACTAGGATCCCAGTTCTGCAGGGCCTGTCTTGCCTTTCTGGTGTTTACACATTTTGTGGATGTCCCTTTTGACCAGTGGGAAGTGATAGTTCTTTGTAGTGCAGATTTGCATTGACCGCATGCTTGCTTGGCCAGAAGGACATATGCGTTTTCTCCTGAATATATTCAGGAGAAAACGCATATGCCCTTTTTGGCCTAGTGCATCATTGTCGAAGTTGTGCCGCTCTTCCTGTGATTTAAAGGTGATTCCAATGTACCTGTTGAAATCTGATTCCTGCTATTGTGGCTCCCTTTCAAGTCTGCCACGTTGCCTTCCCTCAACACATTTTTGGACGATAGTTGTCCTTTATTACTCTGCCATTTTGTGAATTGCTCTGCCTTGAGCTCCATTTTTCAACTCTTTTTTTGTGAGCTGACGTCAAGTACAAAATTTAGGTTCAGGACCTATACTGGTTCCCGGTGGGTGGCTGAGACTTTGTTTAATTCTTATTGCGGCCGGGAAATTAGAGTGAAATGTGCCCGTCCAAATGCCTAACAGCTACTCTCTCATTGGTTCTCCCTCTTCCCTTTCATCCTCTGCCAAATTGGCAACCTCTGCGAACCAGGAGGTTAAAGGGGCTGTCTCTCCAAGTTGGGAGATTGATAGTAAAGCAGTTGGAAAGTCATACCGGAGCACCAGGAGAGGGACTATTAGTTGAGTTTTAGAAACATTTTGTATTCACAGTGTGTCCTTTCTCTATGTTTCCCGTACATGTTATAGCTGTAGTAATATTCCCTTCAACCTGGAGAGTTGGACCCTTGGAATGTGTGCCATGCATTATTGCTTTAAATGGTCTGCATTTGCTCACCGAATCTCACGGATCCTCTCAGTCCCAAGTGTCCACCCTTATGACACATCCAGCTGTCATTGTAGATAGGGTCATTCGATGTTTCATCAAAGACCCTGAAGGAATTGTAAAGAATTTCCCTAATTTTTTGTTTTGTTTGTGAAATTCCTTTTTATTGTGGGTTTGAGCTGATTCTCAATGCCATGTTTATGTGAGTCTACACACACTTGATTCCCTTTTTGAGACATATCAATACATAGATTTTAAGATTCTTAGTAGTCAGATATATTCCTCTGTGGGAAATATGGGGTTTTGAGTCCCTTTCACTGAGGAAGGTGTAGGTCTTTTCTATTCCATAGTTGGTTTTTGGAACGGTACATGTACTAATATCAAACTCTGGTTTTATGCATCACCCCACCTCTCCTTCCCCCTTTAGGAGGCAAAAGAGTGTTTTCTAAATGTGAGACTCTGTTCTCTTTCCTAACTCAGTTCAGGTGTAGCCATGTTTACAGGACCTTCATAAGTGATATCTTATGATAAGTTTCTTCTTCTCTGTGACTTATTTCACTTAGAATCATCGTACCTGAATCCACTCATTTTGCTCCTACTCGCCTTATGACATTGATTTCATGGCTGAGGGATATACCATCCTACGTAAGTACCACCATTTCTTGAAGCATTTTTGTCTTTCCTGGGATATTTCAGGTGGACCAAAGTTGAGGTTCTTGAGAGCAGTGCAACCCTAAATTTTGGGGTGGCTATGTCTTATTGATTTTCAGTTTTCCCAAGGTATGTTCCCTAGACTGGAAGTTCCCTTGGCTCTGTAGCTCTGTTGTTCACTTGTTTTAGAGAACACAGTGCACTACTCCAGAGAGGCAGTTGGCAGTTTTTATCCCGCCCATCAGCATAACTAGGCTCCCTTTTCTCCAGGCCCTGTGTTGCCTTTCTAGTTTTTACACATTTTGCGGATGTTCCTTTTGTCCGGTGGGTAGTGATACTGCTTTGTAGTGCACATTTGTATTGCCCGCTTGCTTGCTCGGCCAAAAAGTGCATATGTGTTTTCTCCTGAATATATTCAGGAGAAAATGCATATGCCCTTTTTAACCAAGTTCATCATTGTCGAAATTGTGCCCCTCTTCCTGTGCTTTAAAGGTGATTCCAATGTACCTCTTGAAATCTGTTTCCTGCTATTCTGGCCCAAATTCATGTCCACCTGGATTCCTTCCCTCAACAGGTTTTTGGACGATAGTTGTCCTTTATTACTCTGCCAGTTTGTGAATTGCTGTGCCCCTGAGCTCCATTTTTCAACTCGTTTTTTGTGAGCTGACCGCAAGTCCAAAATTTTGGTTCAGGACCTATACTGGGTCCCGGCGGGAGGCTGAGACTTTGGTTAATTCTTCTTCCTGATGGGAAATTAGAGTGACATGTGCCCGTCCATATGCCTAACAGCTAATCTCTCATTGGTTCTCCCTCTTCCCTTTCATCCTCTGCCAAATTGGCAACCTGTGCGTGCCAGGAGGTTAAAGGGTCTGTCTCTCGAAGTTGGGCCATTGATAGTAAAGCAGTTGGAAAGTCAAACCAGAGCACCAGGAGAGGGACTATTAGTTGAGTTTTAGAATCCTTTTGTATTCACAGTGTGTGCATTCTCTACGTTTCCCATACATGTTATAACTCTAGTGACATTCCCTTTTACCTGGTGAGTTGGGACCCATGGAATTGTTGGCATGCAATATTTCTTTAAATGGTCTGCATTTTCTCGTCCAATCTCACCAATCCTCTCAGTCCCAAGTGTCCAGCCTTATGTCTCATCCAGCTGTCGTTTTAGGTAGGGTCATTCCAGGTTTCATCAGAACACCGCAAGGAATCGTGTTAGAATTTCGCTCTTTTATTGTTTTGTCTTTGAAATTCATTTATATAATGAGGATGAGCTGATTTTCACTGACGTGTTTATGCAGGTCTAGACACACTTGATTCCCTTATGGAGACATATCAATATATAGGTTTTAAGATTCTTACTAGTCAGATATATTCCTCTGCGGGAATAGGGCTGTTGAGTCCCGTTCACTGAGGTAGGAGTAGCTCTTGTCTATTCTGTATTTGGATTATGCAACGGTACCTGTGCTAATATCAAACTCTGGTTTTGTGCATCTCCCCACCTCTCGTTTCCCCTTAAGGAGGCATAAGTATGTTTTCTAAATGTGAGACTCTGTTCTCTTTCCTAATTCAGTTCATGTGTAGCCATGTTTACATTTCCTTCATAAGTGATATTTTATGTCAGAATGCTCCACGGCTCTTGTGATCATAATGCTCCATGATGCTCGTCATCACAATTATCCATGGCCTTCTCATCACAATGCTCCACCGTCTTGCCATCACATTACTCCATGCCCTGGTCATTACAATGCTCCATGTCCCTTGTCATCACAATTCTCCAACTCTTTGTCATCACAATGCTCGATGACACTTCTCATCACAATGTTACATGCTCTTGTCATCACAATTTTCCATGCACTTGTCATCGCAATGCTCCCTGACCCATATCATAGCAAGCTCCATATGCTTGTCATCACAATGCTTCATGACATTGTTATAAAAATTCTCAATGTCCCTTGTCATGACAGTGCTGCATGCCAGTATCATCACAATGCTCAATGACATTTGTCATCACATTGCTCCGGGCCCTTGTCATCACAATGCTCCATGCCCTTGTCATCACAATGCTCCATGACCTCTGTAATCACAATGTTCCCTGACACCTGTCATCACAGTGCTCCATGCCCCTTGTCAGTACAGTGCTCCATGATGCTAGTCATCACAATTACCCAAGGTCTTCTCATCACAATGCTTCAGGGTTTTGCCATCACAATGCTCCATGCCCTGGTCATCTCAATGCTCCATGACGCTTGTCATCACCATTCTCCTCATCCTTGTCATCACAGTGCTCCTTGACACTTCTCCTCACAGTGTTATATGCTCTTGTCATCACAATTCTGCATGCACTCATCATCACAATGCTCCAGGACCCCTGTCATAGCAAGCTCCCTGCACTTGTCATCACAATGTTTCAAGACCTTGTCATTAAAATTCTCAATGGCCCTTGTCATCACAATGATCCATGCCCTTGTCATCACAATGCTCCTTTACCTTTGTCATCACAATCCTCCATGACACTTGGCATCACAATGCTCCATGTCATTGGCATCACAATGGAACATGACATATGTCATCACAATGCTCCCTGACAACTGTCTTAACAATAATCCATGACGTTGTCATCACAATGCTCCATGCCATTGTCATCACAATGCTCCATGACACTTGTCATCACAATGCTCCAAGCCCTTGTCATCACAATGCTCCATGACCTCTGTCATCACAATGTTCCCTGACACCTGTCATCACAATGCTCCATGCCCCTTGTCAGTTTCGTGCTCCATGATGCTCCTCAACACAATTACCCTAGGTCTTCTCATCACAATGCTTCATGGTTTTACCATCAAAATGCTCCATGCCCCTGTCATCACAATGCCCTATGCCCTTGTCATCCCAATGCTCCATGACCGTTGTCCTCACAATGCTCCGTGACTCCATTCAACACAATGCTTCATGATCTTTGTCATCACAATGGTCAATGCCCTCATCATCACAAGACTCTGTGACCTCTGTCACACAATGCTCCATGAACTTTTCATCACAATGGTCCATGACCCTTGTCATCACAATCCTCCATGCCTTTCTCAGCACAATACGCAAAGACACTTGTCATCACAATGCTCCATGCGCTTGTCAACACAATGCTCCACCAGCTTTTCATCACAATGCTCCAAGCACTTCTCATCAAAATGCTCTGTCACCACTGATATCACAATGTTCCATAACTAGTCATCACAATACTCCCTCACGTTTCTCATCACAATGTTCCATGACCACTGTCATCACACTACTTCATGCCCTTATCATCACAGTGCTCCATGACCCCTGACCTCACAATGCACCATAACACATGTCATCAAAATGCTCCATAACTTTTGTCATCACAAAGCTCAATGACCCTTGGCATCACAATGCTCCATGTCATTGTCATCACAATGCCTCAGGAACCTTCTCATAACATTGCTCCATGCCCTTGTCATCACAAATCTCCATGACGCTTGTCATCACAATGCTCGATGCCGTTCTCATAACAGTGCTCCATGGCCTTGTCATTACAGTCCTCCATGAACCCTGTACCACAGTGTTCCAGGACCTTGTCATCACAATGCTCCAGGTCCACTCTCATCACAATAATCCATGAAACTTTTCAGACCAATGCCCCATGGCCTTGTCATCACAATGCTCCATTACCCCTGTCATAACAATGCTCCACGATCCCAGTCATCACAATGTTCCACAGCCTTGTCATCACAAGGCTCCATGACCCTTGTCATCACAAGGCCCCATACACATGAAATCACAATGCTCCATGCCCTTGTCATCACAAAGCTCCATGATGTATGTCTTCAGAATGTTCCATGGCCTTCTCATCACAATGCACCATTCCCTTGTCATCAGAATGCTCCACGACCCCTGTAATCACAATGCTCCATGCCCATTTTCATTAGAATGCTCTATGAGAATGTCATCACAAGGCTCCATGGTTTTGTCATCACAGTGCTCCAGGACCTTGTCATCACAATGCTCCTTTCTCTTCTCATCACAATGCTCCATGACTCCTGTCATCACAATACTCCATGAATATTTTCAGCCCAGTGTTCCATGACATTCTCATCACAATGCTGCATGACACCTGTCATCACAATGCTCCATGACCAATGTCATCACAACCCTCCATGACCCCTTAGAACACAATGATCCGGGACTCTTGTCATCAAAATGTTCCATGACACTTGTCATTACAATGATCCATGCCCATGTCATCCCAATGCTCCATGACCCCGTAATCACAATGCTCCGTGACGCTTGTCATCAAAATGCTCCATGACACTTGTCATCACAATGCTCCATGCCCTTCTAATCACAATGCACCACGACCTTGTCATCAAAATGCTCCATGACATTTGTCATCACAAAGCTCCATGACCATTGGCATCACAATGTTCCATGCTCCTTTAAATCAAAATGGTCCATGAACCCTCTCATCACAATGCTCCATGCTCCTTTAAATCAAAATGGTCCATGAACCCTCTCATCACAATGCTCCAAACCTTTGTGATCACAGTGTTCCATAACACTTGTCATCACAACGCTCCATGATGCCTCTCATAACAATACACCATGCCCTTGTCATCACAATGCTCCATGACCTTTGTCATCACAATTCTCAATACACTTGTCATCACAATGCTCCCTAACCCTTGTCTTCATAATGCTCCTTGAACCCTGTCATGAAAAGTCTCCTTGAGTTTTTCATCACAATGCTCCATTCCCTTTTCATCACAATGCTTCATGCCATTGTCGTCACAATACTCCACAAGCTTGTCATCAGAATGCTCCATGACCCTTGCAATCACAATGCTCCATGACCTCTGTCATCACAATTCTCCACAACACATGTCATCACAATGCTCCATGACCCTTGTCATTACAGTGCTCCATGACACTCATCTTCACAATTATCCATGGTCTTCTCATCACAGTGCTCCACGGTCTTGCCATCACAATGCTGCATGCCCTGGTCATCACAAGGCTCCATGTCTTTGGTGATCAAAATTCTCCACGTCCTTGGCATCACTACGATCCATGACACTTCAACTCACAGTGTTATATGCTTTGTCATCACAATTCTCTATGAACTATTAATCACAATGCTCCAAGACCCCTGTCATAGCAAGCTCCATGTGGTTGTCATCACAATGCTTCATGAATTGTCATCAAAATTATCAATGGCCCTTGTCATCTCAATGGTCCATGCGCTCGTCATCACAATGCTCCAAGCCTATGTCATCACAATACTCCATTACCTTTGTCATCACAATCCTCCATGACACTTGTCATCACAATGCTCCATGCCCTTCTAATCACAATGCACCACGACCTTGTCATCAAAATGCTCCATGACATTTGTCATCACAAAGCTCCATGACCATTGGCATCACAATGTTCCATGCTCCTTTAAATCAAAATGGTCCATGAACCCTCTCATCACAATGCTCCATGCTCCTTTAAATCAAAATGGTCCATGAACCCTCTCATCACAATGCTCCAAACCTTTGTGATCACAGTGTTCCATAACACTTGTCATCACAACGCTCCATGATGCCTCTCATAACAATACACCATGCCCTTGTCATCACAATGCTCCATGACCTTTGTCATCACAATTCTCAATACACTTGTCATCACAATGCTCCCTAACCCTTGTCTTCATAATGCTCCTTGAACCCTGTCATGAAAAGTCTCCTTGAGTTTTTCATCACAATGCTCCATTCCCTTTTCATCACAATGCTTCATGCCATTGTCGTCACAATACTCCACAAGCTTGTCATCAGAATGCTCCATGACCCTTGCAATCACAATGCTCCATGACCTCTGTCATCACAATTCTCCACAACACATGTCATCACAATGCTCCATGACCCTTGTCATTACAGTGCTCCATGACACTCATCTTCACAATTATCCATGGTCTTCTCATCACAGTGCTCCACGGTCTTGCCATCACAATGCTGCATGCCCTGGTCATCACAAGGCTCCATGTCTTTGGTGATCAAAATTCTCCACGTCCTTGGCATCACTACGATCCATGACACTTCAACTCACAGTGTTATATGCTTTGTCATCACAATTCTCTATGAACTATTAATCGCAATGCTCCAAGACCCCTGTCATAGCAAGCTCCATGTGGTTGTCATCACAATGCTTCATGAATTGTCATCAAAATTATCAATGGCCCTTGTCATCTCAATGGTCCATGCGCTCGTCATCACAATGCTCCAAGCCTATGTCATCACAATACTCCATTACCTTTGTCATCACAATCCTCCATGACACTTGGCATCACAATGCTCCATGCCATTGTCATCACAATGGACCATGACATATGTCATCACAATGCTCCCTGACACCGGCCTTCACAATTCGCCATGACCTTGTCATCACAATGCTCCATGCCCTTGTCATCACAATGCACCATGTCCACTGTCATCACAATAATCCATGAAACTTGTCAGACCAATGCTCCATGTCCCTGTCATCACAATCCTCTATGCCATTTTCATCACAATGCTCCAAGAACCCTGTAATCACAATGCTCTTTGCCACTTTTCATCAGAATGCTCCATGAGACTTTTCATCACAAGGGTACATGGTCTTCTCATCACAATGCTCCAGGACCTTGTCATTACAATTATCCATTCCCTTGTCATCACAATGTTCTATGACACCTGTCATCTCAATACTCCATGAACATTTTCAGCCCAATGCTCCATGACCTTCTCAAGACACTGTTTCATGACCCATGTCATCACAATGCTCCATGACCACTGGCATCAAAATGCTCCATGATCATTTTCATCACAATGATCCATGCCCTTGTCATCCCAGTGTTCCATGGCAACTGTAATCACAATGCCCTGTGACGCTTGTCCTCACATTTCTCCGTGACACTTGTCATCACAATGCTCCATGCCTTTGTCAGCAAATGCTACATTACCTTGTCATCACAATGCTCCATTCGCTTGTCATCATAATTCTCCATTACCATTGTCATCAAAATCCTCCATGAACGTTGGGATCACATTGCTTCATGCCCTTGTTATCAAAATGCTCCATTCTCCTTGAAATCAAAATGATCCATGACCTCTGTCATCACACTGCTCCAAACACTTTTGATCACAATGTTCCATAACACTTGTCATCACAACACACTTCGATGCCTGTCATCACAATTATCCATGGAATTCTCATGACAATGCTCTATGACATTGGTCATCACAATGCTCAATACACTTGTCATCACATTGCTCCCTGTCACATCTCATCAGAATGCTCCTTGAACCGTGTCATGAAAAGGCTCCATGCCCCTTTCATCACAATGCTCGATGCCATTGTCATCACAATACTTCACAAGCTTGTCATCAGTATCCTCCATGACCCTTGTCATCACAATGCTCCATGACCCCTGTCATCACAATGCTCCATGCCCCTTGTCATTACAGTGCTCCATGATGCTCGTCATCACAATTATCAATGGTCTTCTCATCACAATGTTCCACGGTCTTGCCATCACAATGCTCAATGTGCCTTGTCATTACAATACTCCAAGTCCTTTTCATCACAGTGATCCTTAACACTTCTCATAACAATGTTACATGATCTTGTCATCACAATTCTCCATGCACTTGTCATCGCAATGTTCTATGACCACAGTCATAGCAAGCTCCATGTGCTTTTCAGCACAATGCTTCACGAGGTTGTCATCAAAATTCTCAATGGCCCTTGTCATCACAATTCTCCATGCCCTTGTCATCACAATGCTCCATGACCATTGTCATCACAATGTTCCAAGCACTTGTCATCAAAATGCTCCATTACCTTTGTCATCACAATCCTCCATGACACTTGGTATCACAATGCTCCATGCCATTGTCATCACAATGGACAATGACATATGTCATCACAATGCTCCCTGACACCTGTTTTCAAAATACTCCATGACCTTGTCAACACAATGTTCCATGCCTTTGTCATCACAATGCGCCATGCCCACTGTAATCACAATAATACATGAAACTTGTCAGACCAATGTTCCATGCCCCTGTCATCAAAATGCTCCATGCTCTTGTCATCACAATGCTCCATGACCCCTGTCATCACAATGCTACGTGACTCCAGTTACCACAATGCTTCATGACCTTTGTCATAACAATGGTGCATGACCTCGTCACACAAGGCTCTGTGACCTTTGTCTCCACAATGCTCCATGCCCTTTTCATCACAATGCTCCAAGCTCACTGTCATCACAATAATCCATGATCTTGTCAAACCAACGTTCCATGCCCCTGTCATCACATTGTTCCAAGCCATTGTGATCACAATGCTCCATGACCCCTGTCATCACAATGCCCTGTGACTCCAATCATCACAATGCTTAATGACCTATCTCATCACAATTGTCCATGCCCTCATCACACAAGGCTCTGTGATCTTTGTCACCACAATGCTCCATGAAATTTTCATCACAACCCTCCATAAACCTTGTCATCACAATGCTCCATGCCCTTTTCATCAAAATGCTCTCACAACACATATATTACAATGTTCCATCACTAGTAATCACAATACTCCCTCACCCCTGTCATCACAGTGTTCCATGTCCCCTGTCATGACAGTGCTACATGCCCTTATCTTCACAATGCACCATGACCACTGACATCAAAATGTTCCATAAACCCTGTCACAAAATGCTCCATGACCCATTTCATCACAATGCTCCATGACACCTGACATCACAATTTTCCATAACCCCTCTCATCAAAATGTTCCAGGACACTTTTGATCAAATTGCTCCATGACCCTGTCATCACAATGCTCCCTGCACTTCTCATCACAATGCACCACGGACTTGTCATCAAAATGCTCCATGACATTTGGCATCACAAAGCTCCATGACCATTGGCATCACAATGCTCCATGCCATTATCATCAAATGCTCCTTGAACCCTCTCATCACATTGCTCCATGCTCTTGTCATCACAAAGCTCCATGACGCTTGTCTTCACAATGCTCGATGCCCTTCTCATCACAATGCTCCATGCCCTTATCATTACAATCCTCCATGACCTATGTATCATAGTGTTCCGTGCCCTTTTCATCACAATGCTCCATGCCCACTCTCATCACAATAATCCATGAAAATTTTCAGACCAATGCTCCATGCCCTTGTCATCACAATGCTCCATTACCCCTGTCATTTTAATGCTCCATGACACCTGCCATCACAAGGTTCCATGGCCTTGTCATCACAAGCCTCCATGACCCTTGTCATCACAATGCTCCAAGACCCATCTAATCACAATGCTCCATGTCTTTGTCATCACAAAGCTCCATGATGCATGTCATCAGAATGCTCCATGGCCTTATCATCACAGTGCTCCTTGCCCTTGTCATCACAATGCTCCAACACCCCTGTAATCACAATGCTCCATTCCCCTTTTCATCTCAATGCTCCATGAACCCTGTCATCAAAATGCTCCATGCCCATCATCATAATGCTTCATGCTATGGTCATCACAATGAAATCAAAATGCTCCATGACCTCTGTCATCACAATGCTCCAAACCCTTGTGATCACTATGTTCCATAACACTTGTCATCACAATGCCCCATGACGCTGGTCATTACAATTATCCATGGTCTTCTCATCACAATGCTCCATGACCTTTGTCATCACAATGCTCAATACACTTGTCATCACAATGCTCCCTGACACTTGTCATCAGTATGCTCCTTGAACCCTGTCATGACAAGGCTCTATGCATTTTTCATCACAATGATCCATGCCCATTTCATCACAGTCCTCCAAGACCCCTCTAATCACAATGCTCCATGTCCTTTTCATCACAAAGCTCCATGACGCATGTCATCAGAATGCTCCATGGCCTTCTCCTCACAATGGTCCATGCCCCGGTCTGCACAATGCTACAAAACCCCTGTAATCACAATGCTCCATGAACCTTTTTATCAGTATGCTCCATGACAATTGTCATCACAAGGCGCCATGGCCCTCTCATCACAATACTCCAGGACCTTCTTATCGCATTGCTCCATTCCCTTCTCATCACAATGCTCCATGACCCCTGTCATCACAGTACTCCATGAATATTTTCAGCCCAATGCTCCATGACTTTCTCTTCACAATGCTCCATGACCCATGTCATCACAATGCTACATGACCACTGGCATCAAAATGATCCATGCCACTTGTCATCAGAATATTCCATGCGCTTGTCATCCTCATGCTCCATGACCCCTGTAATCACAATGGTCCTTGATGCTTGTCGTCACAGAGCTCCATGACACTTGTCATCACGGTGCTCCATGCCTTTGTCAGCAAAATGCTACATGACCTTGTCATCACAATGCTCCATGGAATTGTCATCACAATTCTCCATTACCAGTGGCATCACAATCCTCCATGAACCTTGGGATCACATTGCTTCATGCCCTTGTCATCACAATGCTCCATGATTCTTGAAATCAAAATGATCCATGACCTCTGTCATCGCAATGCTCAAAACACTTGTGATCACCATGTTCCATAACACTTGTCATCACAACGCTCCATGATGCCTGCCATCACAATACTCCATGCCCTTGTCATCACAATGCTCCATGAACTTTGTCATCACAATGCTCAATACACCTGTCATCACAATGCTCCCTGACACTTTTCCTCAGAATGTGCCTTGAACCCTGCCATGAAAATGCTCCATGCCATTTTCATCACAATGCTCCATGCCCTTTTTCTCACAATGCTCCATGCCATTGTCATCACAATATTCCACAAGTTTGTCATCAGAATACTCCAAGACCCTTGTCATCACAATGCTCCATGATCCCTGTCATCACAATGCTCCATGACACCTGTCATCACAATGCTCCATGCCCCTTGTCATTACAGTGCTCCATGACGCTCGTCATCACAAATATCCATGATCTTCTCATCACAATGCTCCACGGTCTTTCCATCACAATGCTCCATGACACTTCTCATCACAATATTACATGCTCTTGTCATCACAATTCTCCATGCACTTGTCATCGCAATGCTCAATGACCCCTGTCATAGCAAGCTCCATGTGCTTTTCATCACAATGCTTCACGAACTTGTCATCAGAATTCTCAATGCCCTTGTCATCACAATCCTCCATGCCCTTTTCATCAAAATGCTCCATGACCCTTGTCCTCACAATGCTCCAAACCCCTGTCATCACAATGCTCCATTAACTTTGTCATCACATTCCTCCATGACACTTGGCATCACAATGCTCCATGCCATTGTCATCAAAAAACTCAACAAGCTTGTCATCAGAATGCTCCATGACCCATGTCATCACAATGCTCCATGACCCCTGTCATCACAATGCTCCATGACACCTGTCATCACAATGCTCCATGTCCCTTGTCATTAGAGTGCTCCATGACTCTCGTCATCACAATTGTCCATGGCCTTCTCATCACACTGCTCCACGGTCTTGCCATCACTATGCTCCATTCCCTAGTCATCACAATGCTCCATGTCCTTTGTCATCACAATTCTCCACGTCCTTGTCATCACAATACTCCATGACACTTCTCATCACAATGTTACGTGGTCTTGTCATCACAGTTCTCCATGCACTTTTCATAGCAATGCTCCATGTCCCCTGTCATAGAAAGCTCCATGCGCTTGTCATCACAATGCTTCACGACGTTTGCATCAAAATTCTCAATGGCCCTTGTCATCACAATGCTCCATGTCCTTGTCATCACAATGCTCCATGACCCGTTTCTTCACAATTCTAAAAGAAATTGTCATCACAATGCTCCATTACCTTTGTCATCACAATCCTCCATGACACTTGGCATCACAAGGCTCCATTACATTTGTAATCACAATCCTCCATGACACTTGGCATGACAATGCTCCATGCCATTGTCATCACAATGCACCATGACATATGTCATCACAGTGCTCCCTGACACCTGTCTTCACAATACTACATGACCTTGTCATAACTATGTTCCATGCCCTTGTCAACACAATGTGCCCTGTCCACTCTCATAGCAATAATTCATGAAAATTGTCAGACCAATGCTGCATGTCCCTGATATAACAATGCTCCATGCCCTTGTAATCACAATGCTCCATGACCCCTTACATCATAATGCTCCGTGACTGCAGCCATCACAATGCTTTATGAACTTTTTCATCACAATGGTTAATTCTTTCGTCATCACAATGCTCTGTAACACTTGTCATCACAATGCTCCATGCCATTGTCAGCACAATGCTCCATGACCCTTGTCATCACAATGCTCCATGCGCTTGTCAGCACAATGCTCCAAGACACATGTCATCACAATGTGCCATGCAATTGTCATCACAATGCTCCACAACCTTGTCATCACAATTTTCCATAAAACTTGTCATCACAATGCTCCATGCACTTCTCATCTAAATGCTCTCTCACCACTGATATCACAATGTTCCATCACCAGTCATCACAATACTCCCTCAACACTGTCATCACAATGTTCCATGACCCCTGTCATCAAAATGCTACATGCTCTTATCATCACAATGCTCCATGACCACTGACATCACAATGTTCCATAACCCCTGTCATCAAAATATTCCCTGACCCTTTCCTTCAAATTGTTCCATGAACCTTTCATCAGAATGCTCCCTGCCCTACTCATCACAATGCACCACGCCCTTGTCATCAAAATGCTCCATTACATTTGTCATCACAAAGCTCCATGACACTTGGCATCACAATGCTGCATTCCTTTGTCATCACAATGCTCCATGAAATATCTCATCACATTACTCCATGCATTGTAATCCCAAATCTCCATGAAGCTTGTCATCACAATGCTCGATGCCTTTCTCATCACAATGATCCATGTCTTGTCATTACAATCCTCCATGACCCATGTATCACCCTGTTCCCTGAACTTGTCATCACAAAGCTCCATGCCCACACTCATCACAATAATACATGAAATATTTCAAACCAATGCTCCATGACCTTGTAATCACAATGCTCCATTACCCCTGTCATAACAATGCTCCATTACCCCTGCCATCACAATGTTCCACGGCGTTGTCATCACAAGGCTCCATGAACATTGTCATCACAATGCTCCAAGACCCCTGTAATCACAATGCTCCATACCACTTTTCATCTCAGTTCTCCATGAACACTGTCATCAAAATGCACCATGCCCTTCATCATAATACTTCATGCTGTTGTCATCACAAATAAATCAAAATGCTCCATGACATCTGTCATTACAATGCTCCAAATCCTTCTGATCACAATGTTCCATAACACTTGTCATCACAATGCGCCATGACGCTCGTCCTCACAATTATCCATGGTCTCCTCATCAAAATGCTCCATGACCTTTGTCAACACAATGCTCAATACACTGGTCATCACAATGCTCCCTGACACTTGTCTTCAGTATGCTACTTGAAACCTGTCATGACAAGGCTCTTTGCCTTTTCCTCACAATGATCCATGCACTTTTCATCACAATGCTCCAAGACCCCTGTCATCACAATGCTCCATGACCTTGTCATCACAATGCTCCGTTACTCCAGTCATCACACTGCATCTTGATCTTTGTCATCACAATGGTCCATGCCATCGTAATCACAGGGCTCTGTGAACATTGTCACCATAATGCTCCATGAACTTATCATCACAATGCTCTGTGACCCTTGTCATCACAATGCTCCATGCCTTTGTCAGCAGAGTGCTCCATGTCCCTTGTCATCACAATGCTCCATGCGCTTGTCAGCACAATGCTCCATGACCCATGTCATCACAGTATGCCATGCGATTGTCCTCACAGTGTTCCACATCTTTGTCATCCCTATGCTCCATAAACCTTGTCATCACAAAGCTCCATGCACTTCTCATTAAAATGCTCTTTCACCACAGATATCAAAATGTTCCGTCACTAGTCATTACAATACTCCCACACCCCTGTCATGACAATGTTCCACAGCCTTATCATCACAAGGCTCCATGACCCTTGTCATCACAATGCTCCAAGACCCCTGTAATCACACTGCTCCATGCTCTTGTCATCACAAAGCACCATGACGCATGTCATCAGACAGCTCAATGGCCTTCTCATCACAATGCTCCATGCCTTTTTCATCAAAATGCTGCATGAACTCTGTCATCACAATGAACCATGCCCATCATCATAATGCTTCATGCTATTGTCATCACAGTGAAATCAGAATGCACCATAGCCTCTGTCATCACAATGCTCCAAACCATTGTGTTCACTGTGTTCCATAACACTTGTCATCACAACTCCCCATGACGCTCATCATCACAATTATCCATGGTCTTCTCATCACAATGCTCCATGACCTTTGTCATCACAATGCTCAATACACTTGTCATCACAATGCTCCCTGACACTTGTCGTTAGTATGCTCCTTGAACCCTCTCATGACAAGGCAACATGCTCTTTCATCACAATCATCCATGCCCTATTCTTCACAATGCTCCAAGACCCATGCAATCACAATGCTCCATGCCCCTTTTCATCAGTATGCTCCATGATATTTGTCATCACAAGGCTCCATGGTCTTCTCCTCACAATGCTCCAGGACCTTGTCATCATAATGTTCCATTCCATTGTCATCACAATGCTCCATGACCCATGCCATCACAATACTCAATGAATACTGTCAGTCCAATGCTCCATGAATTTTTGATCACAATACTCCATGACCCCTGTCATCACAATGCTTCATGACCCTGTCATCACAACGCTCCATGACACCAGACAACACAATGATCCGGGACACTTGTCATCAAAATGCTCCATGACACTTGTCATCACAATGATCCATGCCCTTGCCATCACAATGGTCCATGAGCCCGGTCATCACAATGCTCCATGACTCCAGTCATCACAATGCTTCATGACCTTTGTCATCACAATGGTCCATGCCCTCGTTTTCACAAGGCTCTGTGACATTTGTCACCACAATGCTCTATGAAATTTTCATCATAATGGTCTGTGACCATTGTCATCACAATGCTCAAAGACTTTCTCAGTACAGTGCTCCATGACTATTTTCATCACAATGCTCCATGCCATTGTCAGCACAGTGTGCTATGAACCTTGTCATCACAAGGCTCCAAGCCCTTATCATCACAATGCTCCATTACCTTTGTCATCGCAAACCTCCATGACACTTGGCATCACAACGCTCCATGGCATTGTCATCACAATGGGCCATGACTTATGTCTTCAAAATGCTCCCAGACACCTGTCTTCAAATACTGCATGACCTTGTCATCACAATGCTCCATGCCCTTGTCATCACAATGCGCCATTCCCACTGTCATCGCAATAATCCATGAAACTTGTAAGACCATTGCTCCATGCCCCTGTCATCACAATGCTCCATGCCCTTGTCATCACAATGCTCCATGACCCGTCATCATAATGCACTGTGACTCCTGTCATCACAATGCTTCATGACATTTCTCATCACAATGGTCCATGCCCTCGTCATCACAAGTATCTTTGACATTTGTCACCACAATGCTCCATCAACTTTTCATCACCATGCTCTGCGACCCTTGTCATCACAATGTTCTAGGACCCTTTTCATCACACTGCTCCATGACCCCAGACATCACAATATTCTATAACCCATGTAATCAAAATGTTCTATGACTCTTTTCATCAAATTGCTCCATGACCCTGTCATCACAATGCTCCCTGCCCTTCTCATCACAATGTACCATGCCCTTGTCATCAAAATGCTCCATGACATTTGTCATCACATAGCTCCATAACCCTTGGCATCACAATGCTCCATGTCATTGTAATCACAATGCTCCAAGACACCTGTAATCACAATGCTCCATGCACTTGTCATCGCAATGCTCCATGAACCCTGCCATAGCAAGCTCCATGTGCTTGTCATAACAATACTTCACGAACTTGTCATCAAATTTCTCAATGGCCCTTGACACCACAGTGCTCCAAGCCCTTCTCCTCACAATGCTCCAGGAACTTGTCATCACAATGCTCCATGAACCCTGCCATCACAATACTCAATGAATACTGTCAGCCCAATGCTCCATGAACTTCTGATCACAATGCTCCATGACCCCTGTCCTCACAATGCACCATGACCCCTGTCATCACAATGCTCCATGACCACTGTCATCAAAACACTCCATGACACCAGACAACACAATGATCCGGGAAACCTGTCATCAAAATGCTCCATGACACTTGTCATCACAATAATCCATGCCCTGGTCATCACAATGCTCCATGACCCCTCATCACAATGCTCCATGACTCCTGTCATCACAATGCTTCATGACCTTTCTCATCAAAATGGTCCATGCCCTCCTCATCACAAGTCTCTGTGATATGTGTCACCACAATGCTCCATGAACTTTTCATCACAATTCTCCATGACCATTGTCATCACAATGCTCCATGTGCTTATCAGCACAATGCTGCATGACCCATGTCATCACAATGCACCATGTACTTGTCATCACAATGCTCCATAAAACTTGTCATCACAGTGTTCCATGCACTTCTCATGAAAATGCTCTCTCACCACTGATATCACAATGTTCCATAACTAGTCATCCCAATACTCCATCACCCCTGTCATCACAATGTTCCATGAACCATGTCATCAAAATGCTACATGCACTTATCATCACAATGTTCGATGACCCCTGGCATCACAATGTTCCATAACCCCTGTCATCAAAATGCTCCATGACCCTTTTCATCACACTGCTCCATGACCGCTGACATCACAATATTCTATAACCCCTATAATCAAAATATTCCATGACACTTTTCATCAAATTTCTCCATGACCCTGTCATCACAATGCTCCCTGCCCTTCTAATCACAATGCTCCATGCCCTTGTCATCAAATTGCTCCATGACATTTGTCATCACAAAGTTCCATAACCTTTGGCATCACAATGCTCCATGCCATTGTCATCACAATGCTCCATGAACCCTCTCATCACATTGCTCCATGCACCTGTCATCACAAAGCTCCATGACGCTTGTGATACCAATGCTCGATGCCCTTCTCATCACAATGCTCCATGCCCCTGTCATTACAATCCTCCATGACCCATGTAACACAGTGTTCCGTGACCTTGTCTTCACAATGCTCCATGCCCACTCTCATCACAATAATCCATGAAACTCTTCAGACCAATGCTGATGTCCTTGTCATCACAATGCTCCATTACCCCTGTCATAACAATGCTCCATGACAACTGCCATCACAAGGTTCCACGGCCTTGTCATCACAAGACTCCATGACCCTTGTGATCACAATGCTCCAAGACCCTGTAATCACAATGCTCCATGCACTTGTCATCACAAAGCTCCATGGCGCATGTCATCAGAATGCTCCATGGCCTTCTCATTCACAATGCTCCATTCCCTTGTCATCACAATGCTTCAAGACACCTGTAATCACAATGCTCCATTCCCCTTTTCATCTCAATGCTCCATGAACCCTGTCATCACAATGCACCATGCCCATCATCATAATGCTTCATGCTTTTGTCATCACAATGAAATCAAAATGCTCCATGACCTCTGTCATCACAATGCCCCAAAGCCTTGTTATCACAATGTTCCCTAACACTTGTCATCACAATGCCCCATGACGCTCCTCATCACAGTTTTCCATGGTCTTCTCATCACAATGCTCCATGAACTTTGTTAAAACAATGCTCAATACACTTGTCATCACAATGCTCCCAGACACTTGTCATCAGTATGCTCCTTGAACCCTGTCATTACATGGCACCATGCCCTTTTTATCACAATGCTCCAAAACCACTGTAATCACAATGATCCTTGCCCTTATCATCACAAACCTCCATGACGCATCTCATCAGAATGCACTATGGCCTTCTCATCACAATTCTCCATGCCCGTGTTATCACAATGCTCCAAGAACCCTGTCATCACAATACTCCATGTATATTTTCAGCCCAATTCTCTATGATATTCTCATCACAATGCTCCATGACCCCTTTCATCACAATGCTCCCTGCTCCTTGAAATCAAAATGATCCCTGACCTCTGTCATCACAATGCTCCAAACCCTTGTGATCACATTGTTCCACAACACTTGTCATTGCAACGCTCCATGATACCTGTCATCATAATACTCCATGCCAGTGTCATCACAATGCTCCATGAACTTTGTCATCACAATGCACAATACACTTGTCATCACAATGCTCACTGACACTTGTCGTCAGAATGCTCCTTGAACACTTTCATGAAGACCTCCATGCCTTTTCCATCACAATGCTCCATGCCCTTTTCATCACAGTGCTCCATGACCACTGTCATCACAATTCTCCATGCACTTTTCATCGCAATGCTCCATGTCCCCTGTTATAGCAAGCTCCGTGGCTTGTCATTACAATGCTTCACGATGTTGAAATCAAAATTCTCAATGGCCCTTGTCATCACAATGCTCCATGACGCTCGTCATCACAATTATCCATGGTCTTGTCATCACAGTGCTCCACGGTCTTGCCATCACAATGCTCCATGACACTTCTCATCACAATGTTACATGCTCTTGTCATCACAATTCTCCATGCACTTGTCATCGCAATGCTCCATGACCCCTGTCATAGCAAGCTCCATGTGCTTTTCATCACAGTGCTTCACGAACTTGTCATCACAATTCTCAATGGCCCTTGTCATCACAATGCTCCATTACCGTTGTCATCACAATCCTCCATGACACTTGGCTTCACAATGCTCCATGCCATTGTCATCACAATGCACCATGACATATGTCATCACAATGCTCCCTGACACCTGTCTTCACAGTACTCATGAGCTGGTCATAACAATGCTCCATGCCCTTGTCATCACAATGTGCCATGCCCACTATCATCACAATAATCCAGGAAACTTGTCAGACCAATGATCCATGCCCCTATTATCACAATGCTCCATGCCTTTTTCATCACAGTGCTCCGTGACTCCAGTCATCACATTGCTTCATGACCTTTGTCATCACAATGGTCCCTGCCCTCCTCATCACAGTGCTCTTTGAAATTTGTCACCATAATGCTCCATGAACTTTTCATCACAATGCTCTGTGACCCTTGTCATCACAATGCTCCATGCCTTTGTCAGCAGAGTGCTCCATGACCCTTGGCATCACAATGCTCCATGCGCTTGTTAAAACAGTGCTCCATGACCCATGTCATCACAATGTGCCATGCACTTGTCATCACAATGTTCCACAACCTTATCATCACAATGCTCCGTAAACATTGTCATCACAAAGCTCCATGCACTTCTCATCAAAATGCTCTTTCACCACTGATATCAAAATGTTCCATCACTAGTCATTACAATACTCCCTCACCCCTGTCATGACAATGTTCCACGGCCTTGTCATCACAAGGCTCCTTGACACTTGTCATCACAATGCTCCAAGACCCCTTTAATACCAATGCTCCATGCCCCTTGTCATCAGTGTGCTCCATGAGACTTGTCATCACAAGGCTCCATGGTCTTCACATCACAATGCTCCAACACCTTGTCATCACAATGCTTCACGACCTCCTCATAAAAATTCTCAATGTCCCTTGTCATCATAATGTTCCAAGCCCTAATCATCACATTGCCCATTATCTTTGTCATCAGAATCCTCCATGACACTTGGCATCACAATGCCCCATGCCATTGTCATCGCAATGGAACATGACATATGTCATCACAATGCTCCCTGACAACTGTCTTCACAATACTCCATGACCTTGTCATCACAATGCTCAATAAACTTGTCATCACAATGCTCAATACACTTGTCATCACAATGCTCCCTGACACTTGTCGTCAGTATGCTCCTTGAACTCTGTCATGACAAGGCTCCATGCATTTTTCATCACAATGATCCATGCCCTTTTCTCACAATGCTCCAAGACCCCTGTAATCACAATGCTCCATGCCGTTGTCATCACACAGCTTCATGACGAATGTCTTCAGAATGCTCCATGGCCTTCTCATCACCATGCTCCATGATATTTTCATCAAAATGCTCCATTCCCTTGTCATCAAAATGCCCCATGACCCCTGTCACCACAATACTCCATGAATATTTTCAGCCCAATGCTCTATGACCTTCTCATCAGCATGCCCCATGAACCCTGTCATCACAATGCTCCATGACCCATGTCATCACAATGCTCCATGAACCCTGACAACACAATGACCTGGAACTTTTGTCATCAAAAGGCTCCATGACCCTTGTCATCACAATGATCCATTCCCTTGTCATCACAATGCTCCATTAACCTTGTCATCACAATGCTCCATTACATTTGTCATCACATTTCTCCATGAGACTTGGCATCACAATGCTCAATGCCATTGTCATCACAATGCACCGTGACATATGTCACCACAATGCTGCCTGACACCTTTCTTCACAATAATCAATGACCTTGTCATCACTATGCTCCATGCGCTAGTTATCAAAATATCCCATGCCATCTGTCATCACAATAATTCATGAAACATGTCAGACAAATTCTCCATGCCCCTTTAATCCCATTGCTCCATGCCCTTGTCGTCACAATGCTCCATGACCCCTGTCATCCCAATGCTCTGTGACTCCAGTCATCACAATGCTTCGTGACATTTGTCATCACAATGTTCCATGCCACTTTTCATCTCAATGCTGCATGAACCCTGTCATCACAATGCACCATGCCCATCATCATAATGCTTCATGCTATTGTCATCACAATGAAATCAAAATGCTCCATGACCTCTGACACCAAAATGCCCCAAACCCTTGTGATCACAATGTTCCATAACACTTGGCATCACAACGCCCCATTACGCTCGTCAACACAATTATCTATGGTCTTCTCATCACAATGCTCCATGACCTTTGTCATCACAATGCTCAATACACTTGTCATCTCAATGCTCCCTGACACTTGTCCTCAGTGTGCTCCTTGAACCCTGTCATGACAAGGCTCCATGCATTTTTCATCACAATGATCCATGCCCTTTTCATCACAATGCTTCAAAACCCCGGTAATCACAATGCTCCATGTGCTTGTGTTCACAAAGCTCCATGACGCATGTCATCAGAATGCTCCATGGCCTTCTCATCACCATGCTCCATGCCCTTGTCATCTCAATGCTCCAAGACCCCTGTAATTACAATGCTCCATGCTGCTTTTCATCAGAATGCTTCATGAGAAATGTCATCACAAGACTCCATGGTCTTCTCAAAACAATTCTCCAGGACCTTGTCATCACAATGCTCCATTCCCTTGTCATCACAATGCTGCATGACACCTGTCATCACAATACTCCATGAACATTTACAGCCTAATGATCCATGACCTTCTCATCACAATGCACCATGACCCCTGTCATCACAATGCTCCATGACCACTGTCATCCCCACGCTCCATGACCCCTCACAACACAATGATCCGGGAATTTTTTCATCAAAAATCTCCATGACACTTGTCATCACAATGATCCATGCCCTTGTCATCACAATGCTTCATGACCCCCGCCTTAACAATACTCCATGAACATTTTTAGCCCAATGCTCTATGACCTTCTCATAACAATGCTCCATGAACCCTGTCATCACAATGCTCCATTACCACTGTCATCACAATGCTCCATGACCCCTGACAACACAATGATCCGGGACTCTTGTCATCAAAATTCTCCATGACACTTGTCATCACGATGATCCATGCCCTTGCCATCCCAATGCGCCATGACCCCTCTAATCACAATGCTCCATGACGCTTGTCATCACCGTGCTCCATGACATTTGTCATCAAAATGCTCCATGCCTTTGTCAGCAAAATGCTTCATGACGTTGTCATCACCGTGCTCCATGACATTTGTCATCAAAATGCTCCATGCCTTTGTAAGCAAAATGCTTCATGACTTTGTCATCAAAATGCTCCATGCGCTTGTCATCACAATACTCCATTCCCATTGTCAGCAAAATCCTCGGTGAACATTGGGTTCACATTTCTTCATGCCCTTGTCATTACAATGCTCCATGCTCCTTGAAATGAAAATGATCCATGACCTCTGTCATCACAATGCTACAAACCCTTTTGATCACAATGTTCCATAACACTTTTCATCACAACGCTCCATGATGCCTGTCATTACAATGCTGCATGAACTTTGTCATCACAATGCTAAATACACTTGTCAACACAATGCTCCCTGACACTTGTCGTCAGAATGCTCCTTGAAACCTGTAATGAAAAGGCTCCATGCCTTTTTCATAACAATGCTCCATGCCCTTTTCATCACAATGCTCCATGCCAGTGTCATCACAATACTCCACAAGCTTGTCATCAGAATGCTCAATGACCCTTGTCATCACAATTCTCCATGACCCCTGTCATCACAATGCTCCATGACACCTGTCATAGCAAGTTCCATGTGTTTGTCATCACAGTGTTTCACGACGTTGGCATCAAAATTCTCAAAGGCCCTAGTCATCACAATGCTCCATGCCCTTGTCATCACAATGCTCCATTACACTTCTCATCACAATGCTCCAAGCCCTGGTCATCAAAATGCTCCATTACCTTTGTCATCACAATCCTCCATGACACTTGTCATCACAATGCTCCATGCCATTGTCATCACAATGCACCATGACATAGGTCATCACAATGCTCCCTGACACCTGACTTCACAGTACTCCATGACCTTTTCTTCACAGTGCTCCATGCCCTTGTCATCACAATGCGCAATGCCCACTCTCATCACAATAATCCATGAAATTTTTCAGACCGATGCTCCATGCCACTGTCATCACAATGCTCCTTGCACTTGTCATCACAATGCTCCATGACACCTGTCATCACAATGCTCCATGACTCCAGTCATCACAATGCTTCAAGACTTTGTCATCACAATGTTCCATGCCCTGGTCATCACAAAGCTCAATGATGCATGTCATCAGACTGCTCCTTTGACATCTCTAACAATGCTCCATGCCCTTGTAAACACAATGCTCCAAGACCCCTGTAATCACAATGCTCCATGCCCCTTTTCATCAGAATGCTCCATGACCATTGTCATCACAATGTTCCATTACCTTTGTCATCACAATCATCCATGACACTTGTCATCACAATGCTCCATGCCGTTGTCATCACAATGCACCATGACATAGGTCATCACAATGCTCCCTGACACATGACTTCACAATACTCCATGACCTTTTCTTCACAGTGCTCCATGCCCTTGTCATCACAATGTGCAATGCCCACTGTCATCACAATAATCCATGAAAGTTTTCAGACCGATTCTCCATGCCCCTGTCATCACAATGCTCCATGCACTTGTCATCACAATGCTCCATTACACCTGTCATCACAATGTCCTGTGACTCCAGTCATCACAATGCTTCAAGACTTTGTCATCACAGTGGTCCATGCCCTCATCATCACAAGTCTCTGTGACCTTTGTCACCACAATGCTCCATGAACTGTTCATCACAATGCTCTGTGACCCTTGGCATCACAATGCTCCATGCCTTTGTCAGCACAATGCTCCATGACACTTGTCATCACAATGCTCCTTGAGCTTGGAAGCACAATGCTCCATGATCGATGTGATCACAATGGGCCATGCGGTTGTCATCACAATGTTCCACAACCTTATCATCAAAATGCTCCGTAAACATTGTCATCACAAAGCTCCATGCACTTCTCATCAAAATGCTCTCTCACCACTGATATCACAATGATCCATCACTAGTCATCACAATACTCAATCACCCCTGTCATCACAATGTTCCATGACCCCTATCATCACAATGCTTCATGCCATTATCATAACAATGCACCACTCCCTTGTCATCAAAATGCTCCATGACCTTTGTCATCACAAAGCTCCGTGACTCTCCGCCACACAATACTCCATGCCATTGTCATCACAGTGCTTCATGAAGCCTCTCATCACATTGCTCCATGCCCTTGTCATCACAATGCTCCATGACGCTTGTCATCACAATGCTCGATGCCCTTCTCATCACAATGCTCCGTGACCTTGTCATTACAATCCTCCATGACCCATGTATCACAGTGTTCCGTGTCCTTGTCATCACAATGCTCCATGCCCAATCTCATCACAATAATCCAAGAATATTTTCAGAAATGTGTCCCATGCCCTTGTCATCACAAAGCTCTATGACGCATGTCATCAAAATGCTCCATGGCCTTCTCATTCACAATGTTCAATGCCCTTGTCATCACAATTTTCCAAGACACCTGTAATCACAATGCTCCATGTCCCTATTCATCTCAATGATCCATGAACCCTGTCATCACAATGCAACATGCCCATCATCATAATGCTTCATGCTATTGTCATCACAATGAAATCAAAATGCTCCATGACCACTGTCATCACAATGCTCCAAACCCTTGTGATCACAATGTTCCATAACACTTGTCATCACAAAGCCCCATGACACTCGTCATCACAACGCCCCATGACACTCGTCATCACAATTATCCATGGTCTTCTCATCACAATGCTCCATAACATTTGTCATCACAATGCTCAATACACTTGTCTTCACAATGCTCCCTGACTCTTGCCATCAGTATGCTCCTGAACACTTTCATGACAAGGCTCCAAGCCTTTTTCATCACAATGATCCATGCCCATTTCATCATAATGCTCCAAGACCACTGCAATCACAGTGATCCATGCACTTGTCATCACAAATCTCCATGACGCATGTCATCAGAATGCTCCTTGGAAATCTCTCACAATGCTCCATGCCCTTGTAATCACAATGATCCAAGACCCCTGTAATCACAATGCTCCATGCCTCTTTACATCAGAATGCTCCATGAGACTTCTCATCACAAGGCTCCATGGTCTTCTCATCAGAGTGCTCAAGGACCTTGTCATCACAATACTCCATGACCCCTTTCATCAGAATACTCCATGAATATTTTCAGCTCAATGCTCCATGATCTTCTCTTTACAATGCTCCATGACCCCTGTCATCACAATGCTCCATGCTCCTTCATATCAAAATGATCCATGACCTCTGTCATCACAGTGCTCCAAACCCTTGTGATCACATTGTTCCATAACACTTGTCATCACAATTCTCCATGATGCCTGTCATCACAATACTCCTTGCACTTTTCATCATAATGCTCCATGACCTTTGTCAGCACAATGCTCAATACACTTGTCATCACAATGCTCCCTGACACTTGTTGTCAGAATGTTTCTCGCACCCTGTCATGAAAAGTCTCTATGCCTTTTTCATCACAATTTTACATGCCCTTTTCATCACAATGCTCCATGCCATTGTCATCACAATACTCCACAAGCTTGTCATCAGAATGCTCCATGACCCTTGTCATCACAATTCTCCATAACCCCTGTCATCACAATGCTCCATGAAACCAGTCTTCACAGTGCTCCAGGCCCCTTGTCATTACAGTTCTCCATGACGCTCATCATCACAATTATCCATGGTCTTCTCATCAAAATGCTCCACCGTCTTGCCATCACAATGCTCCATAACACTTCTCATCACAATGCTCAATACACTTGTCATCACAATGCTCCCTGACACTTGTCATCAGTATGCTCCTTGAACCCTGTCATGACAAGGCTCCATGCCTTTTTCTCACAATGATCCATGCCATTTTCATCACAATGCCCCAAGACCCCTGTAATCACAATGCTCCATGCCCCTTTTCATCAGAATGCTCCATGAGACTTCTCATCACAAGGTTCCATGGTCTTCACATCACAATGCTCAAGGACCTTGTCATCACAATGCTCCATGACCCCTTTCATCAGAATAATCCATGAATATTTTCAGCTCAATGCTCCATGATCTTCTCATCACAATGCTCCATGACCCCTGTCATCACAATGCTCCATGTTCCTTGATATCAAAATGATCCATATCCTCTGTCATCACAGTGCTCCAAACACTTGTGACCACATTGTTCCATAACACTTATCATCACAAAGCTCCATGATGCCTGTCATCACAATACTCCATGCCTTTGTCATCACAATGCTCCATGCTATTGTCATCACAATACTCCACAAGCTTGTCTTCAGAATGTTCCATGACCCTTGTCATCAGAATGCTCCATGACCCTTGTCATCACAATGCTCCATTACCACTTTCATCAGAATACTCCACGAACATTTTCAGCTGAATGCTCCATGATCTTTTCATCACAATGCTCCAAGACCCCTGCAATCACAATGCTTCATGCCCCTTTTCATCTCCGTGTTCCATGAACCCTGTCATCACAATGAACCATGCCCATCATCATAATGCTTCATGCTATTTTCATTACAATGAAATCAAAATGCTCCATGACCTCTGTCATCACAATGTTCCAAACCCTTGTGATCACAATGTTCTATAAAACTTGTCATCACAATGCCCCATGACGCTCGTCATCACAATTATCTATGGTCTTCTCATCACAATGCTCCATGACCTTTGTCATCACAATGCTCAATACACTTGTCATCACAATGCTCCCTGACTCTTGTCGTCATTATGCTCCTTGAACCCTGGCATGACAAGGCTCCATGCCTTTTTCATCACAATGATCCATGCCCATTTCATCACAATGTTCCAAGACCCATGTAATCACAATTATCCATGCCCTTTTTTCATTCGAATGCTCCATGAGACTCGTCAATACATGGCTCCAATGATTTCTCATCACAATGCTTCAGTACCTTCCCATCACAATGCTCCATTCCCTTGTCATCACAATGCTCCATGACCCCTGCCTTCACAATACTCCATGAACATTTTTAGCCCAATGCTCTATGACCTTCTCATCACAATGCTCCATGAACCATGTCATCACAATGCTCCATGTCCACTGTCATCACAATGCTAAATGACCCCTGACAACAGAATGATCTGGGACTCTTGTCATCAAAATTCTCCATGACACTTGTCATCACGATGATCCATGCCCTTGCCATCCCAATGCTCCATGACCCCTGTAATCACAATGCTCCATGACGCTTGTCATCACAGTGCTCCATGACTCTTGTCATCAAAATGCTCCATGCATTTGTCAGCAAAATGCTTCATGACCTTGTCATAACAATGCTCCATGCGCTTGTCATCACAATACTCCATTCCCATTGTCATCAAAATCCTTGGTGAACCTTGGGTTCACATTGCTTCATGCCCTTTTCATCACAATGCTCCATGGTCCTTGAAATGAAAATTATCCATGACCTCTGTCAACACAATGCTCCAAACCCTTGTGATCACAATGTTCCATAACACTTGTCATCACAACGCTCCATGATGCCTGTCATCACAATGCTGCATGAACTTTGTCATCACAATGCTCAATACACTTGTCATCACAATGCTCCCTGACAGTTGTCATCAGTATGGTCCTTGAACACTGTCATGACAAGGCTCCATGCATTTTTCATCCCAATGATCCATGCCAGTGTCATCACAATACTTCACAAGCTTTTCATAAGAAGGCTCCATGAGCCCTGTCATCAAAATGATCCATGACACCTGTCATCACAATGCTCCATTCCCTTTGTCATTACAGTGCTCCATGAAGGTCGTCATCACAATTACCCATGACCTTCTCATCACAATGCTCCACCGTCTTGCCATCACAATGCTCAATGCTCTGGTCATCACAATGCTCCATGTCCCTTGTCATCACAATTCTCCTCATCCCTGTTATCACAATGCTCCATGATACTTCTCATCACAAAGTTACATGCTCTTGTCATCACAATTATCCATGCACTTGTCATCGCAATGCTCCATGACCCCTGTCATAGCAATCTCCATGTGATTGTCATCACAATGCTTCACGACGTTGTCATCAAAATTCTCAATTGCCGTTGTCATCACAATGCTCCGTGCCCTTGTCATCACAATGCTCAATGCCCTTGTCATCACAATACTCCATGACCCTTGTCATCACAATGCTCCAAACCCTTGTCTTCACAATGCTCCTTTACCTTTGTCATCACATTCCTCCATGACACTTGTCATCACAATGCTGCAAGCCATTGTCATCACAATGCAGCATGATATATGGCATCACAATGCTCCCAGACTCCTGTCTTCACAATAATCCATGAGCTTGTCATCACAATGCTCCATTCCCTTGTCATCACAAGGCGCCATGCGTAATGTCATCACAATAATCCATGAAACTTGTCAGACCAATGCTCCATGCCCCTGTCATCACAATGCTCAATGCCTTTGTCATCACAATGCTCCATGACCCCTGTCATCACAATGCTCCGTGACTCCAGTCATCACAATGCTTCATGACCTTTGTCATCACAATTGTCCATGAACTTTTCATCACTATGATCTGTGACCATTGGCATCACAATGCTCCTTGACTTTGTCAGCACAATGCTCCATGACCCTTGTCATCACAATGCTCCATGAGCTTGTCAGCACAATGCTCCATAACACATGGCATCACAAGGCGCCATGTGCTTGTCATCACAATGCTCCACATCCTTGTCATCACAATGCTCTATAAAACTTGTCATCACAATGCTCCATGCACTTCTCATGAAAAAGATCTCTCACCATTGATATCACAATGTTCCATCACTAGTCATCAAAATACTCCCTCACCCCTGTCATCACAATGTTCCATGACCCCATTCATCACAATGCTACATGCCCTTATCATCACATTGCACCACTCCCTTGTCATCAAAATGCTCCATGACCTTTGTCATCACAAAGTTCCATGACCTTTGGCATCACAATGCTCCATGCCATTGTCATCACAATGCTCCATGCCTTTTTCATCACAATGCTCCATGCAATTGTCAGCACAATGCTCCCTGACACTTGTCATCACAATGCTCAATGCCCTTCTCATCACAATAATCCATGAACCTTTTCACACCAATGCTCCATGCCCTTGTCATCAAAAGGCTCCATTTCCCGTTTCATAACAATTCTCCATGACCTCTGCCATCACAATGATCCACGGCCTCGTCATCACAAAGCTCCATGACCCTTGTCATCACAATTCTCCAAGACCCCTGTAATCACAATGCTCCATGCCCTTGTCATCACGAAGCTCCATGATTTATGTCATCAGAATGCTCCATGGACTTCTCATCACAATGCTCCATGCCCTTGTCATCACAGTGCTCCAAGACCCCTGTAATCACAATTCTCCATGCCACTTTTCATCTCAATGCTCCATGAACACTGTCATCACAATGCAACATGTCCATCATCATAATGCTTCATGCTATTGTCATAACAATGAAATCAAAATGCTCCATGACCTCTGTCATCACAATCCTCCAAACCCTTGTGATCACAATGTTCCATAACACTTGTCATCACAATTCCCCATGACGCTCCTAATCACAATTATCCATGGTCTTCTCATCACCATGCTCCATGCCCTTGTCATCACAATGCTCCCAGACACTTGTCTTCAGAATGCTCCTTGAACCCTGTCATGACAAAGCTCCATGCATTTTTCATCACAATGATCCATGCGACTTTCATCACAATGCTCCAAGACCCCTGTAATCACAATGCTCCATGCCATTGTCATCACAAAGCTCCATGATCCATATCATCAGAATGCTCCATGGCCTTCTCATCACCATGCTCAAAGCCCTTGTCATCACAATGCTCCATTACATTTGTCATCCCAATCTTCCATGACAGTTGGCATCACAATGCCCAATGGCATTGTCATCACAATGGATCGTGACATATGTCATCACAATGCTCCGTGACACCTGCCTTCACAATAATGTATGACCTTGTCATCACATTGCTCCATTCCCGTGTCATCACAATGCTCCATGACCCCTGCCACCACAATACTCAATGAATATTGTCAACCCAATGCTCAATGTGCATCTCATCACAATGCTCCAAGACGCCTGGCATCAAAATGTTCCATGTTCACGGTCATAACAACGCTCCATGACACCAGACAACACAATGATGCCGGACTCTTGTCATCAAAATGCTCCATGACCCTTGTCATCACAATGATCCATGTCTTTGCCATCCCAATGCTCCATGACCCCTGTAAAAACAATGCTCCATGACGCTTGTCATCACAATGCTCCATGACCCTTGTCATCAAAATGCTCCATGCATTTGTCAGCAAAATGCTACATAAGCTTGTCATCACAATGCTCCATGCGCTTTTCATCACAACACTCCGTTCCCATTGTCATCAAAATCCTCCATGAAACTTGGGTTCACATTGCTCCATGCCCTTGTCATCACAATACTCCATGCTCCTTGAAATGAAAATGATACATGACTTCTGTCATCACAATGTTCCATAACACTTGTCATCACAATGCTCCATGATGCCTGTCATCACATTGCTCCATGACCTTTATCATCACAATGCTCAATACACTTGTCATCACAATGCTCCCTGACACTTGTCGTCAGAATGCTCCTTGAACACTGTCATGAAAAGGCTACATGCCTTTTTCATCACAATGCTCCATGCCCTTTTCATCACAATGATCCATGCCATTGTCATCACATTACTCCACAAGCTTGTCATCAGAATGGTCCATGACCTTTGTCATCACAATGATCCATGACACCTGTCATCACAATGCTCCATGACCCCTGTCATCACAATGCTCCGTGACTCCAGTCATAACAATGATTCATGACCTTTGTCATCAAAATGTTCCATGCCCTCGTCATCACAAGTCTCTGTGACCTTTGTCACCACAATGCTCCATGAACTTTTGATCACAATGCTCCGTGACCCTTGTCATCACAATGCTCCATGCCTTTCTCAGCACAATGCTCCATGACCCTTTTCATCACAATGCTCCATGTGCTAGTCAGCACAATGCTTCATAACACACGTCATAACAATGCACCACGCGCTTGTCATCACAATGCTCCACAACCTTGTCATCACAACGCTCCATAAACTTTGTCATCACAATGCTCCATACACTTCTCATCAAAATGCTCACTCACCATTGATATCACAGTGTTCCATCACTAGTCATCACAATACTCCCTCACCCCTGTCATCACAATGTTCCATGACCCCTGTAATCACAATGCTACATGCCTTTATCACCACAATGTTCGATGACCCCTGATATCACAACGTTCCATAATCCCTGTCATCAAAATGCTCCATGACGCTTTTCATCACAGTGCTCCATGACCCCTGACATCACAATGTTCCATAAGCCCTCTTATCAAAATGTTCGATGACACTTTTCATCAAATTACTCCATGACCCTGTCATCACAATGCACCATGCCCTTCTCATCACAATGCACCACGCACTTGTCAACAAAATGCTCCATGACCTTTGTCATCACAAAGCTCCATGATCCTTGGCATCACAATGCTCCATGCTATTGTCATCACAGAGCTTCCTGAAGCCTCTGATCACATTGCTTCCATGCCCTTGTCATCACAAAGCTCCACGATGCTTGTCATCAAAATGCTCGATGCCCTTCTCCTCACAATGCTCCATGCCCTTGTCATTACAATCCTCCATGACCCATGTAACACAGTGTTGTGTGACCTTGTCATCACAATGCGCCATGCCCACTCTCATCACAGTAATCCATGAAACTTTTCAGACCAATGCTCCATAGAATTGTAATCACAGTGCTCCATTACCCCTGTCATAACAATGCTCCATGACCCCTGCTATCACTATGTTTCCCACCCTTGTCATCACAAGGCTCCATGACACTTGTCATCACAATGCTCCAAGACCCTGTAATCACAATGCTCCATGCCCTTGTCATCAAAAAGCTCCATGATGCATGTCATCAGAATGCTCCATGGCCTTCTCATCACAATGATCCTTGCCCTTGTCATCACAATGCTCCAAGACCCCTGTAATCACAGTTCTCCATGCCCCTTTTCATCTCAATTCTCCATGAACCCTGTCATCACAATGCACCATGCCCATCATCATAATGCTTCATGCTATTGTCATCACAATGAAATCAAAATGCTCCATGACATCTGTCATCACAATGCTCCTAACCGTTGTGATCACAATGTTCATAACACTTGTCTTCACAACGCCCCATGACTCTCGTCATCACAATTATCCACGGTCTTCTCATCACAATACTCCATGACCTTTGTCATCACAATGCTCAATACACTGGTCATCACAATGCTCCCTGACACTTGTCATCAGTATACTCCTTGAACCCTGTCATGACAAGGCTACATGCCTTTTTCATCACAATGATCCATGCCGTTTTCATCACAATGCTCCAAGACCCCTGTAATCACAATGCTCCATGCCCTTGTCATCACAGTGCTTCATGACGCATGTCATCAAAATGCTCCATGGCCCTCTCATCACCATGCTCCATGCCCTTGTCATCACAATGCTCCAAGTCTCCTTTAATCACTATGCTCCATGCCCCATTTCATCAGAATGCTCCATGAGACTTGTCATCACAAAGCTCCATAGTCTTCTCATCACAATGCTCCAGGATCTTGTCATCACGATGCTCCATTCCCTTGTCATCACAATGCTCCTTGACCCCTGTCATCACAATACTCCATGAACATTTTCAGCCCAGTGCTCCATGAACTTCTCATCACAATGCTCCATGACGCCTGTCATCACAATGCTCCATGACCACTGTCATCACAATGCTCCATGACCCCTTACAACACAATAATCCGGGACTTTTATCATCAAAATGCTCCCTGACCCTTGTCATCACAATGATCCGTGCCCTTGCCATCCCAATTCTCCATGACCGCTGTAATCACAATGCTCCGTGATGCTTGTCTTCACAGTGCTCCATGAAACTTGTAATCACGATGCTCCATGCCTTTGTCAGCAAAATGCTACATGACATTGTCATCACAATGCCCAATGCGCTTGTCATCAAAATCTTCCATGAAACTTTGGATCACATTGCTTCATGCCCTTGTCATCACAATGTTCCATGCTCCTTGAAATCAAAATGATCCAAGACCTGTCATCACAATGCTCCAAAACATTGTGATCACAATGTTCCATAACCCTTGACATCACAATGATCCATGATGCCTGTCATCACAATACTCCATGCCATTGTCATCACAATGCTCCATGACCATCGTCATCACAAAGCTCAATACACTTGTCATCACAGTGCTCACTGACACTTGTTGTCAGAATGATCCTTGAAACCTGTCATGAAAAGGCTCCATGCATTTTTCATCACAATGATCCATGCCATTTTCATCACAGTACTCCACAAGCTTATCATCAGAATGCTCCATGACCCTTGTAATCACAATGCTCCATGACCCGTCTTCACAATATTCTATGACCCATGTCATCACAATGCTCCATGACGCCTGTCATCAGAATGCTCCATGCCCCTTGTCATTACAGTGCTCCATGACGCTCGTCATCACAGTTATCCATGGTCTTCTCATCACTGTGCTCCACGGTCTTGCCATCACAATGCTCCAATCCCTGGTCATAACCATGCTCCATGTCCCTTGTCATCACAATTCTCCACGTCCTTGTCATCACAGTGCACCATGACACTTCTCATCACAATGTTCCATGCTCTTGTCATCACAATTCTCCATGCACCTGTCATCGCAATGCCCCATGACACCTGTCATAGCAAGCTCCATGCCTTTGTCATCAAAATGCTTCATACATTTTCATCAAAATTCTCAGTGTCCGTTGTCATCACAGTGCTCCATGCCCTTGTCATCACAATGCTCCATGTCCCTTGTGATCACAATGCTCCAAGCCGCTGTCATCACAATGCTCCATTACCTTTGTCATCACAATCCTTCATGACACTTGGCATAACAATGCTCCATGACATTGTCATCTCCATGGACAATGACATATGTCATCACAACGCTCCCTGTCACCTGTCTTCACAATATTCCATGACCTTGAAATCACAGTGCTCCATGCCCTTGTCATCAAAATGCACCATGTCCACCATCATCACAATAATCCATGAAACATGTCAGACAAATGTTCCATGCCCCTGTCATCAAAATTCTCCATGCCCTTGTCATCACAATGCTCCATGACGCCTGTCATGACAATGCTCCGTGACTCCAGTCATCACAATGCTTCATGACCCTTGGCATCACAGTGCTCCATGCAATTGTCATCACAATGCTCAATGAAATATCTCATCACATTGCTCCATGCCCTTGTCATCACAATGCTCGATTACACCTATCATAACAATGCTCCATGACCCCTGCCATCACAATGTTCCACGGCCTTGTCATCACAAGGCTCCATGACCCTTGTCATCACAATGCTCCAAGACATCTGTAATCACAATTCTCCATGCCACTTTTCATCCCAATGCTCCATGAACACTGTCATCACAAAGCTCCATGACCCTTGTCATCACAATGCTCCAAGACCTCTGTAATCACAATTCTCCATGCCAATTTTCATCTCAATGCTCCATGAACAGTGTCATCAAAATGTACCATGCCCATCATCATAATGATTCATGCTATTGTCATCATAATGAAATCAAAATGCTCCATGTCCTCTGTCATCACAATGCTCCGAACCCTTCTGATCACAATGTTCCATTACACTTGTCATCACATGCCCCATGATGCTCGTCACCACAATTATGCAGGGTCTTCTCATCACAGTGCTCCATGACATTTGTCACCACAATGCTCAATACACTTGGCATCACAATGCTCGCTGACACTTGTCATCAGTATGCTCCTTGAACACTGTCATGACAAGGTACCATGCCTTTTTCATCACAATGATCCATTCCCTTTTCATCACAATGATCCAAGACCCCTGTTATCACAATGCTCTGTGACTCCAGTCATCACAATGCTTCATGACATTTGTCATCACAATGGTCCATGACATGGTCACACAAAGATCTGTGACCTTTGTCACCACAATGCTCCATGAAATTTTTATCACAATATTCCATGACCTTGTCATCACAAAGTTCCATGCCCTTGTCATCACAATTCGCCATGCCCACTGTCATCACAATAATCCATGAAACATGTCAGACCAATGTTCCATGCCCCTTTCATCACAATGCTCCATGCCCTTGTCATCACAATGCTCCATGACCCCTGTCATCACAATGCTCCGTGACTCCAGTCTTCACAATGCTTCATGACCTTTCTCCTCACAATGGTCCATGCCCTCGTCACACAAGGCTCTGTGACCTTTGTCACCACAATGATCCATGCCCTTGTCATCTCAATGCTCCATGCCCACTGTCATCACAATAATCCATTAAACTTGTAAGACCAGTGTTCCATGCCCCTGTCATCACATTGTTCCATGCCCTTGTCATCAAAATGCTCCATGACCCCTCTCATCACAATGCTCCGTGACTCCAGTCATCAAAATGATTCATGACCTTTCACATCACAATGGTCCATGCCCTCGTCACACAAGGCTCTGTGATATTTGTCACCACAATTCTCCATGAAATTTTCATCACAATGCTCTGTGTCCCTTGTCATCACAATGCTCCATGCCTTTGTAAGCACAATGCTCCATGACACTTGTCACCAAAGTGCTCCATGCGCTTGTCAGCACAATGCTCCATGACACATGTCATCACAATGTGCCATGCTCTTTTCATCACAATGCTCCACATCCTTTTCATCGCTATGCTCCATAAAACTTGTCATCACAATGCTCCATGCACTTCTCATCAAAATGCTCTCTCAACTCATATATCACAATGTTCCATCACTAGTCATCACAATACTCGCTCACCCCTGTCGTCACAATGTTCCATGACCACTGTCATCACAGTGCTACATGCCCTTATCATCACAATGCTCCATGACACCTGACATCACAATGTTCCATAACCCCTGTCACAAAATGCTCCATGACCCATTTCATCACAATGCTCCATGACCCCTGACATCACAATGTTCCATAACCCCTGTCATCAAAATATTCCATGACCCTTTTATTCAAATTGCTCCATGACCCTGTCATCACAATGCTCCATGCCCTTGTCATCACAATGCTCCATGACCCTGTCATCACAATGCTCCATGCCCTTGTCATCAAAATGCTCCATGACCCCTGTCATCACAATGCTCCGTGACTCCTGTCATCACAATGCTTCATGACATTGTCCTTACGATGGTTCATGCCCTCGTCACACAAGGCTCTGTGACCTTTGTCACCACAATGATCCATGCCCTTGTCATCTCAATGCTCCATGCCCACTGTCATCACAATAATCCATGAAACTTGTCAGACCAATGTTCCATGCCCCTGTCATCATATTGCTCCATGCCCTTGTCATCACAATACTCCATGACCCCTGTCATCACAGTGCTCCGTGACTCCAGTCATCACAATGATTCATTACCTTTCTCATCACAATGGTCCATGCCCTTGTCACACAAGGCTCTGTGAACTTTGTCACCACAATGCTCATGAAATTTTCATCACAATGCTCTGTGTCCCTTGTCATCACAATGCTCCGTGCGTTTGTCAGCACAATGCTCCATGACACTTGTCATCAAAATGTTCCATGCGCTTGTCAGCACAATGCTCCATGACCCATGTCATCACAATGTACCTTGCACTTGTCATCACAGTGCTCCACATACTTGTCATCAAAATGCTCCATAAATCTTGTCATCACAGTGCTCCCTGCACTTCTCATCAAAATGCTTTCTCACCACTGATATCACAATATTCCATCACTAGTCATCACAATACTCCCTCACCACTGTCACCACAATATACCTTGACCCCTGTAATCACAATTCTCCATGCCCTTGTCATCACAAAGCTCCATGACGCATGCCATCAGAATGCTCCATGGCCTTCTCATCACAATGCTCCATGCCCTTGTCATCACAATGCTCCATTACACCTGTCATAACAATGCTCCATGACCCCTGCCATCACAATGTTCCACGGCCTTGTCATCACAAGGCTCCTTGACCCTTGTCAGCACAATGCTCCAAGACATCTGTAATCACAATTCTCCATGCCACTTTTCATCTCAATGCTCCATGAACACTGTCATCACAATGCACCATGCCCATCATCATAATGATTCATGCTATTGTCATCACAATGAAATCAAAATGCTCCATGTCCTCTGTCATCACAATGCTCCAAACCCTTCTGATCACGATGTTCCATAACACTTGTCATCACATGCCCCATGTGGCTCGTCATCACAATTATGCATGGTCTATTCATCACAATGCTCCATGAACTTTTTCACCACAATGCTCAATGCACTTGGCATCACAATGCTCGCTGACACTTGTCATCAGTATGCTCATTGAACACTGTCATGACAAGGCTCCATGCCTTTTTCATCACAATGATCCATTCCCTTTTCATCACAATTCTCCAAGACCCCTGTTATCACAATGCTCCGTGACTCCAGTCATCACAATGCTTCATGACACTTGTCATCACAATGGTCCATGACCTCATCACACAAAGCTCTGTGACCTTTGTCACCACAATGCTCCATGAAATTTTTATCACAATGCTCTGTGAACCTTGTCATCACAAAGCTCCTTCTTTTGTCATCACAATGCTCCATGACCCCTCTCATCACAATGCTCCATGACACCTGTCATCACAATGCTCCATGCCCCTTGTCATTACAGTGATCCATGACGCTCTTCATCATAATTATCCATGGTCTTTTCATCACAATGCTGCACGGTCTTGCTATCACAATTCTCCATTCCCTGTTCATCACATTGCTCCATGTCCCATGTCATTACAATTATCCACGTCCTTGTCATCACAATGCTTCGTGACACTTATCATCACAAGGTTACATGATCTACTCATCACAATTCTCCATGCACTTGTCAACGCAATGCTTTATGACCCCCGTCATTGCAAGCTCCATGCGCTTGTCATCACAATGCTTCACGAGGTTGTCATCAAAATTCTCAATGGCCTTTGTCATCACAATGCACCATGCACTTGTCATCACAATGCTCCATGAAGCTTGTCATCACAATGTTCCAAGCACTTGTCATCAAAATGCTCCATTACCTTTGTCATCAAAATCCTCCATGACGCTTGTCATCACAATGCTCGATACTATTCTCATCACAATGCTCCATGCCCTTGTCATTACAATCCTCCATGACACATGTATCACAGTGTTCCGTGCCCTAGTCATCACAATGTTCCATGCCGAATCTCATCACAATAATCCATGAAATTTTCAGACCAATGTTCCATGCCCTTGTCATCACAATGCTCCATTACCCCTGTCATAACAATGCTCCATGACACCTGCCATCACAATGTTCACCGCCTTGGCATCCAAGGCTCCATGACGCTTGTCATCACAATGCTCCATGAACCCTGACCTCACAATGTTCCATAACCCCTGTCATCAAAATGTTCCATGACACTTTTCATCAACTAGCTCCATGACCCTGTCATCACAATGCTCCCTGCCCTTCTCATCACAATGAACCACGACCTTGTCATCAAAATGCTCCTTGACCTTTGTCATCACAAAGCTCCATGACACTTGGCATCACAATGATCCATGCCATTTCATCACAATGCTACAGGAAAGGTCTCATCGCATTGCTCCATGCGCTTGTCACCACAATGCTCCATGATGCTTGTCATCACAATGCTCGATACTCTTCTCATCACAATGCTCCGGGCCCTTGTCATTACAATCCTACATGACACATGTATCACAGTGTTCCGTGCCCTAGTCATCACAGTGTTCCATGCCGAATCTCATCACAATAATCCATGAAATTTTCAGACCAATGTTCCATTCCCTTGTCATCACAATGCTCCATTACCCCTGTCATAACAATCCTCCATGACCCCTGGCATCACAATGTTCCACCGCCTTGGCATCCAAGGCTCCATGACCCTTGTCATCACAATGCTCCAAGACCCCTGTAATCACAGTGCTCCATGCCCTTGTCATCAAAAAGATCCATGACACATGTCATGAGAATGCTCCATGGCATTCTCATCACAATGCTCCATGCCCTTGTCATCACAATGCTCCAAGACCCCTGTAATCACAATGCTCCATGCCCCTATTCATCAGAATGCTCCATGAGAGTTGTCATCACAAGGCTCCATGGCCTTCTCATCACAATGCTCCATGACCCTGTCATCACAATGCTCCATGCCCTTGTCATCAAAATGCTCCATGACCCCTGTCATCACAATGCTCCGTGACTCCTGTCATCACAATGCTTCATGACATTGTCCTTACGATGGTTCATGCCCTCGTCACACAAGGCTCTGTGACCTTTGTCACCACAATGATCCATGCCCTTGTCATCTCAATGCTCCATGCCCACTGTCATCACAATAATCCATGAAACTTGTCAGACCAATGTTCCATGCCCCTGTCATCATATTGCTCCATGCCCTTGTCATCACAATACTCCATGACCCCTGTCATCACAGTGCTCCGTGACTCCAGTCATCACAATGATTCATTACCTTTCTCATCACAATGGTCCATGCCCTTGTCACACAAGGCTCTGTGAACTTTGTCACCACAATGCTCATGAAATTTTCATCACAATGCTCTGTGTCCCTTGTCATCACAATGCTCCGTGCGTTTGTCAGCACAATGCTCCATGACACTTGTCATCAAAATGTTCCATGCGCTTGTCAGCACAATGCTCCATGACCCATGTCATCACAATGTACCTTGCACTTGTCATCACAGTGCTCCACATACTTGTCATCAAAATGCTCCATAAATCTTGTCATCACAGTGCTCCCTGCACTTCTCATCAAAATGCTTTCTCACCACTGATATCACAATATTCCATCACTAGTCATCACAATACTCCCTCACCACTGTCACCACAATATACCTTGACCCCTGTAATCACAATTCTCCATGCCCTTGTCATCACAAAGCTCCATGACGCATGCCATCAGAATGCTCCATGGCCTTCTCATCACAATGCTCCATGCCCTTGTCATCACAATGCTCCATTACACCTGTCATAACAATGCTCCATGACCCCTGCCATCACAATGTTCCACGGCCTTGTCATCACAAGGCTCCTTGACCCTTGTCAGCACAATGCTCCAAGACATCTGTAATCACAATTCTCCATGCCACTTTTCATCTCAATGCTCCATGAACACTGTCATCACAATGCACCATGCCCATCATCATAATGATTCATGCTATTGTCATCACAATGAAATCAAAATGCTCCATGTCCTCTGTCATCACAATGCTCCAAACCCTTCTGATCACGATGTTCCATAACACTTGTCATCACATGCCCCATGTGGCTCGTCATCACAATTATGCATGGTCTATTCATCACAATGCTCCATGAACTTTTTCACCACAATGCTCAATGCACTTGGCATCACAATGCTCGCTGACACTTGTCATCAGTATGCTCATTGAACACTGTCATGACAAGGCTCCATGCCTTTTTCATCACAATGATCCATTCCCTTTTCATCACAATTCTCCAAGACCCCTGTTATCACAATGCTCCGTGACTCCAGTCATCACAATGCTTCATGACACTTGTCATCACAATGGTCCATGACCTCATCACACAAAGCTCTGTGACCTTTGTCACCACAATGCTCCATGAAATTTTTATCACAATGCTCTGTGAACCTTGTCATCACAAAGCTCCTTCTTTTGTCATCACAATGCTCCATGACCCCTCTCATCACAATGCTCCATGACACCTGTCATCACAATGCTCCATGCCCCTTGTCATTACAGTGATCCATGACGCTCTTCATCATAATTATCCATGGTCTTTTCATCACAATGCTGCACGGTCTTGCTATCACAATTCTCCATTCCCTGTTCATCACATTGCTCCATGTCCCATGTCATTACAATTATCCACGTCCTTGTCATCACAATGCTTCGTGACACTTATCATCACAAGGTTACATGATCTACTCATCACAATTCTCCATGCACTTGTCAACGCAATGCTTTATGACCCCCGTCATTGCAAGCTCCATGCGCTTGTCATCACAATGCTTCACGAGGTTGTCATCAAAATTCTCAATGGCCTTTGTCATCACAATGCACCATGCACTTGTCATCACAATGCTCCATGAAGCTTGTCATCACAATGTTCCAAGCACTTGTCATCAAAATGCTCCATTACCTTTGTCATCAAAATCCTCCATGACGCTTGTCATCACAATGCTCGATACTATTCTCATCACAATGCTCCATGCCCTTGTCATTACAATCCTCCATGACACATGTATCACAGTGTTCCGTGCCCTAGTCATCACAATGTTCCATGCCGAATCTCATCACAATAATCCATGAAATTTTCAGACCAATGTTCCATGCCCTTGTCATCACAATGCTCCATTACCCCTGTCATAACAATGCTCCATGACACCTGCCATCACAATGTTCACCGCCTTGGCATCCAAGGCTCCATGACGCTTGTCATCACAATGCTCCATGAACCCTGACCTCACAATGTTCCATAACCCCTGTCATCAAAATGTTCCATGACACTTTTCATCAACTAGCTCCATGACCCTGTCATCACAATGCTCCCTGCCCTTCTCATCACAATGAACCACGACCTTGTCATCAAAATGCTCCTTGACCTTTGTCATCACAAAGCTCCATGACACTTGGCATCACAATGATCCATGCCATTTCATCACAATGCTACAGGAAAGGTCTCATCGCATTGCTCCATGCGCTTGTCACCACAATGCTCCATGATGCTTGTCATCACAATGCTCGATACTCTTCTCATCACAATGCTCCGGGCCCTTGTCATTACAATCCTACATGACACATGTATCACAGTGTTCCGTGCCCTAGTCATCACAGTGTTCCATGCCGAATCTCATCACAATAATCCATGAAATTTTCAGACCAATGTTCCATTCCCTTGTCATCACAATGCTCCATTACCCCTGTCATAACAATCCTCCATGACCCCTGGCATCACAATGTTCCACCGCCTTGGCATCCAAGGCTCCATGACCCTTGTCATCACAATGCTCCAAGACCCCTGTAATCACAGTGCTCCATGCCCTTGTCATCAAAAAGATCCATGACACATGTCATGAGAATGCTCCATGGCATTCTCATCACAATGCTCCATGCCCTTGTCATCACAATGCTCCAAGACCCCTGTAATCACAATGCTCCATGCCCCTATTCATCAGAATGCTCCATGAGAGTTGTCATCACAAGGCTCCATGGCCTTCTCATCACAATGCTCCATGACCCTGTCATCACAATGCTCCATGCCCTTGTCATCAAAATGCTCCATGACCCCTGTCATCACAATGCTCCGTGACTCCTGTCATCACAATGCTTCATGACATTGTCCTTACGATGGTTCATGCCCTCGTCACACAAGGCTCTGTGACCTTTGTCACCACAATGATCCATGCCCTTGTCATCTCAATGCTCCATGCCCACTGTCATCACAATAATCCATGAAACTTGTCAGACCAATGTTCCATGCCCCTGTCATCATATTGCTCCATGCCCTTGTCATCACAATACTCCATGACCCCTGTCATCACAGTGCTCCGTGACTCCAGTCATCACAATGATTCATTACCTTTCTCATCACAATGGTCCATGCCCTTGTCACACAAGGCTCTGTGAACTTTGTCACCACAATGCTCATGAAATTTTCATCACAATGCTCTGTGTCCCTTGTCATCACAATGCTCCGTGCGTTTGTCAGCACAATGCTCCATGACACTTGTCATCAAAATGTTCCATGCGCTTGTCAGCACAATGCTCCATGACCCATGTCATCACAATGTACCTTGCACTTGTCATCACAGTGCTCCACATACTTGTCATCAAAATGCTCCATAAATCTTGTCATCACAGTGCTCCCTGCACTTCTCATCAAAATGCTTTCTCACCACTGATATCACAATATTCCATCACTAGTCATCACAATACTCCCTCACCACTGTCACCACAATATACCTTGACCCCTGTAATCACAATTCTCCATGCCCTTGTCATCACAAAGCTCCATGACGCATGCCATCAGAATGCTCCATGGCCTTCTCATCACAATGCTCCATGCTCTTGTCATCACAATGCTCCATTACACCTGTCATAACAATGCTCCATGACCCCTGCCATCACAATGTTCCACGGCCTTGTCATCACAAGGCTCCTTGACCCTTGTCAGCACAATGCTCCAAGACATCTGTAATCACAATTCTCCATGCCACTTTTCATCTCAATGCTCCATGAACACTGTCATCACAATGCACCATGCCCATCATCATAATGATTCATGCTATTGTCATCACAATGAAATCAAAATGCTCCATGTCCTCTGTCATCACAATGCTCCAAACCCTTCTGATCACGATGTTCCATAACACTTGTCATCACATGCCCCATGTGGCTCGTCATCACAATTATGCATGGTCTATTCATCACAATGCTCCATGAACTTTTTCACCACAATGCTCAATGCACTTGGCATCACAATGCTCGCTGACACTTGTCATCAGTATGCTCATTGAACACTGTCATGACAAGGCTCCATGCCTTTTTCATCACAATGATCCATTCCCTTTTCATCACAATTCTCCAAGACCCCTGTTATCACAATGCTCCGTGACTCCAGTCATCACAATGCTTCATGACACTTGTCATCACAATGGTCCATGTCCTCATCACACAAAGCTCTGTGACCTTTGTCACCACAATGCTCCATGAAATTTTTATCACAATGCTCTGTGAACCTTGTCATCACAAAGCTCCTTCTTTTGTCATCACAATGCTCCATGACCCCTCTCATCACAATGCTCCATGACACCTGTCATCACAATGCTCCATGCCCCTTGTCATTACAGTGATCCATGACGCTCTTCATCATAATTATCCATGGTCTTTTCATCACAATGCTGCACGGTCTTGCTATCACAATTCTCCATTCCCTGTTCATCACATTGCTCCATGTCCCATGTCATTACAATTATCCACGTCCTTGTCATCACAATGCTTCGTGACACTTATCATCACAAGGTTACATGATCTACTCATCACAATTCTCCATGCACTTGTCAACGCAATGCTTTATGACCCCCGTCATTGCAAGCTCCATGCGCTTGTCATCACAATGCTTCACGAGGTTGTCATCAAAATTCTCAATGGCCTTTGTCATCACAATGCACCATGCACTTGTCATCACAATGCTCCATGAAGCTTGTCATCACAATGTTCCAAGCACTTGTCATCAAAATGCTCCATTACCTTTGTCATCAAAATCCTCCATGACGCTTGTCATCACAATGCTCGATACTATTCTCATCACAATGCTCCATGCCCTTGTCATTACAATCCTCCATGACACATGTATCACAGTGTTCCGTGCCCTAGTCATCACAATGTTCCATGCCGAATCTCATCACAATAATCCATGAAATTTTCAGACCAATGTTCCATGCCCTTGTCATCACAATGCTCCATTACCCCTGTCATAACAATGCTCCATGACACCTGCCATCACAATGTTCACCGCCTTGGCATCCAAGGCTCCATGACGCTTGTCATCACAATGCTCCATGAACCCTGACCTCACAATGTTCCATAACCCCTGTCATCAAAATGTTCCATGACACTTTTCATCAACTAGCTCCATGACCCTGTCATCACAATGCTCCCTGCCCTTCTCATCACAATGAACCACGACCTTGTCATCAAAATGCTCCTTGACCTTTGTCATCACAAAGCTCCATGACACTTGGCATCACAATGATCCATGCCATTTCATCACAATGCTACAGGAAAGGTCTCATCGCATTGCTCCATGCGCTTGTCACCACAATGCTCCATGATGCTTGTCATCACAATGCTCGATACTCTTCTCATCACAATGCTCCGGGCCCTTGTCATTACAATCCTACATGACACATGTATCACAGTGTTCCGTGCCCTAGTCATCACAGTGTTCCATGCCGAATCTCATCACAATAATCCATGAAATTTTCAGACCAATGTTCCATTCCCTTGTCATCACAATGCTCCATTACCCCTGTCATAACAATCCTCCATGACCCCTGGCATCACAATGTTCCACCGCCTTGGCATCCAAGGCTCCATGACCCTTGTCATCACAATGCTCCAAGACCCCTGTAATCACAGTGCTCCATGCCCTTGTCATCAAAAAGATCCATGACACATGTCATGAGAATGCTCCATGGCATTCTCATCACAATGCTCCATGCCCTTGTCATCACAATGCTCCAAGACCCCTGTAATCACAATGCTCCATGCCCCTATTCATCAGAATGCTCCATGAGAGTTGTCATCACAAGGCTCCATGGCCTTCTCATCACACTGCTCCAGGACCTTGTCATCACAATGCTCCATTCCCTTGTCATCACAAAGCTCCTTGAGCACTGTCATCACAATACTCCATGAATATTTTCAGGCCAATGTTCCATGACCTTCTCATCACAATGCTCCATGACCCTTGTCATCACAATGCTCCATGACCCCTCTCATCACAATGCTCCATGACACCTGTCATCACAATGCTCCATGCCCCTTGTCATTACAGTGATCCATGACGCTCTTCATCATAATTATCCATGGACTTTTCATCACAATGCTCCACCGTCTTGCTATAACAATTCTCCATGCCCTGTTCATCACAATGCTCCATGTCCCATGTCATTACAATTCTCCACGTCCTTGTCATCACAATGCTTCGTGACACTTCTAATCACAATATTATATGATCTTGTCATCACAATTCTCCATGCACTTTTCATTGCAAAGCTCGATGACCCCTGTCATAGCAAGCTCTATGTACTTGTCATCACAATGCTGCACAAAGTTGTCATCAAAATTCTCAATGGCCCTTGTCATCACAATCCTCCATGCCCTTGTAATCACAATGCTCCATGATGCATGTCATCACAATGTTCCAAGCCCTTGTCATCAAAATGCTCCATTACCTTTGTCATCACAATCCTCCATGACACTTGGTATCACAATGCTCCATGCCATTGTCATCACAATGGACAATGACATATGTCATCACAATGCTCCTTGACACCTGTCTTCACAATACTCCATGACCTTTTCATCACAAGGTTGCATGCCCTTGTCATCACAATGTGCCATGCCCACTCTCATCACAATAATCCATAAATCTTGTCAGAGCAATGCTCCATGACGCCTGTCATCACAATGCTCCGTGACTCCAGTCATCACATTTTTTCAAGACCTTTGTCATCACAGTGGTCCATGCCCTCTTCACACAAGGCTCTGTGATCTTTTTCACCACGATGCTCCATGAATATTTCATCGCAATGCTCTGTGTCCCTTGTCATCAAAATGCTCCATGCCTTTGTCACCACAATGCTCCATGCCCTTTTCATCACAATGCTCCATGCCCACTGTCATCACTATAATCCATGAAACTTTTCAGACCAATGTTCCATGTCCCTGTCATCACATTGCTCCATGCCCTTGTCATCACAATGCTCCATGTCCCCTGTCATCACAGTGCTCCGTGACTCCAGTGATCACAATTCTTCATGACCGTTCTCATCATAATGGTCCATGCCCTCGTCTCACAAGGCTTTGTGATCTTTTTCACCACAATGCTCCATGAATATTTCATCACAATGCTCTGTGTCCCTTGTCATCAAAATGCTCCATGCCGGGCTTCCTTGGTGGCGCAGCGGTGGAGAGTCTGCCTGCCGATGCAGGGGACGCGGGTTCGTGCCCCGGTCCAGGAGAATCCCGCATGCCGTTGAGCGGCTGGGCCCGTGAGCCATGGCCGCTGAGCCTGTGCGTCCGGAGCCTGTGCTCCGCAATGGGAGAGGCCACAACAGTGAGAGGCCCACGTACCGCAAAAAAAAAAAATAATAATAAAATAAAAAATGTTCCATGCCATTTTCAGCACAGTGCTCCATGACACTTGTCATCAAAATGCTCCATGCGCTTGTCAGCACAATGCTCCATGACCCATGTCATCACAATGTGCCATACGCTTGTCATCACAATACTCCACATCTTTATCATTTCTATGCTCCATAACACTGGTCATCACAATGCTCCATGCACTTCTCATCCAAATGCTCTCTCACCACATATATCACAATATTCCATCACTAGTCATCACAATACTCCCTCACCCCTGTCATCACAGTGTTCCATGACCCCTGACATCACAGTGCTACGTGCCCTTATCATCACAATGCTCCATGACACCTGACATCACAATGTTCCATAACCCCTGTCACAAAATGCTCCATGACCCTTTTCATCACAAAGCTTCACGACCATTTACATCACAATGTTCCATAACCCCTGTCATCAAAATATTCCATGACCCTTTTCAACAAATTGCTCCATGAACCTGTCATCACAATGCACGAAGACCTCGGTAATCACAATTCTCCATGCCCCTTTTCATCTCAATCCTCAATGAACACTGTCATCACAATGCACCATGCCCATCATCATAATGATTCATGCTATTGTCATCACAATGAAATTAAAATGCTCCATGACCTCTGTCATCACAATGCTCCAAACCCTTCTGATCACAATGTTCCATAACACTTGTCATCACAATACCCCATGACGCTTGTCATCACAATTATGCAAGGTCTTCTCATCACAATGCTCCATGACCTTTGTCACCACAATATTCAATACACTTTTCATCACAATGCTCCCTGAAACTTGTCATCAGTATGCTCCTTGAACACTGTCATGAAAAGGATCCATGCCTATTTCATCACAATGATCCATTCCCTTTTCATTACAATGCTCGAAGACCAATGTTATCACAATGCTCTGTGACTTCAGTCATCACAATTCTTCATGACATTTGTCATCACAATGGTCCATGACATGGTCACACAAAGCTCTGTGGCCTTTGTCACCACAATGCTTCATGAAATATTTATCACAATGCTCTGTGAGCCTTGTCATCACAAAGCTCCATGCCTTTGTCAGCACAATGCTCCATGACCCTTGTCATCACAATGCTTGATGCGCGTGTCAGCACAATGCTCTATAACCCATGTCATCACAATGCACCATGCTCTTGTCATCACAATGCTCCACATCCTTGTCATCAAAATGCTCCATAAAGCTTGTCATCGCAATGCTCCATGCACTTCTCTGCAAAATTCTTCTCACCACTGATATCACAATGTTCCATCACTAGTCATCTCAAAACTCCCTCAACCCTGTCATCACAATATTCCATGACCCCTGAAATCACCATTCTCCATGCCCTTGTCATCACAAAGCTCCATGACACATGTCTTTAGAATGCTCCATTGCCTTCTCATCACAATGCTCCATGCCCTTGTCATCACAATGCTCCAACACCCCTGTGATCACAATGCTCCATGCCCCTTTTCATCTCAATGCTCCATGAACCCTGTCATCACAATGCACCGTGCCCATCACCATAATATTTCATGCTATTGTCATCGCAATGAAATCAAAATGCTCAATGACCTCTGTCATCACAATGCACCAAACCCTTCTGATTACAATGTTCCATAACACTTGTCATCACAATGCCCCATGACGCTGGTCATTATAATTATCCATGGTCTTCTCATCACAATGCTCCATGATCTTTGTCATCACAATGCTCAATACACTTATCATCACAATGCTCCCTGACAGTAGTCATCAGTATGCTCCTTGAACCCTGTCATGAGAAGGCTCCATGCATTTTTCATCACGATGATCCATTCCATTTTCATCACAATGCTCCAAGACCCCTGTAATCACAATGCTCCATGTCCTTGTCATCACAAAGCTCCATGTTGCATGTCATCAGAATGCTCCATTGCCTTCTCATCACAATGCTCCATGCCCTTGTAATCACATTTCTTCAAAACCCCTGTAATCTCAATGCTCCATGCACCTTTTCATCAGAATGCTCCATGCCCTTGTCATCACAATGCTCCCTGACCATTGTCATCACAATGTTCCAAGCCCTTGTCATCAAAATGCTCCATTACCTTTGTCATCACAATCCTCCATGACACTTGGTATCACAGTGCTCCATGCTATTGTCATCACAATGGACAATGATATATGTCATCACAATGCTCCCTGACACCTGTCTTCACAATACTCAATGACCTTGTCATCACAAAGTTTCATGCCCTTGTCATCAAAATCCTCCAACACCCCTGTAATCACAATGCTCCATGCCCCTTTTCATCTCAATGCTCCATGAACCCTGTCATCACAATGCTCCAAGCCCCTCATCATAATGCTTCATGCTATTGTCATCACAATGAAATCAAAATGCTCCATGACATCTGTCACCACAATTCTCCAAATCCTTGTGATCACAGTGTTCCTTAACACTTGTCATCAAAATGCCCCATGACGGTCGTCATCACTATTATGAATGGTTTTCTCATCACAATGCTCCATGACCTCTGTCACCACAATCCTCAATACATTTATCATTACAATGCTCCCTGACACTTGTCATTAGTATGCTTCATGAACCCTGTCGTGAAAAGGCTCCATGCCTTTTTTATCACAATGATCCATTCCCTTATCATCACAATGCTCCAAGACCCCTGTAATCACAATGATCCCTGCCCTTGTCATCACAAAGCTCCATGACACATGTCATCAGAATGCTCCATGGCCTTCTCATCACAATGATCCATGCCTTTGGCATCACAATGCTCCAAGAACCCTGTAATCACAATACTCCGTGACTACAGTCATTGCAGTGCTTCATGACATTTGTCATCACAATGGTCCATGACCTCCTCACAGAAGGCTCTGTGACCTTTGTCACCACAATGCTCCATGAGCTTTTCATCACAATTCTCTGTCACCCTTGTCATCACAATGCTCCATGCGTTTGTCAGCAAAATGCTCAATGACCCTTGTCATCACAATGCTCCATGCGCTTCTCAGCACAATGCTTCATAACCCATGTCATCACAATGTGCCATGTGCTTGTCATCACAATGCTCCACATCCTTGTCATCAAAATGCTCCATAAAACTTGTCATCACAATGCTCCATGCACTTCTCATAAAAATGCTCTCTCACCAATGATATAACAGTGTTCCATCACTAGTCATCACAATACTCCCTCACCCCTGTCATCACAATGTTCCATGACCCCGGTCATCAAAATGCTATATGCCCTTATAATCACAATGCTCCATGAGCGCTGACATCACAATGTTCCATAACACCTGTCATCAAAATGCTCCATGACCCGATTCATCACAATGCTCCATGACCCCTGACATCAGAATGTTCAATAATCACTGTCACAAAATGCTCCATGACCCTTTTCATCACAATGCTCCATGACACCTGACATCACAATTTTCCAAAACCCCTCTCATCAAAATGTTCCATGACCCTTTTGATCAAATTGCTCCATGACCCTGTCATCACAATGCTCCCTGCACTTCTCATCACAATGCACCACGGCCTTGTCATCAAAATGCTCCATGACATTTGTCATCACAAAGCTCCATGACAATTGGCATCACAATGTTCCATGCTATTATCATCAAATGCTCCTTGAACCCTCTCATCACATTGCTCCATGCCCTTGTCATCACAAAGCTCCATGACGCTTGTCATCGCAATGCTCGATGCCCTTCTCATCACAATGCCCCATGCCTTTATCATTACAATCCTCCATGACCTATGTATCATAGTGTTCCGTGCCCTTATCATCACAATGCTCCATGCCCACTGTCATCACAATAATCCATGAAACTTTTCAAACCAATGTTCCATGCCGTTGTCATCACAATGCTCCATTACCCCTGTCATTATAATGCTCCATGACACCTGCCATCACAAGGTTCCATGGCCTTGTCATCACAAGCCTCCATGACCCTTGTCATCACAATGCTCCAAGACCCTTCTAATCTCAATGCTCCATGTCTTTGTCATCACAAAGCTCCATGATGCATGTCATCAGAATGCTCCATGGCCTTCTCATCACAATGCTCCATTCCCCTTTTCATCTCAATGCTCCATGAACCCTGTCATCACAATGCACCATGCCCATCATCATAATGCTTCATGCTATTGTCATCACAATGAAATCAAAATGCTCCATGATCTCTGTCATCACAATGCTCCAAACCCTTGTGATCACAATGTTCCATAACACTTGTCATCACAATGCCCCATGACGCTGGTCATTACAATTATCCATGGTCTTCTCATCACAATGCTCCATGACCTTTGTCATCACAATGCTCAATACACTTGTCATCACAATGCTCCCTTTCACTTGTCGTCAGTATGATCCTTGAACCCTGTCATGACAAGGCTCCATGCATTTTTCATCACAATGATCCATGCCCTTTTCATCACAATCCTCCAAGACCCACCTAATCACAATGCTCCATGTCCTTTTCATCACAAAGCTCCATGACGCATGTCATCAGAATGCTCCATGGCCTTCTCATCACAATGCTCCATGCCCTGGTCTTCACAATGCTACAAAACCCCTGTAATCACAATGCTCCATGAACCTTTTTATCAGTATGCTCCATGACAATTGTCATCACAAGGCGCCATGGCCCTCTCATCACAATACGCCAGGACCTCCTCATCGCATTGCTCCATTCCCTTCTCATCACGATGCTCCATGACCCCTGTCATCACAGTACTCCATGAATATTTTCAGCCCAATGCTCCATGACCTTCTCATCACAATGCTCCATGACCCATGTCATCACAATGCTACATGACCACAGTCATCAAAATGATCCATGCCACATGTCATCAGAATATTCCATGAGCTTGTCATCCCCATGCTCCATGACCCCTGTAATCACAATGGTCCTTGACGCTTGTCATCACAGAGCTCCATGACACTTGTCATCACGGTGCTCCATGCCTTTGTCAGCAAAATGCTACATGACCTTGTCATCACAATGCTCCATGCACTTGTCCTCACAATTCTCCATTACCAGTGTCATCACAATCCTCCATGAACCTTGGGATCACATTGCTTCATGCCCTTGTCATCACAATGCTCCATGATTCTTCAAATCAAAATGATCCATGACCTCTGTCATCACAATGCTCCAAACACTTGTGATCACCATGTTCCAAAACAGTTGTCATCACAACGCTCCATGATGCCTGCCATCACAATACTCCATGAACTTTGTCATCACAATGCTCAATACACCTGTCATCACAATGCTCCCTGACACTTTTCCTCAGAATGCTCCTTGAACCCTGTCATGAAAAGGCTCTATGCCTTTTTCATCAAAATGCTCCATGCCCTTTTTCTCACAATACTCCAGGCCATTGTCATCACAATACTCCACAAGCTTGTCATCAGAATGCTCCAAGACCCTTGTCAATACAATGCTCCATGATCCCTGTCATCACAATGCTCCATGACGCTGGTCATTACAGTTATCCATGGTCTTCTCATCACAATGCTCCATGACCTTTGTCATCACAATGCTCAATACACTTGTCATCACAATGCTCCCTGACACTTGTCATCAGTATGCTCTTTGAACCCTGTCATGACAAGGCTCCATGCATTTTTCATCACAATGCTCCATACCTTTGTCAGCACAATGTTCCATGACCATTGTCATCACAATGCTCCATGCGCTTGTTCACACAATGCCCCAAGACCTGTGTCATCACAATGCGCCATGCGCTTGTCATCACAATGCTCAACAACCTTTTCATCACAGTGCTCCATAAATCTTGTCATCACAGTGCTCCATGCACTTCCCATCAAAATGCTATCCCACCAAGGATATCATAATGTTCCATCAATAGTCATCACAATACTCCCTCACCCCTTTCATCACAATGTTCCAGGACCCCTGTCATCAAAATGCTCCATGACCCTTTTCATCAAAATGCTCCATGACCCCTGACATCGCAAAGTTCCATAACCACTTTCATCAAAATATCCCATGATACTTTGCATCAAATTGCTCCATGACCATTTCATCACAATGCTCTCTGCCGTTCTCATCACAGTTCACCACACCCTTGTCATCAAAATGCTCTATGACCTTTGTCATCACAAAGCTCCATGACCCTTGGCATCACAATGCTCCATGCCATTGTCATCAAAATGCTCCATGAACACTCTCATCACATTGTTCCATGCAATTGTCATCACAGGCTCCATGATGCTTTTCATCACAATGCTCGATGCTCTTCTTAACACAATGCTCCATGCACTTTTCATTAAAATCCGCCATGACCCATGTATCACAGTGTTCCGTGCCCTTGTCATCACAATGCTCCATGCCCCCTCTCATCACAATAAGCCATGAAACTTTTCAGACCAATGCACCATGCCCCTGTCATCAAAATGCTCCATTACCCGTTATAACAATGCTTCATGACACCTGTCATTACAATGTTCCACGGCCTTATCATCACAAGGCTCCATAACCCATGTCATCACAATGCTCCATGTCCTTGTCATCACAAAGCTCCATGACACATGTCATCAGAATGCTCCATGGCCTTCTCATTCACGATGCTCCATGCCCTTGTCATCACAATTCTCCTAGACCCCTGTAATCACAATGCTCCATGCCCCTTTTCATCTCAATGCTCCATGAACCGTGTCATCACAATGCACCATGCCCATCATCATAATGCTTCATGCTATTGTCATCAAAATGAAATCAAAATGCTCCATGACCTCTGTCATCACAATGCTCCAAACCCTTGTGATCACATTGTTCCATAACACTTGTCATCACAACGCCCCATGACGCACATCATCACAATTATCCATGGACTTCTATTTACAATACTCCATGAACTTTGTCATCACAATGCTCAATACACTTGTCATCACAATGCTCCCTGACACTTGTCGTCAGTATGCTCCTTGAAACCTGTCATGACAAGGCTCCATGCCTTTTTAATCACAATGATCCATGCCCTTTTCCTGACAATGCTCCAAGACCCCTGTAATCACAATGCTCCATGCCCTTGTCATCACAAAGCTTCATGACATATGTCTTCAGAATGCTCCATGGCCTTCTCATCACCATGCTCCATGCCCTTTTCATCACAATGCTCCTTTCCCTTGTCATCAAATTGCCCCATGACCTCTGTCATCACAATACTCCTTGAATATATTCAGCCCAATGCTCCATGACCTTCTCATCACAATTCCCCATGAATCCTGTCATCACAATGCTCCATGACCCTTGTCATCACAATGCTCCGTGACTCCAGTCATCACAATTCTTCATGACTTTTGTCATCAGAATGGTCCATGCCCTTGTCACACAAGGCTCTGTGTCATTTGTCACCACAAAGCTCCATGAACATTTCATCACAATGCTCTGTGACCCTTGTAATCACAATGCACCATGCCTTTGTCAGCACAATGATCCATGACACTTGTCATCACAATGTTCCATGCACTTTTCAGCACAATGCTTTTTGACGCATGTCATCACAATGCTCCACATCCTTGTCACCACAATGCTCCATAAACCGTGTCATCACAATGCTCCATGCACTTCTCATCAAAATGCTCTCTCACCACTGATATCACAATGTTCCATCACAAGTCTTCACAATACTCCCTCACCCCTGTCATCACAATGTTCCATGACCCCTATCATCACAATGCTACATGCACTTATCATTAAATGCTCCATGACCCTGGACATCACAATGTTCCATAAACCCTGTCATCAAAATACTCCATTACCCTTTTCATCACAATGCTCCATGACCCCTGACACCACAATTTTCCATAACCACTCTCATCAAAATATTCCATGACCTTTTTCATCAAATTGCTCTATGATCCTGTTATCACAATGCTCCCTGCCCTTCTCTTCACAACGCACCTCGACCTTGTCATCAAAATGCTCCATGACATTTGTCATCACAAAGCTCCATGACCCTTAGCATTACAATGCTCCACGCCATTGTCATCACAATGCTCCATGAAGCCTCTCATCACATTGCTCCATGCCCTTGTCATCACAAAGCTCCATGATGCTTGTGATCCCATTGCTTGATGCCCTTCTCATCAGAATGCTTCATGCCCTTGTCATTACAATCCACCATGACCCATGTATCAAAGTGTTCCGTGCCCTTGTCATCACAATAATCCATGAAAATTTTCAGACCAATTCACCATGCTCTTGTCATCACAACGCACCATTACCACTGTCATAACACTGCTCCATGACACCTGCCCACACAAGGTTCCACGACCTTGTCATCACAAGACTCCATGACACTTTTCATCACAATGCTCAAAGACAATGTAATCACAATTCTCCATACCCATGTCTCACAAAGATCCATGACACATGTAATCAGAATGCTCCATGGCCCTCTCATTCACGATGCTCCATACCTTTGTCATCACAATGCTCCAAGACTCCAGTAATGACAATGCTCCCTGCCCCTTTTCATCTCAATGCTCCATGTACCCGGTCATAACAATGCACCATGCCCATCATCAAAATGCTTCATACTATTGTCATCACAATGAAATTAAAATGCTCCATGACCTCTGTCATCACAATGCTCCAAAACCTTGTGATCACAATGTTCCATAACACTTGTCATCACAATGCCCCATGACTCTGGTCATCACAATTATCCATGGTCTTCTCATCACAATGCTCCATGATCTTTGGCATCACAATGCTCAATACACTTGTCAACACAATGCTCCATGACACTTGTCGTCAGAATGCTCCTTGAACCCTTTCATGACAAGGCTCCATGCATTTTTCATCACAATGATCCATGCCCTTTTCATCACAGTGCTCCAAGACCACTCTAATCTCAATGCTCCTTGCCCTTGTCATCACAAAGCTCCATTATGCATGTCATTAGAATGCTGAATGGCCTTCTCATCACTATGCTCCATGACCTTGTCATCTCAATGCTCCAAGACCACTGTCATCATAATGATCCATGCCCCTTTTCATCAGAATGCTCCATGAGACTTGTCATCACAAGGCTCCATTGTCTTCTTATCACAATGCTCCATTCCATTGTCATCACAATGCTCCATGACCCCTTTCAAAACAATACTCCAAGAACATTTTCAGCCCAATGCTCCATGAACTTCTCATCACAATGCTCCATTACCCCTATCATTACAATTCTCATGCTCCTTGAAATCAAAATTATCCATGACCTCTGTCATCACAATGTTCCAAATCATTGTGATCACATTGTTCCATGACACTTGTCTTCACAAAACTCCAGGATGCCTGTCATCACAATACTCCATGCCCTTGTCTTCACAATGCTCCATGACCATTTTCATCACAATGCTCAATACACTTGTCATCACAATGCTCCCTGACACTTGTCGTCAGAATGCTCCTTGAACCCTGTCATGAAAAGGCTCCATGCCTTTTTCATCACAATGCTCCATGCCCTTTGCATCACAATGCTCCATGCCATTGTCATCACAATACTCCACAAGCTTGTCATCAGAATGCTTCATAACACCTGTCATCACAATGCTCCATGACCCCTGCTATCACAATGCTCCATGACACCTGTCATCAAAATGCTCTTTGCCCCTTGTCATTACAGTGCTCCATGACGCTCGTCATCACAATTATACATGGTCTTCTCATCATAGTGCTCCACACTATTGCCATCACAAGGATCCATGACACTTTTCATCATAAAGTTACATGATCTTGTCATCACAATTCTCCATTCAATTGTCATCGCAATGCTCTATGAACCCTGTCATAGCAAGCTCCATATGTTTTTTATCACAATGCTTCACGACCTTGTCATCATAATCATCAATGGCCCTTGTCATCACAATGCTCCATGCTCTTCTCATCAAAATGCTCCATGACCCTTGTCATCACAATGCTCCAAGCCCTTGTCATCACAATGCTCCATTACCTTTGTCATCACAGTCCTCCATGACACTTGGCATCACAATGCCTCATGCCATTGTCATCACAATGGACCATGACATATGTCAATAGAACTCTCCCTGACACCTGTATTCACAATACACTTGACTTTGTCATCACAATTCTCCATGCCCTTGTCATCACAATGTGCCTTCCCCACTGTCATAAAAATGATCCGTGAAACTTGTCAGACAAATGTTCCATGCCACTGTTATCACAATGCTCCATACCCTTGTCATCACAATGCTCCATGACACCAGTCATCACAAAGCTTCATGACCTTTGTCATCACAATGGGCCATGGCCTCGTCATCACAAGGCTCAGTAACCTTTGTCACCACAGTGCTCCATGAACTTTTCATCACAAGGCTCTGTGAAATTTGTCATCACAATGCTCCTTGCCTTTGTCTGCACAATACTCCAGATGCTTGTCATCAGAATGCTCCATGTCCCTTGTCATCACAATGATCCACGACACCTGTCATCACAATTCTCCATGCCACGTGTCATTACAGTGCTCGATGACACTCGTCATCAAAATGCTCCACGGTCTTGCCATCACAATGCTCCATGCCCTGGACATCACAATGCTCCATGTCCCTTGTCATCACAATGCTCCATGACACTTCTCATCACCATGTTACATGCTCTTGTCATCACAATCCTCCATGCCATTGTCATCACAATGGACCAAGACATATGTCATCACCATGCTCCCTGACACCTGTCTTCACAATACTCCATGACGTTGTCATCACAATGATCCATGCCCTTGTCATCACAATGCTCCATGCCCTTGTCTTCACAATGCACCATGCCTACACTCATCACAATAATCCATGAAAGTTGTCAGACCAATTCTCCATGCCCCTATCATCACAGTGCTCCATGCCGTTGTCATCACAATGTACCATGAACCCTGTCATCACATTGCTCCCTGACTCCACTCATCACAATGCTTCATGACCTTTGACATCACAGTGGTCCATGCCCAGGTCATCAGAAGTCTCTGTGACGTTTCTCACCACAATGCTCCATGAACTTTTCATCACAATGCTCCATGACCCTTGTCATCACAAAGCGCCATGCGCTTCTCAGCACAATGCTCCATGACCCATGTCATCGCAATGTGTCATGCGCTTGTCATCACAATGCTCCATAAACCTTGTCATCACAATGCACCATGCACTTCTCATCAAAATGCTCTCTCACAACTGATATCACAATGTTCCATCACTAGTCATCACTATACTCCCTCACCCCTGTCATCACAATGTTCCATGACCCCTGTAATCACAATGCTCCATGCCCTTGTCATCACAAAGCTCCATGATGGATGTCATCAGAATGCTCCATGGCCTTCTCATCACAATGCTCCATGTCCTTGCCATCACAATGCTCCATTACACCTGTCATCACAATGCTCCATGACCACTGTCAACAGAGCGCTCCATGACCCCTGACTGCACAATGATCTGGGACACTTGTCATCAAAATGCTCCATGACACTTGTCATCACAATGATCCATGCGCTTGTCATCCCAATTCTCCATGACCCCTGTAATCAGAATGTTCCGTGACGCTTGTCATCCCAGTGCTCCATGACCCTTGGCATCACAATGCTCCATGCCATTGTCATCACAATGCTCCATGAACCCTCTCATCACATTGCTCCATGCCCTAGTCATCACAAAGCTCCATGACGCTTGTCATCACACTGCTCGATGCCATTCTCATCACAATGCTGCAGGCCCTTGTCATTACAATGTTCCATGGTCCATGTATCACCGTGTTCCGTGCCCTTGTCATCACAATGCTCCATGCCCACTCTCATCACAATAATCCATAAAACTTGTCATATCAATGCACCATGCACTTGTCATCAAAAGGCTCCATTACCCGTGTCATAACAATTCTCCATGACCCCTGCCATCACAATGTTCCACGGCCTCATCATCACAAGGCTCCATGACCCTTGTCATCACAATTCTCCAAGAAAACTGTAATCGCAATGCTCCATGCACTTGTCATCACAAAGCTCCATGACGCATATCATCAAAATGCTCCATGACCTCTGGCATCTCAGTGCTCCAAACCATTGTGATCACAATGTACCATAAAACTTGTCATCACAATTCCCCATGACGCTCCTCATCACAATTATCCATGGTCTTCTCATCACAATGCTCCATGACCTTTGTCATCACAATGCTCAATACACTTGTCAGCTCAATGCTCCCTGACACTTGTCCTCAGTATGCTCCTTGAACCCTGTCATGACAAGGCTCCATGCCTTTTTCATCACAATGATCCATGCACTTTTCATCACAATGCTCCAAGACCCCTGTAATCACAAAGCTCCATGCCCTTGTCATCACAAAGCTCCATGACCCATATCATCAGAAGTCTCCATGGCCTTCTCATCACCATGCTCCATGCCCTTGTCATCACAATGATCCCTTACATTTGTCTTCAGAATGCTCCTTGAAACCTGTCATGAAAAGGCTCCATGCCTTTTTCATCACAATGTTCCATGCCCTTTTCATCACGATGCTCCAGGCCATTGTCATCACAAAACTCCACAAGCATGTCATCAGAATGCTCTATGACCCATGTCATCACAATGCTCCATGACACCTGTCATCACAATGCTCCATGACACCTGTCATCACAATGCTCCATGCTCCTTGTCATTACAGTGCTCCATGACTCTCGTCATCACAATTATCCATGGCCTTCTCATCACACTGCTCCACGGTCTTGCCATCACTATGCTCCATGCCCTGGTCATCACAATGCTCCATGTCCCTTGTCATCACAATTCTCCACGTCCTTGTCATCACAATACTCCATGAAATTTCTCATCACAATGTTACGTGGTCTTGTCATCACATTTCTCCATGCACTTTTCATAGCAATGCTCCATGTCCCCTGTCATACCAAGCTCCGTGCGCTTGTCATCACAATGCTTCACGACGTTTGCATCAAAATTCTCAATGGCCCTTGTCATCACAATGCTCCATGTCCTTGACATCACAATGTTCCATGACCCTTTTCTTCACAATTCTAAAAGAAATTTTCATCACAATGCTCCATTACCTTTGTCATCACAATCCTCCATTACACTTGGCATCACAAGGCTCCATTACAGTTGTAATCACAATCCTCCATGACACTTGGCATCACAATGCTCCATGCCATTGTCATCAAAATGCACCATGACATATGTCATCACAGTGCTCCTTGACACCTGTCTTCACAATACTACATGACCTTGTCATAACTATGTTCCATGCCCTTGTCATCACAATGTGCCCTGTCCACTCTCATAGCAATAATTCATGAAAATTGTCAGACCAATGCTCCATGCCCCTGTCATCACAATGCTCCATGCCCTTGTAATCACAATGCTCCATGACCCCTCACGTCATAATGCTCCGTGACTCCAGCCATCACAATGCTTTATGAACTTTTTCACCACAATGGTTAATTCCCTCGTCATCACAATGCTCTGTAACACTTGTCATCACAATACTCCATGCCATTGTCAGCACAATGCTCCATGACCCTTGTCATCACAATGCTCCAAGACCCCTGTAATCACAATGCTCCATACCCCTTTTCATCTCAATTCTCCATGAACACTGTCATCAAAATGCACCATGCCAATCACCATAATGCTTCATGCTATTGTCATCACAAAGAAATCAAAATGCTCCATGACAACTGTCATCACAATGCTCCAAACCCTTCTGATCACAATGTTCCATAACACTTGTCATCACAATGCGCCATGACTCTCGTCATCACAATTATCCATGGTCTCCTCATCAAAATGCTCCATGACCTTTGTCAGCACAATGCTCAATACACTTGTCATCACAATGCTCCCGGACACTTGTCTTCAGTATGCTACTTGAAACCTGTCATGACAAGGCTCTTTGCCTTTTCCTCACAATGATCCATGCACTTTTCATCAAAATGCTCCAAGACCCCTGTAATCACAATGCTCCATGTGCATGTCATCACAAATCTCCAGGACGCATGTCATCAAAATGCTCCATGGCATTGTCATCACCATGCTTCATGCCCTTGTCATCACAATGTTCCAAGACCCCTCTAATCACAATGCTCCATGCACTTGTCATCGCAGTGCTCCATGACCCATGTCATAGCAAGCTCCATGCGCTTGTCATAAATATGCTTCACGACCTTGTCATCAGAATTCTCAATGGCCCTTGTCTCCACAATGCTCCAAGCCCTTGTCATCACAATGCTCCATTACCTTTGTCATCACAATCCTCCATGACACTTGGCTTCACAATGCTCCATGACATTGTCATCACAATGCACCAGGACATATGTCATCACAATACTCCCTTATACCTGTCTTCACAATAATCCATGACCTGGTCATAATAATGCTCCATGCCCTTGTCATCACAATGCGTCATTCACACTTTCATCACAATAATCCATGATATTTCTCAGACCAATGCTCCATGCCCCTGTCATCACAATGCCCCATGCCATTGTCATCACAATGCTCCGTGACTCCAGTCATCACACTGCTTCTTGACCTTTGTCATCACAGTGGTCCATGCCCTCGTAATCACAGGGCTCTGTGAAGTTTGTCACCATAATGCTCCATGAACTTCTCATCACAATGCTCTGTGACCCTTGTCATCACAATGCTCCATGCCTTTGTCAGCAGAGTGCTCCATGTCCCTTGTTTTCACAGTGCTCCCTGTGCTTGTCAGCACAATGCTCCATGACCCATGTCATCACAATATGCCATGCGCTTGTCATCACAATGTTCCACATCTTTGTCATCCCAATGCTCCATAAACCTTGTCATCACAAAGCTCCATGCACTTCTCATTAAAATGCTCTTTCACCACAGATATCAAAATGTTCCGTCACTAGTCATTACAATACTTCCACACCCCTGTCATGACAATGTTCCATGGCCTTGTCATCACAAGGCTCCATGACCCTTGTCATCACAATACTCCAAGACCACTGTAATCACACTGCTCCATGCTCTTGTCATCACAAAGCACCATGACGCATGTCATCAGACAGCTCCATTGCCTTCTCATCACAATGCTCCATGCCCTTTTCATCACAATGCTCCATGAACTCTGTCATCACAATGAACCATGCCCATCATCATAATGCTTCATGCTATTGTCATCACAATGAAATCAAAATGCACCATAACCTCTGTCATCACAATGCTCCAAACCATTGTGTTCACAATGTTCCATAACACTTGTTATCACAACTCCCCATGACGCTCATCATCACAATTATCCATGGTCTTCTCATCACAATGCTCCATGACCTTTGTCATCACAATGCTCAATACACTTGTCATCACAATGCTCCCTGACACTTGTCGTTAGTATGCTCCTTGAACCATCTCATGACAAGGTTCCATGCTCTTTCATCACAATCATCCATGCCCTATTCTTCACAATCCTCCAAGACCCATGTAATCACAATGCTCCATGATACTTGTCATCACAAGGCTCCATGGTCTTCTCCTCACAATGCTCCAGGACCTTGTCATCACAATGCTCCATTCCATTGTCATCACAATGCTCCATGACCCATGCCATCACAATACTCAATGAATACTGTCAGTCCAATGCTCCATGAACTTCTGATCACAATGCTCCATGACCCCTGTCATCACAATGCTCCATGACCACTGTCATCACAATGCTCCATGACACCAGAGAACACAATGATCCGGGACACTTGTCATCAAAATGCTTCATGACACTTGTCATCACAATGATCCATGTCCTTGCCATCACAATGCTCCATGAGCCCTGTCAACACAATGCTCCATGACTCCAGTCATCACAATGCTTCATGACCTTTGTAATCACAATGGTCCATGCCCTCATTTTCACAAGGCTCTGTGATATTTGTCACCACAATGCTCCATGAAATTTTCATCATAATGGTCTGTGACCGTTGTCATCACAATGCTCCAATCCTTTCTCAGTACAATGCTCCATGACCATTGTCATCACAATGCTCCATGCCATTGTCAGCACAGTGCGTTATGAACCTTGTCATCACAAGGCTCCAAGCCCTTATCATCACAATGCTCCATTACCTTTGTCATCACAAACCTCCATGACACTTGGCATCACAACGCTCCATGGCATTGTCATCACAATGGGCCATGACATATGTCTTCAAAATGCTCCCAGACACCTGTCTTCAAATACTGCATGACCTTGTCATCAAAATGCTCCATGCCCTTGTCATCACAATGCGCCATTCCCACTGTCATCGCAATAATCCATGAAACTTGTAAGACCAATGCTCCATACCCCTGTCATCACAATGCTCCATGCCCTTGTCATCACAATGCTCCATGACCCGTCATCATAATGCACCGTGACTCCTGTCATCACAATGCTTCATGACATTTCTCATCACAATGGTCCATGCCCTCGTCATCACAAGTCTCTTTGACATTTGTCACCACAATGCTCCATGAACTTTTCATCACCATGCTCTGCGACCCTTGTCATCACAATGCTCTATGACCCTTTTCATCACACTGCTCCATGACCACTGACATCACAATATTCTATAACCCATGTAATCAAAATGTTCCATGACACTTTTCATCAAATTGCTCCATGACGCTGTCATCACAATGCTCCCTGCCCTTCTCATCACAATGCACCATGCCCTTCTCATCACAATGCACCATGCCCTTGTCATCACATAGCTCCATAACCCTTGGCATCACAATGCTCCATGCCATTGTCATCACAATGCTCCAAGACCCCTGTAATCACAATGCTCCATGCACTTGTCATCGCAATGCTCCATGACCCCTGTCACAGCAAGCTCCATGTGCTTGTCATAACAATGCTTCACGACCTTGTCATCAACATTCTCAATGGCCCTTGCCACCACAGTGCTCCAAGCCCTTGTCATCACAATGCTCCATTACATTTGTCATCACAATCCTCCATGACACTTTGCTTCACAATGCTCCAGTACATTGTCATCACAATACACCAGGACATATGTCATGACAATGCTCCCTGATACCTGTCTTCACAATAATCCATGACTTGGTGATAACAATGCTCCATGCCCTTGTCATCACAATGCTGCATGCCCTTGTCATCACAATGCTCCATGACTCCAGTCATCACACTGCTTCTTGACCTTTGTCATCACAATGGTCCATGCCCTCGTAATCACAGGGCTCTGTGAAAATTGTCACCATAATGCTCCATGAACTTATCATCACAATGCTCTGTGACACTTGTCATCACAATGCTCCATGCCTTTGTCAGCAGAGTGCTCCATGACCCTGGGCATAACAATGCTCCATTCGCTTGTCAGCACAATGCTCCATGACCCATGTCATCACAATATGCCATGTGCTTGTCATCACAATGTTCCACATCTTTGTCATCCCAATGCTCCATAAACCTTGTCACCACAAAGCTCCATGCACTTCTCATTAAAATGCTCTTTCACAACAGATATCAAAATGTTCCGTCACTAGTCATTACAATAGTCCCACATCCCTGTCATGACAATGTTCCACGGCCTTGTCATCACAAGGCTCCATGACCCTTGTCATCACAATGCTCCAAGACCCCTGTAATCACAATGCTCCATGCTCTTGTCATCACAAAGCACCATGACGCATGTCATCAGACAGCTCCATGGCCTTCTCATCACAATGCTCCATGCCCTTTTCATCACAATGCTGCATGAACTCTGTCATCACAATGAACCATGCTCATCATCATAATGCTTCATGCTATTGTCATCACAATGAAATCAGAATGCACCATAAACTCTGTCATCACAATGCTACAAACCCTTGTGTTCACAGTGTTCCATAACACTTGTCATCACAACTCCCCATGACGCTCATCATCACAATTATCCATGGTCTTCTCATCACAATGCTCCATGACCTTTGTCATCACAATGCTCAATACACTTGTCATCACAATGCTCCCTGACACTTGTCGTTAGTATGCTCCTTGAACCCTCTCATGACAAGGCTCCATGCTCTTTCATCACAATCATCCATGCCCTATTCTTCACAATGCTCCAAGACCCATGTTATCACAATGCTCCATGCCCCTTTTCATCAGAATGCTCCATGATACTTGTCATCACAAGGCTCCATGGTCTTCTCCTCACAATGCTCCAGGACCTTGTCATCACAATGCTCCATTACACCTGCCATCACAATACTCAATCAATACTGTCAGCCCAATGCTCCATGAACTTCTGATCACAATGCTCCATGACCCCTGTCATGACAATGAACCATGACCCCTGTCATCACAATGCTCCATGACCATTGTCATCACAACACTCCTTGACACCAGACAACACAATGATCCGGGACCCCTCTCATCAAAATGCTCCATGACACTTGTCATCACAATGATCCATGCCCTTGCCATCACAATGCTCCATGACCCCTGTCATCACAGTGCTCCATGACTCCAGTCATCACAATGCTTCATGACCTTTGTCATCACAATGGTCCATGCCCCGTCTTCACAATGCTCTGTGACATTTGTCACCACAGTGCTCCATGAAATTTTCATCATAATGGTCTGGGACCGTAGTCATCACAATGCTCCAAGCCTTTCTCAGTACAATGTTCCATGACCATTGTCATCACAATGCTCCATGCCATTGTCAGCACAGTGCGCCATGACACTTGGCAACACAAGGCTCCAAGCCCTTGTCATCACAAACTCCATTACCTTTATCATCACAAACCTCCATGACACTTAGCATCACAATGCTCCATGGAATTATAATCACAATGGGCCATGACTTCTGTCTTCCAAATGCTCCCAGACACCAGTCTTCAAATACTGCATGCCCTTGTCATCACAATGCACCATTCCCACTGTCATCGCGATAATCCATGAAACATGTAAGACCAATGTTCCATGCTCCTGTCATCACAATGCTCCATGCCCCTGTCATCAAAATGCTCCATGCCCTTGTCATCACAATGCTCCATGACCCGTCATCACAATGCTCCGTGACTCCTGTCATCACAATGCTTCATGACCTTTCTCATCAAAATGGTCCATGCCCTCGTCATCACAAGTCTCTGTGCCATTTGTCACCACAATGCTCCATGAACTTTTCATCACAATTCTCCATGACCCTTGTCATCACAATGCACCATGTACTTGTCATCACAGTGCTCCATGCACTTCTCATCAAAATGCTCTCTCACCACTGATATCAAAATGTTCCATCACTAGTCATCCCAGTACTCCATCACCCCTCTCATCACAATGTTCCATTACCCCTGTCATCAAAATGCTACATGCACTTATCATCACAATGTTCGATGACCCCTGACATCACAATGTTCCATAACCCCTGTCATCAAAATGCTCCATGACCCTTTTCATCACACTGCTCCATGAGCCCTGACATCACAATATTCTATAACCCCTCTAATCAAAATGTTCCATGACCCTTTTCATCAAATTTCTCCATGACCCTGTCATCACAATGCTCCCTGCCCTTCTAATCACAATGCTCCATGCCCTTGTCATCAAATTGCTCCATGACATTTGTCATCACAAAGTTCCATAACCTTTGGCATCACAATGCTCAATGCCATTGTCATCACAATGCTCTATGAACCCTCTCATCAAATTGCTCCATGAACATGTCATCACAAAGCTCCATGATGCTTGTGATACCAATGCTCGATGCCCTTCTCATCACAATGCTCCATGCCCTTGTCATTACAATCCTCCATGACCCATGTAACACTGTGTTCCGTGACCTTGTCATCACAATGCTCCATGCCCACTCTCATCACAATAATCCTTGAAACTCTTCAGACCAATGCTGATGCCCTTGTCATCACAATGCTCCATTACCCCTGTCATAACAATGCTCCATGAGACCTGCCATCACAAGGTTCCACGGCATTGTCATCACAAGACTCCATGACCCTTGTGATCACAATGCTCCAAGACCCTGTAATCACAATGTTCCATGCACTTGTCATCACAAAGCTCCATGGCGCATGTCATCAGAATGCTCCATGGCCTTCTCATTCACAATGCTCCATTCCCTTGTCATCACAATGCTTTAAGACACCTGAAATCACAATGCTCCATGAACCCTGTCATCACAATGCACCATGCCCATCATCATAATTCTTCATGCTTTTGTCATCACAATGAAATCAAAATGCTACATGACCTCTGTCATCACAATGCTCCAAACCCTTGCGATCACAATGTTCCATAACACTTGTCATCACAATGCCCCATGACGCTCCTCATCACAGTTATCCATGGTCTTCTCATCACAATGCTCCATGAACTTTGTTAAAACAATGCTCAATACACTTGTCATCACAATTCTCCCAGACACTTGTCATCAGTATGCTCCTTGAACACTGTCATGACAAGGCTCCATGCCCTTTTCATCACAATGCTCCAAGACCCCTGTAATCACAATGCTCCTTGCCCTTATCATCACAAACCTCCATGACGCATGTCATCAGAATGCACTATGGCCTTCTCATCACAATTCTCCATGCCCGTGTTATCACAATGCTCCAAGAAACCTGTCATCACAATACTCCATGAATATTTTCAGCCTAATTCTCTATGATATTCTCATCACAATGCTCCATGACCCCTTTCATCACAATGCTCCATGCTTCTTGAAATCAGAATGATCCCTGCCCTCTATCATCACAATGCTCCAAACACTTGTGATCACATTGTTCCACAACACTTGTCATTGCAACGCTCCATGATACCTGTCATCATAATACTCCATGCCAGTGTCATCACAATGCTCCATGAACTTTGTCATCACAATGCACAATACACTTGTCATCACAATGCTCACTGACACTTGTCGTCAGAATGCTCCTTGAACACTGTCATGAAGAGCTCCATGCCTTTTCCATCACAATGCTCCATGCCCTTTTCATCACAATGCTCCATGAACCCTGTCATCACAATTCTCCATGCACTTTTCATCGCAATGCTCCATGTCCCCTGTCATAGCAAGCTCCGTGTGCTTGTCATCAAAATGCTTCACGACGTTGGCATTAAAATTCTCAATGGCCCTTGTCATCACAATGCTCGATGACGATCGTCATCACAATTATCCATGGTCTTCTCATCACAGTGCTCCACGGTCTTGCCTTCACAATGCTCCATGACACTTCTCATCACAATGTTACATGCTCTTGTCATCACAATTCTCCATGCACTTGTCATCGCAATGCTCCATGACCCCTGTCATAGCAAGCTCCATGTGCTTTTCATCACAGTGCTTCACGAACTTGTCATCACAATTCTCAATGGCCCTTGTCATCACAATGCTCCATTACCGTTGTCATCACAATCCTCCATGACACTTGGCTTCACAATGCTCCATGCCATTGTCATCACAATGCACCATGACATGTGTCATCACAATGCTCCCAGACACCTGTCTTCACAGTACTCATGACCTGGTCATAACAATGCTCCATGCCCTTGTCATCACAATGTGCCATGCCCACTATCATCACAATAATCCATGAAACTTGTCAGACCAATGCTCCATGCCCCATCATCACAATGCTCCATGCCTTTGTCATCACAGTGCTCCGTGACTCCAGTCATCACATTGCTTCATGACCTTTGTCATCACAATGGTCCATGCCCTCCTCATCACAGTGCTCTTTGAAATTTGTCACCATAATGCTCCATGAACTTTTCATCACAATGCTCTGTGACCCTTGTCATCACAATGCTCCATGCCTTTGTCAGCAGAGTGCTCCATGACCCTTGGCATCACAATGCTCCATGCGCTTCTCAGAACAATGCTCCATGACCCATGTCATCACAATGTGCCATGCGCTTGTCATCACAATGTTCCACAACCTTATCATCACAATGCTCCGTAAACATTGTCATCACAAAGCTCCATGCACTTCTCATAAAAATGCTCTTTCACCACTGATATCAAAATGTTCCATCACTAGTAATTACAATACTCCCTCACCCCTGTCATGACAATGATCCACGGCCTTGTCATCACAAGGCTCATTGACCCTTTTCATCACAATGCTCCAAGACCCCTGTAATCACAATGCTCCATGCCCCTTGTCATCAGTGTGCTCCATGAGACTTGTCATCACAAGGCTCCATGGCCTTCTCATCACAATGCTCCAGGACCTTGTCATAACAATGCTTCACGACCTCCTCATCAAAATTCTCAATGTCCCTTGTCATCATAATATTCCAAGCCCTAATCACAATGCCCATTATCTTTGTTATCACAATCCTCCATGACACTTGGTATCACAATGCTCCATGCCATTGTCATCACAATGGACAATGACATATGTCATCACAATGCTCCCTGACACCTGTCTTCACAATACTCCATGACGTTGTCATCACAAGGATCCATGACCCTTGTCATCACAGTGCACCATGCCCATCATTATAATGCTTAATGCTATTGCCAACACAGTGAAATCAAAATGCTCCATGACCTGAGTCATCACAATGCTCCAAACATTTGTGATCACGATATTCCATAACACTTGTCATCACAGTGCCCCATGATGCTCGTCATCACAATTATCCATGGTCTTCTCATCACAATGCTCCATGATTTTGTCATCACAATGCTCAATACTCATGTCATCATAATGGTCCCTGACACTTGTCGTCAATATGCTCCTTGAACCCTGTCATGACAAGGCTCCATGCCTTTTTCATCACAATGATCCATGCCCTTTTCATCACAATGCTCCAAGTCCCCGGTATTCACAATGCTCCATGCCCTTGACTTCACAAAACTCCATGATGAATGTCATCGGAATGCTCCATGGGCTTCTCATGACAATGCTCCATGCCCTTGTCATCACAATGCTCCAAGACCCCTGTAATCACAATGCTCCAAGCCCCTTTTCATCAGAATGCTCCATGAGACTTGTCATCACAAGGCTCTATGGTCTTCTCATCACAATGCTCCATTACATTTGCCATCACAATACTCCATGACACTTGGCATCACAATGCTCCATGCCATTGTCATCACAATGCACCATGACATATGTCATCACAATGTTCCCTGACACCTGTCTTCACAATATTACATGACTTTGTCATAACAATGCTCCATGCCCTTGTCATCACAATGCTCCATGCCCTTGTCATCACAATGCGACACGCCCACTGTCATAGCAATAATCCATGAAACTTGTCAGACCAATGCTCCATGCCCCTGTCATTCCAATGCTCCATGCCCTTGTAATCACAATGCTCCATGACCCCTCACATCATAATGATCCATGAATCCAGTCATCACAATGATTTATGATCTTTGTCATCACAATGGTCCATTCCCTCGTCATCACAATGCTCTGTAACACGTTTCATCACAATACTCCATGACTTTGTCAGCACAATGCTCCATGGTCGTTGTCATCACAAGGCTCCATGCGCTTGTCAGCCCAATGCTCCAAGACACAAGTCATCACAATATGCCATGCACTTGTCATCAAAATGCTCCACAACCTTATCATCAAAATGCTCCATAAACCTTGTCATCACAATTCTCCATGCACTTCTCATCTAAATGCTCTCTCACCACTGATATCACAATGTTCCATCACTAGTCATCATAATATTCCCTCACCCCTTTCATCACTATGTTCCATGAACCCTGTCATCAAAATGTTACATGTGCTTATCATCACAATGTTCCATGACCACTGACGTCACACTGTTCCATAACCCCTGTCATCAAAATGTTCCCTGACCTTTTTCATCAAATTGCTCCATGATCCTGTCATCACAATGCTCCCTGCCCTTCTCATCACAATGCACAATGCTCTTGTCATAAAAATGCTCATTGACTTTTGTCCTCACAAATCTTCATGACCCTTGGAATCACAATGCTCCATGCCATTGTCATCACAATGTTCCATGAACCCTATCATCACATTGCTCCTTGCCCTTGTCATCACAAAGCTCCATGACGCTTGTCATCACAATGCTCAATGCCTTTCTCATCACAATCATCCATCCCCTTGTCATTACAATCCTCCATAACCAAGGTATCACCGTGTTCTGGGCCCTTGTCATCACAATGCTCGGTGCCTTTCACATCACAATGATCCATGCCCTTGTCATTTCAATCCTCCATAACCCGTGAATCACCGTGTTCTCTGCCCTTGTCATTACAATGCTCCATGACCACTCTCGTCACAATAATCCATGAAACTTTTCAAACCAATGCTCCATGTCCTTGTCATCACAATGCTCCATTACCCCTGTCATAACAATGCTCCATGAGCCCTGCCATCATAATGTACCACGGTGTTGTCATGTCAAGGCTCCATGACCCTTGTCATAATAATGCTCCAAGACCCCTGTAATCCCAAGGCTCCATGTCCCTTTTCATCTCAATTCTCCGTGAACACTGTCATCACAATGCACCATGCCCATCATCATAAAGCTTCATGCTATTGTCATCACAATGAAATCAAAATGCTCCATGACCTCTGTCATCACAATGCTCCAATCCCTTGTGATCACAATGTTCCATAACACTTGTCATCACAATGCCCCATGACGCTCCTCATCACAATTATCCATGGTCTTCTCATCACAATGCTCCATAACCTTTGTCATCACAATGCTCCCTGACAATTGTCATCAGTATGCTCCTTGAAGCCTGTCATGACAAGGCTCCATGCCTTTTCCTCACAATGATCCATGGAATTTTCATCACAATGCACCAAGTCCCCTGTAATCACAATGCTCCATGCACTTGTCATAACAAAGCTCCATGACACATGTCATCAGAATGCTCCTTGCATTGTCATCACCATGCTCCATGCCCTTGTCATTCCAATGCTCCAAGACCCCTGTAATCACAATGCTCCATGCCCTTTTTCATCAGAATGTTCCATGAGACTTGTCATCACAATGCTCCATTCCCTTGTCATCACAATGCTCCAAGACCACTGCCACCACAATACTCAATGAATATTGTCAACCCATTGCTCCATGAACTTCTCATCACAATGCTCCATGACCCCTGGCATCACAATGTTCCATGTTCACTGTCATCACAACGCTCCATGACACCAGACAACACAATGATGAGGGACTCTTGTCATCAAAATGCTCCATTACCCTTGTCATCACAATGATCCATGTCTTTGCCATCCCAATGCTCCATGACCCCTGTAAAAACAATGCTCCATGACGCTTGTCATCACAATGCTCCATGACCCTTGTCATCAAAATGCTCCATGCATTTGTCAGCAAAATGCTACCTAACCTTGTCATCATAATGCTCCATGCGCTTGTCATCACAATACTCCGTTCCCATTGTCATCAAAATCCTCCATGAACCTTGGGTTCACCTTGCTTCATGCCCTTGTCATCACAATGCTCCATGCTCCTTGAAAGGAAAATGATACATGACTTCTGTCATCACAATGTTCCATAACACTTGTCATCACAATGCTCCATGATGCCTGTCATCACAATGCTCCATGACCTTTATCATCACAATGCTCAATACACTTGTCATCTTAGTGCTCCCTGACACTTGTCGTCAGAATGCTCCTTGAACACTGTCATGAAAAGGCTCCATGTCTTTTTCATCACAATGCTCCATGCCCTTTTCATCACAATGATCCATGCCATTGTCATCACATTACTCCACAAGCTTGTCATCAGAATGGTCCATGACCTTTGTCATCACAATGATCCATGACACCTGTCATCACAATGCTCCATGACCCCTGTCATCACAATGATCCGTGACTCCAGTCATAACAATGATTCATGACCTTTGTCATCAAAATGCTCCATGCCCTCGTCATCACACGTCTCTGTGACCTTTGTCACCACAATGCTCCATGAACTTTTGATCACAATGCTCCGTGACGCTTGTCATCACAATGCTCAATGCCTTTCTCAGCACAATGCTCCATGACCCTTTGCATCACAATGCTCCATGCGCTAGTCAGCACAATGCTTCATAACACATGTCATAACAATGCACCACGTGCTTGTCATCACAGTACTCCACAAACTTGTCATCACAACGCTCCATAAACTTTGTCATCACAATGCTCCATTCACTTCTCATCAAAATGCTCTCTCACCACTGATATCACAGTGTTCCATCACTAGTCATCACAATACTCCTTCACCCCTGTCATCACAATGTTCCATGACCCCTGTAATCACAATGCTACATGCCTTTATCACCACAATGTTCGATGACCCCTGATATCACAACGTTCCATTATCCCTGTCATCAAAATGCTCCATGACGCTTTTCATCACAATGCCCCATGACCCCTGACATCACAATGTTCCATAACCCTTCTTATCAAAATGGTCGATGACCCTTTTCATCAAATTGCTCCATGACACTGTCATCACAATGCACCCTGCCCTTCTCAACATAATGCACCACGCACTTGTCAACAAAATGCACCATGACCTTTGTCATCACAAAGCTTCATGATCCTTGGCATCACAATGATCCATGCCATTGTCATCACAGTGCTTCCTGAAGCCTCTCATCACATTGCTTCCATGTCCTTGTGATCACAAAGCTCCACGATGCTTGTCATCAAAATGCTCGATGCCCTGCTCATCGCAATGCTCCATGCCCTTGTCATTACAATCCTCCATGACCCATGTAACACAGTGTTGTGTGACCTTGTCATCACAATGCGCCATGCCCACTCTCATCACAATAATCCATGAAACTCTTCAGACCAATGCTCCATACACTTGTAATCACAATGCTCCATTACCCCTGTCAAAACAATGCTCCATGACCCCTGCCATCACAATGTTTCCCAGCCTTGTCATCACAATGCTCCATGACACTTGTCATCACAATGCTCCAAGACCCTGTAATCACAATGCTCCATGCCCTTGTCATCAAAAAGCTCCATGATGCATGTCATCAGAATGCTCCATGGCCTTCTCATCACAATGTTCCATGCCCTTGTCATCACAATGCTCCAAGACCCCTGTAATCACTGTTCTCCATGCCCCTTTTCATCTCAATTTTCCATGAACCCTGTCATCACAATGCACCATGCCCATCATCATAATACTTCATGCTATTGTCATCACAATGAAATCAAAATGCTCCATGACATCTGTCATCACAATGCTCCAAACCGTTGTGATCACAATGTTCATAACACTTGTCTTCACAACGCCCCATGACTCTCGTCATCACAATTATCCACGGTCTTCTCATCACAATACTCCATGACCTTTGTCATCACAATGCTCAATACACTGGTCATCAAAATGCTCCCTGACACTTGTCATCAGTATACTCCTTGAACCCTGTCATGACAAGGCTACATGCCTTTTTCATCACAATGATCCCTGCCGTTTTCATCACAATGCTCCAAGACCCCTGTAATCACAATGCTCCATGCCCTGGTCATCACAGTGCTTCATGACGCATGTCATCAGAATGCTCCATGGCCTTCTCATCACAATGCTCCATGCCTCGTCATCACAATGCTCCAAGGCTCCTTTAATCACAATGCTCCATGCCCCATTTCATCAGAATGCTCCATGAGACTTGTCATCACAAAGCTCCATAGACTTCTCATCACAATGCTCCAGGATCTTGTCATCACGATGCTCCATTCCCTTGTCATCACAATGCTCCATGACCCCTGTCATCACAATACTCCATGAATATTTTCAGGCCAGTGCTCCATGAATTTCTCATCACAAATCTCCATGACCCCTGTCACCACAATGCTCCATGACCACTTTCATCACAATGCTCCATGACCCCTTTCAACACAATAATCAGGGACTTTTATCATCAATATGCTCCCTGACCCTTGTCATCACAATGATCCGTGCCCTTACCATCCCAATTCTCCATGTCCGCTGTAATCACAATGCTCCGTGATGCTTGTCTTCACAGTGCTCCATGAAACTTGTCATCACGATGCTCCATGCCTTTGTCAGCAAAATGCTACATGACATTGTCATCACAATGCCCCATGTGCTTCTCATCAAAATCCTCCCTGAAACTTTGGATCACATTGCTTCATGCCCTTGTCATCACAATGCTCCATGCTCCTTGAAATCAAAATGATCCATGACCTGTCATCACAATGCTCCAAAACCTTGTGATCACAATGTTCCATAACCCTTGACATCACAATGATCCATGATGCCTGTCATCACAATACTCCATGCCATTGTCATCACAATGCTCCATGACCATCGTCATCACAATGCTCAATACACTTGTCATCACAATGCTCACTGACTCTTGTTGTCAGAATGCTCCTTGAAATCTGTCATGAAAATGCTCAATGCATTTTTCATCACAATGATCCATGCCATTTTCTTCACAATGCTCCATGCCATTGTCATCACAATACTCCACAAGCTTATCATCAGAATGCTCCATGCCCCTGTCATCAAAATAATCGATGCCCACTGTCATCACAATAAGCCATGAAACTTGTTAGATCAATTTTCCATGCCACTGTCATCACAATGTTCCATGACCTTGTCATCACAAAGCTCCCATATGCATGTCATCAGAATGCTACATTGCCTTCTCATCACAATGCTCCATGCCCTTGTCATCACAATGCTCCAAGACCAGTTTAATCACAATTCTCCATTCCCCTTTTCTTCTCAATGCTCCATGAACCCTGTCATCACAATGAACCATGCTCATCATCATAATGCTTCATGCTATGGTCATCAAAATTAAATCAAAATGCTCCATGAACTCTGTCATCACAATGCTCCAAACCCTTGTGATCACAATGTTCCATAACACTTGTCATCACAATGCCCCATGACGCTCGTCATCACAATTATCCATGGTTTTCTCATCACAATGCTCCATGACCTCTGTCATAACAATGCTCCATATACTTGTCATCACAATGCTCCCTGACACTTGTCGTCAGTATGCTCCTTGAACCCTGTCATAACAAGGCTCAATGCCTTTTTAATCACAATGATCCTTGCCCTTTTCCTGACAATGCTCCAAGACCCCTGTAATCACAATGCTCCATGCCCTTTTCATCACAATGCTCCATGACCCTTATCATCACAATGCTCCAAGCCCTTGTCATCACAATCCTCCATGACACTTGGCATCACAATGCTCCATGCCATTGTCATCACAATGGACCACCGCATATGTCATCACAGTGCTCCCTGACACCTGTCTTCACAATACTGTAACACCTTGTCATCACAATGCTCCATGCCCTTGTCATCACGAAGCACCATGCCCACTGTCATCACAATAATCCATAAAACTTGTCAGAGCTATGCTCTATGGCCCTGTCATCACAATGCTCCATGCCCTTTTCATCACATTGCTCCATGACTCCTGTCATCACAGTCCTCCTTGACTCCAATCATAACAATGATTCATGACCATTGTCATCACAATGTTCCATGCCCTCTTCATCACAAGTCCCTGTGACCTTTGTCACCACAATGCTCCATGAACTTTTGATCACAATGCTCCGTGACCCTTGTCATCAAAATGCTCCATGCCTTCCTCGGCACAATGCTCCATGACCATTGTTATCACAATGCTCCATGTGCTAATCAGCACAATGCTCCATAACTCATGTCATAACAATGTGTCATGCACTTGTCATCACAATGCTCCACAACCTTGTCATCACAATGCTCCATAAACATTGTCATCACAATGCTCCATACACTTCTCATCAAAATGCTCTCTCACCACCGATATCACAATGTTCCATCATTAGTCATCACAATAGTCCCTCACCCCTGTCATCACAATGTTCCATGACCCCAGTCATCACAATGGTACATGCCCTTATCATCACAATGTTCAATGACCCCTGACATCACAATGTTCCATAACACCTGTCATCAAAATTCTCCATGACCCATTTCATCAAAATGCTCCATGAACCCTGACATCAAAATTTTCCATAACCCCAGTCATCAAAATGTTCGATGACACTTTTCATCAAATTGCTCCATGACCCTGTCATCACAATGCATGCTGCCCATCTAATCACAATGCACGACGCACTTGTCATCAAAGTGCTCCATGACCTTTGTCATCACAAAGCTCCATGACCCTTTGCATCACAGTGTTCCATGCCATTGTCATCACAATGCTTCATGAAGACTCTCATCACATTGTTCTATGTCCTGGTCATCACAAAGCTCCAAGACGCTTGTCATCAAAATGCTTGATGCCCTTCTCATCACAATGCTCCATGCCCTTGTCATTACAATCCTTCAAGACCCTTGTATCAGAGTGTTCCATGACCTGTCATCACAATGCTCCAAACCCTTGTGATCACAATGTTCCATAACACTTGACATCACAATGCTCCATGATGCCTGTCATCACAATAATACATGCCCTTGTCATCACAATGCTCCATGACCATTTTCATCACAATGCTCAATACACTTGTCATCACAATGCTCCCTGACACTTGTTGTCAGAATGCTCCTTTAAAACTGTCATGAAAAGGCTCCATGCATTTTTCATCACAATGATCCATGTCCTTTTCATCACAATGCTCCATGCCACTGTCATCACAATACTCCACAAGCTTATCATCAGAATGCTCCATGCCCCTTGTCATTACGGTCCTCCATGATGATCGTCATCACAGTTATCCATTTTTCTTCTCATCACAGTGCTCCATGGTGTTGCGATCACAATGCTCCATTCCCTGGTCATAACAATGCTCCATGTCCCTTGTCATAACAATTCTCCACGTTCTTGTCATCACAATGCTCCATGACACTTCTCATCACAATTTTACATGCTCTTGTAATCACAATTCTCCATGCACCTGTCATCGAAATGTCACATGACACCTGTCATAGCAAGATCCATGGCTTTGTCATCAAAATGCTTCATACTTTGTCATCAAAATTCTCAATGCCCGTTTTCATCACAATGCTCCATGACCCTTGTTATCACAATGCTCCAAGCCCTTGTCATCAAATTGCTCCATTACCTTTGTGATCACAATCCTCCATGACACTTGGCGTCACAATGCTCCATGCCCTTTTCATCACAATTTGCCATGCCCACTGTCATCACAATAATCCATAAAACTTGTTACACCAATTTTCCATGCCACTGTCTTCACAATGCTCCATGCCCTTGTCATCACAAAACTACATGACGTATGTCATCAGAATGCTCCATTGCCTTCTCATCACAATGTTCCATGCCCATGTCATCATAATGCTCCAAAACCACTTTAATCACAATGCTCCTTGCCACTTTTCATCTCAATTCTCCATGAACCCTGTCATCACAATGCACCATGCCCAACATCATAATGCTTCATGCTATTGTCATCACAATGAAATCAAAATGATCCATGACCTCTGTCATCACCATGCTCAAAACCCTGGTTATCACAATGTTCCATAACACTTGTCATGACAGTGCCCCATGACACTCGTCATCACAGTTATACATGGTTTTCTCATCACAATGCTCCAAGACCTTTGTCATCACAATGCTCAATACACTTGTCATCACAATGCTCCATGACCCTTGTCATCACAATGCTCCATGACCCATCTCATCACAGTGCTCCATGACCCTTGTCATCACAATGTTCCAAGCCCTTGTCATCAAAATGCTCCATTACCTTTGTCATCACAATCTTCCATGACACTTGGTATCACAATGCTCCATGCCATTGTCATCACAATGGGCAATGACATATGTCATCACAATGCTCCCTGACACCTGTCTTCACAATACTCCATGCCCTTGTCATCACAATGTTCCATGCCCTTGTCATCACAATGCGCCATGCCCACTGTTATCATAATAATCCATGAAACTTTTCAGACGAATGTTCCATGCCCCTTTCATCACAATGCTCCATTACCCATGTCATCAAAATGCTCCGTGACTCCAGTCATCACAATGCTTCATGAATTTTGTCATCACAATGCTCCATGCCCACTGTCATCACAATAATCCAGGAAACTTGTCAGACCAATTGTCCATGCCCCCGTCACACAAGGCTCTGTGATCTTTGTCACCACAATGCTCCATGAATATTTCATCACAATGCTCTGTGTCCCTTGTCATCACCATGCTCCATGCGTTTGTCAGCACAATGCTCCATGACACTTGTCATCAAAATGCTCCATGCGCTTGTCAGCACAATCCTCCATGACCCCTGCCAACACAATTCTCCGTGACTCCAGTCATCACAGTGCTTCATGACCTTTGTCAACACAATGGTCCATGCCCTCTTCACACAAGGCTCTGGGACCTTTGTCATCACAAGTCTCCATGCCCACTGCCATCACAATAATCCATGAAACTTGTCAGACATATTTTCCATGCCCCTGTCATCACATTGCTCCCTGCCCTTGTCATCAAAATGCTCCATGACCCCTGACATCACAATGTTCCATAACCACTGTCACAAAATGCTCCATGACCCATTTCATCACAATGATTCATGACCACTGATATCACAATGTTCCATAACGCCTGTCATCAAAATAATCCATGACGTTTTTCATCAAATGGCTCCATGACCCTTTCGTCACAATGCTCCCTGCCATTCTCATCACAATGCACCACGCCCTTGATATTAAAATGCCCAATGACATTTTTCATCACAAAGCTCCATGACCCTTTGCATCACAATGCTCCATGCCATTGTCATCACAATGCTCAATGAAATCTCTCATCACATAGCTCCATGCCCTTGTCATCACAATGCTCAATTACAGCTGTCATAACAATGTGCCATGACCCCTGCCATCACAAGGTTCCACGGCCTTGTCATCACAAGGCTCCATGACCCTTGTCATCACAATGCTCCAAGACCTCTGTAATCACAATTCTCCATGCCCCTTTTCATCTCAATTCTCCATCAACCCTGTCATCACAATGCACCATGCCCATCATCATAATGGTTCATGCTATTGTCATCACTATGAAATCAAAATGCTCCATGACCTCTGTCATCACAAAGCTGCAAACCCTTCTGATCACAATGTTGCATGACACTTGTCATCACAATGCCCCATGACACTCGTCTTCACAATTATGCAAGGTCTTCTCATCACAATGCTCCATGACCTTTGTCAACACAATGCTCAATACACTTGTCATCACAATGCTCGCTGACACTTGTCATCAGTATGCTCCTTGAACACTGTCATGACAAGGCTCCATGCCTTTTTCATCACAATGATCCATTCCCTTTTCATCACAATGCTCCAAGACCCCTGTTATCACAATGCTCCGTGATTCCAGTCATCAAAATGCTTCATGACGCTTGTCATCACAGTGGTCCATGACCTCGTCACACAAAGCTCTGTGACCTTTGTCACCAAAATGCTCCATGAAATTTTTATCACAATTCTCTGTGACCCTTGTCATCACAAAGCTCCATGCCTTTGTCAGCACAATGCTCCATAACCCATGTTATCACAATGAACCATGCACTTGTCATCACAATGCTCCACATCCTTGTCATCAAAATGCTCCATAAAACTTGTCATCACAATGCTCCATGCACTTCTCCTCAAAATGTCTTCTCACCACTGATATCACAATGTTCCATCACTAGTCATCACAATACTCCCTCAACCCTGTCATCAAAATGTTCCATTACCCCTGTCATCACAATGCTCCATGCCCTTGTCATCACAAAGCTCCATGACGCATGTCATCAGAATGCTCCATGGCCTTCTCCTCACAGTGCTCCATTCCCTTGTCATCACAATGCTCCAACACCCCTGTAATCACAATGCTCCATGCCCCTTTTCATCTCAATGCTCCATCAACCCTGTCAACACAATTTACCGTGCCCATCACCACAATATTCCATGCTTTTGTCATCACAATGAAATCAAAATGCTCAATGACGACTGTCATTACAATGCACCAAATCCTTGTGATCACAATGTTCCATAACACTTGTCATCACAAAGCCCCATGCCGCTGGTCATCACAATTATCCATGGTCTTCTCTCACAATGCTCCAAGCCCTTGTCATCAGAATGCTCCATTACATTTGTCATCACAATCCTCCATGACACTTGGCTTCACAATTCTCCATGCCATTGTCATCACAATGCACCATGACATATGTCATCACAATGCTCCCTGACACCTGTCTTCACCATACTCCATGACCTGGTCATATCAATGCTCAATGCCGCTGTCATCACAGTGCGCCATGCCCACTGTCTTCACAATAATCAATGAAAGATGTCAGACCAATTCTCCATTCTCCTGTCATCACAATGCTCCATGCCTTTGTCATCACAATTGTCCGTGACTCCAGTCATCACAATGCTTCATGACCTTTGTCCTCACAATGGTCCATAACCTCGTCATCACAGGGCTCTGTGAACTTTGTCACCATAATGCTCCATGAACTTTTCATAACAATGCTCTGTGACCCTTGTCATCACAATGCTCCATGCCTTTGTCAGCAGAGTGCTCCATGACCCTTGTCATCACAATGCTCCATGGGATTGTCAGAACAATGCTCCGTGACACTTGTCATCACAATGTTCCACAACTTTGTCATCACAATACTCTATAAACCTTTTCATCAGAAAGCTCCATGCAATTCTCATCAAAATGCTCTTTCACCGCTGATATCAATATGTTCCATCACTAGTCATTACAATACTCCCTCACGCCTGTCATGACAATGTTCCACCTCCTTGTCATCACAAGGCTCCATGACCCTTGTCATCACAATGCTCCAAGACCCCTGTAATCACAATGCTGCATGCTCTTGTCATCACATAGTTCCATGACGTTTGTCATCAGACAGCTCCATGGCCTTAGCATCACAATGTTCCATGCCCTTTTCATCACAATGCTCCAAGACACCTGTAATCACAATGCTCCATGCCCCTTTTCATCTCAATGCTCCATGAACTCTGTCATCACAATGAACCATGCCCATCATCATAATGCTTCATGCTATTTTCATAACAATGAAATCAAAATGCTCCATAAACACTGTCATCACAATGCTCCAAACCCTTGTGTTCACAATGTTCCATAACACTTGTCATCACAACTCCCCATGACGCTCATCATCACAATTATCCATGGTCTTCTCATCACAATGCTCCATGACCTTTGTCATCACAATGCTCAATACACTTGTCATCACAATGCTCCCTGACACTTGTCGTCAGTATGCTCCTTGAACCCTCTCATGACAAGGCTCCATTCATTTTCATCACAATCATCCACGCGCTATTCATCACAATGCTCCAAGTCCCCTGTTATCACAATGCTCCATGCCCCTTTTCATCAGAATGCTCCATGATACTTGTCATCAAAAGGCTACATGGTCTTCTCCTCACAATGCTCCAGGAACTTGTCATCACAATGCTCCTTTCCATTGTCAACACAATGCTCCATGACCCCTGCCATCATAATACTCAATGAATATTTTCAGCCCAATGCTCCATGAAATTGCGATCACAATGCTCCATGACCCCTGTCATCACAATGTTCCATGACCACAGTCATCACAACGCTCCATGACACCAGACAACACAATGATCCGGGAACCTTGTAATCAAAATGCTCCATGACACTTGTCATCAGAATGATCCATGCCCTTGCCATCCCAATGCTTCATGACCCCTGTAATCACAATGCTCCATGACGCATGTCATCACAGTACTCCATGACACTTGTCATCAAAATGCTCCATGCATTTGTCAGCAAAATACTACATTACATTTTCATCACAATGCTCCATGCCTTTGTCAGCACAATGCTCCATGACAGGTTTCATCGCAATGCTCCAGGCCCCTGTCAGCATAGTGCTCCATGACCCTTGTCATCACAATGCTCCAAGCCCTTGTCATCACAATGCTCCATTACCTTTGTCATCACAAACCTCCATGACAATTGGCATCACAATACTCCATTGCATTGTCATCACAAAGGGCCACGACTTATGTATTCACAATGCTCCCAGACAACTGACTTCACAATACTGCATTACCTTGTCATCACCATGCTTCATGCCCTTGTCATCACAATGCACCATTCCCACTGTCATTGCAGTAATCCATGAAACTTGTAAGACCAATGTTCCATGCCCCTGTCTTCACAATGCTCCATGCACTTGTCTTCACAATGCTCCATGACCCTTCATCACAATGCTCCATGACCCCTTTCATCAAAATGCTCCATGCTCCTTGAAATCAAAATGATCCATGACCTCTGTCATCACAATGCTCCAAACCCTTGTGATCACATTGTTCCACAACACTTGTCATCACAACGCTCCATGATGCCTGTCATCACAATACTCCATGCCCGTGTCATCACAATGCTCCATGAGCTTTGTCATCACAATGTTCAATACACTTGTCATCACAAGTCTCTCTGACCTTTGTCACCACAATGCTCCATGAACTTTTCATCACGATGCTCTGTGACCTTTGTCATCACAATGCACTATGCGTTTCTCAGCACAATGTTCCGTGACCTTTGTCATCACAATGTTCCATGCGCTTGTCATTAAAATGCTCCATGATCTTTGTCATCACCAAGCTCCATGACCCTTGGCATCACAATGCTCCATGCGCTTGTCATCAAAATGTTCCATGATCTTTGTCATCACCAAGCTCCATGACCCTTGGCATCAGAATGATCCATGCCATTGTCATCACAATGCTTCCTGAAGCCTCTCATCACATTGCTTCCATGTCCTTATCATCACAAAACTCCACGATGATTGTCATCAAAATGAACGATTCCCTTCTCATCACAATGTTCCATGTCCTTGTCAATACAATTCTCCATGACCCATGTATCACAGTGTTCCTTTCCCTTGTCATCATAATGCTCCATGCCCACTCTCATCACAATAATCCATGAAAAGTTTCAGACCAATGCTCCATAAACTTGTAATCACAATGCTCCATTACCCCTGTCATGACAATGCTCCATAACCCCTGCCATCAAAATGTTCCACGGCCTTGTCATCACAAGGCTCCATAACCCTTGTCATTACAATGATCCAAGACCCCTGTAATCACAATGCTCCATGCCTTTGTCATCACACAGCTCAATGACGCATGTCATCAGAATGCTCCATGGCTTTCTCATCACAATGCTCCATACCCTTGCCATCACAATATTCCATTACCCCTGTCATAACAATGCTCAATGACCACTCTCATAATGATGTTCCACCGCCTTGTCATCACAATGCTCCATGAACCCTGTCATCACAATGCTCCGTGATTCCAGTCATCACAGTGCTTCATGAACTTTGTCATCACAATGGTCCATGCCCTCATCATCACAATTCTCTGCGACCTTTGTCACCACAATGCTCCATGAATTTTTCATCACAATGCTCTCTGACCATTGTCATCACAATGCTCTATGCCTTTCTCAGCACAATGCTCCATGACCCTTGTCATCACAATGCTCCATGTGCTTCTCAGCACATTGCTCCATGACCCATGTTATCAAAATGTGCCATGCGAGTGTCATCACTGTGCTCCACAATATTGTCATCACAATGCTCCATAAACCTTGTCATCAATATGCTCCAGGCACTTCTCAACAAAATGCTCTCTCACAACTGATATCACTATGTTACATCACAACTCATCACAATACTCCCTCACCCCTGTCATCACAATGTTCCATGACCCCTGTCATCACATTGCTACATGCACTTATCATCACAATGTTCGATTACCCCTGATATCACAATGTTCCATAACCCCTGTCATCAAAATCTTCCATGACCTTTTTCATCAAATTGCTCCATGACCCTGTCATCACAATGCTCCCTTCCCTTCACAACACAATGCACCACGAACTTGTCATTAAAATGCTCCATGACATTTATCGTCACACATCTCCATGACAATTGGCATCACAATGCTCCATGTCATTGTGATCACAGTGCTTCATGAACCCTCTCATCACATTGTTCCATGCCATTGTCATCACAAAGCTCCAAGACGCTTGCCATCACAATGCTCGATGCCTTTCTCATCACAATGCTCCATGTCCTTTTCATTATAATCCTCCATGACCCATGTATCACAGTGTTCCTTGACCTTGTCATCAGAATGCTCCATGCCCACTCTCATCACAATAATCCATGAAACTTTTCAGACCAATGCTCCATGTCCGAGTCATCACAGTGCTCCATTACACCTGTCATAACAATGCTCCTTGACCCCTGCTATCACAATGATCCACGGCCTTTTAATCACAAGGCTCCATGACTCTTGTCATCACAATGTTCCAAGACCCCTGTAATCACAATGCTCCATGCAATTGTCATCACAAAGCTCCTTGACGCATGTCATCAGAATGCTCTATGGCCTTCTCATCACAATGTTCCATGCCCTTGTCATCACAATGCTCCAAGTCCCCTGTATTCACAATGCTCCATGCCCTTGTCATCACAAAGATCCATGACGCATGTCATCAGAATGCTCCTTGGCCTTCTCATCACAATGCTCCATGCCCTTGTCATCACAATGTTCCAAGACCCCTGTAAACACAATGCTCCATGCCTCTTTTCATCAGTATGGTCCATGAGACTTGTCATCACAAGGCTCCATGATCTTCTCAACACTATGCTCCAGGACTTTGTCATCACAATGCTTCACGACCTTCTCATCAAGATTCTAAATGGCCCATGTGATCATAATGTTCCAAGCCCTAATCATCACAATGCCCCATTATCTTTGTTATCACATTCCTCCATGACACTTGGCATCACAATGCCCCAAGCCATTGTCATCGCAATGGAACATGACATATGTCATCACAATGCTCCCTGACACCTGTCTTCACAATACTCCATGACCTTTTCATCACAATGCTCCATGCCCTTGTCAGCACAATCCGCCATGCCGAATGTCATCACAATAATCCATGAAACTTGTCAGACCAATGCTCCATGCCCTTGTCATCACAATGCTCCATGCCCTTGTCATCACAATTCTCCATGACCCCACACATCATAATTCTCCATGAATCCAGTCATCACAATGCTTTATGACCATTGTCATCACAATGGTCCATTACCTCATCATCACAGTTCTCTGTAACACGTTTCATCACAATGCTCCATGCCTTTGTAAGCATAATGCTCCATGACCCTTGTCATCACAATGATCCATGCGCTTGTCAGCACAATGCTCCACAACCTTATCATCACAACACTCCATAAACCTTGTCATCACAATGCTCCTTGAACTTCTCATCTAAATGCTCTCTCACCACTGATATCACAATGTTCCATTACTACTCATCACAATACTCCCTCAGCCCTTTCATCACAATGTTCCATGACCCCTATCATCAAAATGCTACATGTCCTTATCATCATAATGCTCCATGACCACTGACATCACAATGTTCCATAACCCTATCATGAAAATGTTCCCTTACCATTTTCATCAAATTGCTCCATGACCCTGTCATCACAATGCTCCCTGCCCTTCTCATCACAATGCACAATGCTCTTGTCATCAAAATGCTCCATTACCTTTGTCATCACAAACTCCATGACCCTTGGCATCACAATGTTCCATGCCATTGTCATCACAATGCTCCATGAAACCTATCATCACATTGTTCCTTGCTCTTGTCATCACAAAGCTCCATGATGCTTGTCATCACAATGCTCGATGCCTTTCTCATCACAGTGATGCTTGCCCTTGTCATTACAATCCTCTATGACCCATGTATCACCGTCGTTCTGTGCCCTTGTCATCACAATGCTCCATGCCCACTCTCATCACAATAATCCATGAAACTTTTCAAACCAATACTCCATGCCCTTTTCATCACAATGCTCCATTACCCCTGTCATAACAATGCTCCATGACCCCTGCCATCACAATGTTCCACGGTGTTGTCATCACAAGGCTCCATGACCCTTGTCATAACAATGCTCCAAGACCCCTGTAATCACAATGCTCCAGGCCCCTTTTCATCAGAATGCTCAATGAGACTTGTCATCACAATGCTCCATGGTCTTCTCATCACGATGCTCCAGGACATTGTCATCCCAATGCTCCATTCCCTTGTCATCACAATGCTCCATGACCCCTGCCATCACAATACTCAAGGAATATTGTCAGCTCAGTGCCCCATAAAATTCTCATCACAATGCTCCATGACCCCTGTCATCACAATGCTCCATAACCACTGTCATCACAACGCTCCATGACACCAGACAACACAATGATCTGGGAATCTTGTCATCGAAATGCTCCATTACAATTGTCATCACAATGATCCATGCCCTTGCCATCCCAATGCTCCATGACCCCTGTAATCACAATGCTCCATGACGCTTGCCATCACAATGCTCCATGACACTTGTCATCAAAATGCTCCATGCATTTGTCAGCAAAATGCTACATGACCTTGTCATCACAATGCTCCATGCGCTTGTCATCACAATACTCCATTCCCATTGTCATCAAAATCCTGCATGAACTTTGGGTTCACATTGCTTCATGCCCTTGTCATCACAATGCTCCATGCTCTTTGAAATGAAAATGATACATGACTTCTGTCATCACAATGTTCCATAACACTTGTCATCATAACTCTCCATGATGCCTTTCATCACAGTGCTCCATGAAATTTGTCATCACAATGCTCAATACACTTGTCATCACAATGCTCCCTGAGACTTGTCATAAGAATGCTCCTTGAACACTGTCATGAAAAGGCTCCATGCCTTTTTCATCACAGTGCTCCATGCCATTGTCATCACAGTACTCCACAAGCTTATCATCAGAATGCTCCGTGACCCTTGTCATCACAATGCTCCATGACCCCTGTCATCACAATGTTCCATGACCCCTGTCATCACAATGCTTCATGACAACTGTCATCAGAATGCTCCGTGCCCCTTGTCATTACAGTGCTCCATGAGGCTCGTCATCACAGTTATTCATGGCCTTCTCATCACAGTGCTCCACGGTCTTGCTATCACAATGCTCCATTCCCTGGTAATCACAATGCTCCGTTCCCTTGTAATAACAATGCTCCATGTCCCTTGTCATCAGAGTTATCCACGTCCTTGTCATCACAATGCTCCATGACACTACTCATCACAATGTTACATGCACTTGTCATCAAAATTTTCCATGAAATTGTCATCTAAATGCCATATGACCCCTGTCATAGCAAGCTCTATGCCTTTGTCATCAAAATTCTTCACGGCATTGTCATCAAAATTCTCAGTGTCCATAGTCATCACAATGCTCCATGCCCTTGCCATCCCAATGCTCCATGACCCCTGTAATCACAATGCTCCATGACGCTTGTCATCACAATGCTCCATGACACTTGTCATCGAAATGCTCCATGCATTTGTCAGCAAAATGCTACATGACTTTGTCATCACAATGCTCCATGCGCTTGTCATCACAATACTCCATTCCCATTGCATCAAAATCCTCCATGAACCTTGAGTTCACATTGTTTCATGCCCTTGTCATCACAATGATCCATGCTCCTTGAAATGAAAATGATACATGACTTCTCTCATCACAATGCTCCAAAGCCTTGTGATCACAATGTTCATAACACTTGTCATCATAACGCTCCATGATGCCTGTCTTCACAATGCTCCATGAAATTTGTCATCACAATGCTCAATACACTTGTCATCACAATGCTCCCTGAGACTTGTTATCAGAATGCTCCTTGAACACTGTCATGAAAAGGCTCCATGCCTTTTTCATCACAATGCTCCATGACCTTTTCATCAAAATGCTCCATGCCATTGTCATCACATTACTCCACAAGCTTGTCATCAGAATGGTCCATGACACTTGTCATCACAATGATCCATGACACCTGTCATCACAATGCTCCATGCCCCTTGTCATTACAGTGCTCCATGATGATCCTCATCACAATTATCCGTGGTCTTCTCATGACAATGCTCCACGGTCTTGTCATCCCAATGCTCCATGCCCTGGTCATAACAATTCTACATGTCCTTTTCATCACAATGCTCCATGACACTTCTCATCAAAATGTTACATGCTCTTGTCAATACAATTCTCCATGCACTTGTCATCGCAATGCTCCATGACCCCTGTCATAGCAAGTTCCATGCGCTTGTCATCACAAAGCTTCACGACCTTGTCATCAAAATTCTCAAAGGCCCTTGTCATCACAATGCTCCCTGATGTTGTAATCACAATGCTTCATGACCTTGTCATCACGAAGCTCCAAGCCCTTGTCATCACAATGCTCCATTACCTTTGTCATCACAATCCTCCATGACACTTGGCATTCCAATGCCCCATGCCATTCTCATCACTATGGACCATGACATATGTCATCCCAATACTCCCTGACACCTGTCTTCACAATACTGTATGACCTTGTCATCACAATGCTCCTTGCCCTTGTAATCACAATGTGTCATGCCCACTGTCATCACAATAATCCATAAAACTTGTCAGAGCAATGCTCTATGCCCATGTCATCACAATGCTCCATTCCCGTGTCATCACAATGCTCCGTGACTCCAGTTATCACAGTGCTTTATGAGCTTTGTCATCACAATGGTCCATGCTTTCATCATCACAAGTCTCTGTGACTTTGTCACCACAATGCTCCATAAACTTTTCATAACAATGCTCTCTCACCCTTGTCATCAAAATGCTCTATGCCTTTCTCAGCACAGTGCTCCATCCCCCTTTTCATCACAATTCTCCATGTGCTTGTCAGCACATTGCTCCATGACCCATGTTATCACAATGTGCCATGCGCTTGTCATCACAATGCCCCACAACCTTGTCATCACAATGCTCCATAAACCCTTGTCATCACAATGCTCCATGCACTTCTCAACAAAATGCTCTCTCACAACTGATATCACTATGTTCCATCACTAGTCATCACAATACTTCCTCAGCCCTGTCATCACAATGTTCCATGACCCCTGACATCACTATGTTCCATAACCCCTGTCATCAAAATTCTCCATGACCCTTTTCAGCAAAATGCTCCATGACCCCTGACATCACAATGTTACATAAACCATATTATCAAAATCTTCCATGACCCTTTTCATCAAATTGCTCCTCGACTCTGTCATCACAATGCTCCCTTACCTTCACAACACTATGCACCACGCCCTTGTCAAAAAAATGCTCCATGACATTTGTTGTCACATATCTCCATGACACTTGGCATCACAATGCTCCATGCCATTGTCATCAAGATGATCCATGAAACCTCTGATCACATTGTTCCATGCTCTTGTCATCACAAAGCTCCATGACATTTGTCATCACAATGCTCGATGCCCTTCTCATCACAAAGCTCCATGCCCTTGTCATTACAATCCTCCATGACCAATGTATCACAGTGTTCCGTGCCCTTGTCATCACAATGCCCCATGCCCACTCTCATCACAATAATCCATGAAATTTTCAGACCAATGCTCCATGCCCTTGTCATCACAATGCTCCATGACACCTGATATCACAATGTTCCATAACCCCTGGCATCAAAATGCTTCATGACCCTATTCCTCACAAAGCTCCATTACCCCTGACATCACAATATTCCATATACCCTGTCGTCAAAATGATCCATGACCCTTTTCATCAAATTGTTCCATGACCCTGTCATCACAATGTTCCCTGCCCCTCTCATCACAATGCACAATGCCATTGTCATCAAAATGTTCCATGACCTTTGTCATCACAAAGGTCCATGACTCTCGTCATCACAATTTTCCATGGTCTTCTCATCACAATGCTCCATATCCTTTGTCATCACAATGCTCAATACACTGGTCATCACAATGCTCCCTGACACTTGTCATCAGTATGCTCCTTGAACCCTCTCATGACAACGCTCCATGCCTTTTTCTCACAATGATCCATGCCCTTTTCATCACAAAGCTCCATGCCATTGTCATCAAAATACTCCACAATCTTATCATCAGAATGCTCCGTGACCCTTGTCATCACAATGCTCCATGACCCCTGTCATGACAATGTTCCATGACCCCTGTCATCACAATGCTCCATGACAACTGTCATCAGATTGCTCCATGCCCCTTGTCATTACAGTGCTCCATGAGGCTCGTCATCACAGTTATTCATGGCCTTCTCATCACAGTGCTCCACGGTCTTGCTATCACAATGCTCCTGTCCCTGGTAATCACAATGCTCCATTCCCTGGTAATAACAATGCTCCATGTCCCTTGTCATCAGAATTCTACACGTCCTTGTCATCAAAGTGCTCCATGACACTTCTCATCACAATGTTACATGCAATTGTCATCAAAATTTTCCATGAAATTGTCATCTCAATGCCATATGAACCCTGTCATAGCAAGCTCCATGCCTTTGTCATCAAAATTCTTCACGACATTGTCATCAAAATTCTCAATGTCAGCTGTCCTCACAATGCTCCATGCCATTGTCATCACAATGCTCCACGACCCTTGATATCACAGTGCTCCAAGCCGTTGTCAACACAATGCTCGATTACCTTTGTCATCACAATACTCCATGACACCTGGCATCACAATGCCCCATGCCATTGTCACCACAATGGGCCATGACATATGTCATCACAGTGCTCCCTGACACCTCTTTTCACAATACTCTATGACCTTGTCATCACAATGCTCCATGCCCTTGTCATCACAATGCGCCATGCCCACTCTCATCACAATAGTCCATAAATCTTGTCAGAGCAATGCTCTATAAGCCTGTCATCACAATGCTCCATGCCCTTGTCATCACAATGCTCCATGACCCTGTGATCACAATGCTCCGTGACTCGTCATAACAATGATTCAAGAACTTTGTCATCACAATGGTCCATACCCTAGTCATCACAAGTCTCTGTGACTTTGTCACCACAATGCTCCATGAACATTTCATCACAATGCTCTCTGACACTGGTCATCACCATATTCTGTGCCTTTTTCAGCACAATGCTCCCTAACCCTTGTCATAAGAGTGCTCCATGTGCTTGTCAGCACATTGATCCATGACCCATGTTATCACAATGCGCCATGCACTTGTCATCAAAATGTAACCAAGTTGAGGTTCTTGTAAGCAGTGCAGCCCTATATTTTGGGGTGGCTCTGTCTTATTGATTTTCAGTTTTCCCATGGTATATTCCCTAGACTGGAAGTGCCCTTGGCTCTGTAGCTCTGGTGTTTACTTGTTTTAGGGAACACGATGCACTCCTCCACAGAGGCAATTGGCAATTTACATCCCGCCAATCAGCATAACTAGGCTCCCTGTTCTACAGGGCCTGTCTTGCCTTTCTGGTTTTACACATTTTGTGGATGTCCCTGTTCACCTGTGGCAAATGATACTTCTTAGTAGTGCAGATTTGCATTGCCCGCTTTGTTGCTTGGCCAAATGGGCCTATGCGTTTTCTCCTGAATATATTCAGGAGAAAACACATATGCACTTTTTGGCCAAGTGCATCATTGTCGAAGTTGTGCCCCTCTTCCTGTGCTTTAAAGGTGATTCCAATGTACCTCTTGAAATCAGTTTCCTGCTATTCTGCCTTGTTTTCAAGTCCTCCTCATTGTCTTCCCTTAACAGATTTTTGGTCGATAGTTGTCCTTTATTACTCTGCCAGTTTTTGAAATGCTTAGCCCCGGAGCTCCATTGTTCAACTCGTTATTTGTGAGCCGACCGCAAATCCACAATTCTGGTTCAGGACCTATACTGGTTCCTAGTGGGTGGCTGAGACTTTGGTTAATTTTTCTTCCTTAACGGAATTTAGAGTGACAAATGCCGGACCAAATGCCTAACAGCTACTCTCTCATTGGTTCTCCCTCTTCCCTTTCATCCTCTGCCAAATTCACAACTTCTGCGAACCAGGAGGTTAAACAGGCTGTCTCTGCAAGTTGGGAGATTGATAGTAAAGCAGTTGGAAATTCAAACCGGTGCACCAGGAGAGGAATTATTAGTTGAGTTTTAGAAAACTTTCGTATTCACAGTGTGTCCATTGTCTATGTTTCCCGTACATGTTATACTTGTAGTAATATTCCCTTGAACCTGGAGAGTTGGGACCCTTGGAATGTGTGCCACTCATTATTGCTTTAAATGGTCTGCATTTGCTCACTGAATCTCACCAAACCGCTCAGTCCCAAGTGTCCAGGCTTATGCCACATCCAGCTGTCCTTGTACACAGGGCCATTCCAGGTTTCATCAGAGCCCCTGTAGTAATTGTAAAGAATTTCCCTGTTTTTTTGTTTTGTTTTTGAAATTCCTTTTTATAGTGGGTTTGAGCTGATTCTCACTGCCATGTTTATGCCAGTCTAGACACACTTGATTCCCTTATGGAGACATATCAATACATAGGTTTTAAGATTCTTACTAGTCAGATATATTCCTCTGCGGGAAATATGGGGTTTTGAGTCCCTTTCACTGAGGAAGGTGTAGGTCTTTTCTATTCCATATTTGGTTTTTGGAACGGTAGCTGTACTAATATCAAACTCTGGTTTTATGCATCACCCAACCCCTCCTTCCCCATTAAGCAGGCATAAGAATGTTTTTTAAATGTGATACTCTGTTCTCTTTCCTAACTCAGTTGATGTGTAGCCATGTATACAGGATCATCGTAAGTGATATCTTATGATAAGTTTCTTTTTCACTGTGACTTATTTCACTTAGAATCATCGTACCTGAATCCACTCATTTTGCTGCTACTGGCCTTATGACATTGATTTCATTGATGAGGGATATTCCATCGTACGTAATTACCACAATTTCTTCAACGACTTTTGTCTTTCCTGGGATATTTAAGGTGTACCCAAGTTGAGATTCTTGTAAGCAGTGCAGCCCTAAATTTTGGGGTGGCTCTGTCTTATTGATTTTCAGTTTTCCCAAGGTTTATTGCCTAGAAATGAAGTGCCCTTGGCTCTGTAGCTCTGTTGTTTACTTGTTTTAGGGAACACAATGCACTCCTCCAGAGAGGCAGTTGGCAATTTACATCCCGCCCATCAGCATAACTAGACACCCTGTTCTCAAGGGCTTGTCTTGACTTTCTGGTATTTACACATTTTGTGGATGTCCCTCTTCACCTGTGGGAAATGATGCTTTTTGTAGTGCAGATTTGCATTGCCCGCTTGGTTGCTTGGCCAAATGGGCATATGCGTTTTCTCCTGAATATATTCAGGAGAATACGCATATGCACTTTTTGCCAAGTGCATCATTGTCGAAGTTGTGGCCCTCTTCCTGTGCTTTATAGGCGATTTCAATGTACATCTTGAAATCTGTTTCCTTCTATTCTGCCTCTCTTTCAAGTCCGCCTCGTTGCCTTCCCTCAACTGATTTTTGGACGAGAGTTGTCCTTTTTTAATCTGCCAGTTTGTGAATTGCTGTGTCGCTGAGCTCCATTTTTCAACTCGTTTTGTGTGAGCTGACCGCAAATCCACAATTTTGGTTTAGGACCTATACTGGTACCCGGGGGGTGGCTGAGACTTTGATTAATTCTTCTTCCGACCGGGAAATTAGAGTGACATGTGCCCGTCCAAATGCTGAACAGCTGCTCTGTCATAAGTTCTCCATCTTCCCTTTCATCCTCTGCCAAATTGGCAACCTGTGCGAACCAGGAAGTAACAGGGGCTGTCTCTCCAATTTGTAAGATTGATAGTAAAGCAGTTGGAAAGTCGAACCGGAGCACCAGGAGAGGGACTATTAATTGAGTTTTAGAAACCTTTCGTATTCACAGTGTGTCCATTCTCTAGGTTTCCCGTACATGTTATATCTGTAGTAATATTCCCTTCAACCTGGAGAGTTGGGACCAATGGAATGTGTGCCACGCATTATTGCTTTAAAGGGTCTGCATTTGCTCACCCAAGCGCACCAATCATCTCAGTCCCAAGTGTCAAGCCTTATGACACATCGACCTGTCATTGTAGATATTTTCATTCCAGGTTTTATCGGAGTCCCTGAAGGAAACGTAAAGAATTTCCTGTTTTTTTTTTTATTTTTGAAATTCGTTTTTGTGGTGGTTTTCTGCTGATTCTCACTGCCATGTTTATGACAGTCTAGACACACTTGATTCCCTTATGTAGACATATCAATACATAGGCTTTAAGATTCTTACTAGTCAGATATATTCCTCTGCGGAAAATATGGGATTTTTCAGTCCCTTTCACTGAGGAAAGTGTAGGTCTTTTCTATTCCGTATTTGGTTTTTGGAACGGTACCTGTAATAATGTCAAACTCTGGTTTTATGAATCACCCCACCTCTCCTTCCCCCTTAAGCAGGCATAAGAGTGTTTTCTGAATGTGAGACTCTGTTCTCTTTCCTAACTCAGTGGATATGTAGCCATGTTTACAGGACCTTCATAAGTGATATCTTATGATAAGTTACTTTTTCAGAGTGACTTATTTCACTTAGAATCATCTTACCTGAATCCACTCATTTTGCTGCTACTGGCCTTATGACATTGATTTCATGGCTGAGCGATATTCCGCTGTACGTAACTACAACAATTTCTTCAACTACTTTTGTCTTTCCTGGGATATTTAAGGTGTACCCAAGTAGAGATTCTTGTAAGCAGTGCAGCCCTAAATATTGGGGTGGCACTGTCTTATTGATTTTCAGTTTTCCCAAGGTATATTTCCTAGAATGGAATTGCCCTTGGCTCTGTAGCTCTGTTTTTTACTTGTTTTAGGGAACACAATGCACTCCTCCAGAGAGGCAGTTGGCAATTTACATCCCGCCCATCAGCATAACTATGCTCCCTGTTCTCCAGGGCCTGTCTTGCCTTTCTGGTTTTTACACATTTTTTGGATGTCCCTTTTGAATGGTGGGAAGTGATACTTCTTTGTAGTGCAGATTCCCATTGCCCCCTTGCTTGCTTGGCCAAAAAGTGTGTATGCGTTTTCTTCTGAATATAATCTGGAGAAAACGCATACACCTTTATTGGCCAAGTGCATCATTGGCGAAGTTGTGCCCCTCTTCCTGTGCCTTAAAGGTGATTCCAATGTACCTCTAGAAATCTGTTTCCTGCTATTCTGGCTCGCTTTCAAGTCCGTCTCGTTGCCTTCCCTCAACAGATTTTTGAACGATAGTTGTCCTTTATTACGCTGCCAGTTTGTGAATTGCTGTGCCCCTGAGCTCCATTTTTCATCTCGTTTTTTGTGAGCTGACCGCAAGTCCAAAATTTTGGTTCAGGACCTATACTGGTTCCCGGCAGGTGGCTGAGACTTTGGTTAATTCTTCTTCCTGATAGGAAATTAGAGTGTCATGTGCCCGTCCAAATGCCTAACAGCTACTCTCTCATTGTTTCTCCCTCTTCCCTTTCATCCTCTGCCCAATTGGCAACCTGTGCGAACCCGGAGGTTAAAGGGGCTGTCTCTCCAAGTTGGGAGACTGATAGTAAAGCAGTTGGAAAGTCAAACCAGAGAACCAGGAGAGGGAATATTAGTTGAGTTTTAAAAACCTTTCGTATTCACAGTGTGTCCATTCTCTAGGTTTCCCATACATGTTATAGCTGTAGTAATATTCCCTTCAACCTGGAGAGTTGGGACACTTGGAATATGTGCCACGCATTATTGCTTTAAATGGTCTGAATTTGCTCACTGAATCTCATCAAAATTCTCAGTCCCAAGTGTTCAGCCTTATGCCACATCCAGCTGTCCTTGTACAGAGGGCCATTTCAGGTTTCATCAGAGACCCTGTAGGAATTGTAAAGAATTTCCCTGTTTTTTTGTTTTGTTTATGAAATTCCTTTTTATAGTGGGTTTGAGCTTATTCTCACTGCCATGTTTATGCCAGGCTAGACCCACTTCATTCCCTTATGGCGACATATCAATATATAGGTTTTAAGATTCTTACTAATCAGATATAATCCTCTGCGGGAAATATGGTGTTTTGAGTCCCTTTCACTGAGGAAGGTGTAGGTCTTCTCTATTCCATATTTGCTTTTTGGAACGGTAGCTGTACGAATATCAAACTCTGGTTTTATGCATCACCCCTCCTCTCCTTTCCCCTTAAGCAGTCATAAGAGTGTTTTCTAAATGTGAGACTCTGTTGTCTTTCCTAACTCAGTTCATGTGTAGCCATGTTTACAAGACGTTCATAAGTGATATCTTATGAGAAGTTTCTTTTTCTCTGTGACTTATTTCACTTAGAATCATCGTACCTGAATAAAATCATTTTGCTGCTACTTGCCTTATGACATTGATTTCATGGCTGAGGGATATTCCATTGTACGTAAGTACCACAATTTCTTGAACCAATTGTGTCTTTCCAGGGATATTTAAGGTGTACACAAGTTGATATTCTTGTGTGCAGTGCACCCCTAAATTTTGGGGTGGCTCTGTCTTACTGATTTTCAGTTTTCCCAAGGTATATTCCCTAGACTGGAAGTGCCCTTGGCTCTGTAGCTCTGTTGTTTAATTGTTTTAGGGGACACATTGCACTCCTCCAGAGAGGCAGGTGGCAATTTACATCCTGCCCATTAGCATAACTAGGCTCCCTGTTCTCCAGAGCCTGTCTTGCCTTTCTGGTTTTTACATATTTTTCGGATGTCCCTTTTGACCTCTGGGAAATGATTCTTCTTTGTACTGCAGAATTGCATTGCCCGCTTGCTTGCTTGGCCAAAAAGGGCTTATGCGTTTCCTCCTGAATATATTCAGGAGGAAACGCATACACCCTTTTTGGGCAAGTGCATCATTGCCGTAGTTGTGTCGCTCTTCCTGTGCTTTAAAGGTGATTCCAATGTACCTCTTGAAATCTGTTTCCTGCTATTCTGGCTCGCTTTCGAGTCTGCCTCGTTGCCTTCCCTCAACAGATTTTTGGACTATAGTTGCCCTTTATTACTCTGCCAGTTTGTGAATTGCTGTGCCCCTGAGCTCCATTTTTCAACACGTTTTTTGTGAGCTGACAGCAAGTCCAAAATTTTGCTTCAGGATCTATACTGGTTCCCGTCGTGTGGCTGAGACTTTGGTTAATTCTACTTTCTGCAGGGAAATTAGAGTGGCATGTGCCTGTCCACATGCCTAACAGCTACTCTCTCATTGGTTCTTCATCTTTCCTTTCATCCTCTGCCTAATGTGCAACCTGTGAGAAGCAGGAGGTTAAAGGGGCTGTCTATCCAACTTGGGAGATTGATAGTAAAGCAGTTGGAATTTCAAACAGAAGCACCACGAGAGGGACTATTAGTTGAGTTCTAGAAACCTTTCATATTCACAGTGTTTCCATTCTCTAGGTTTCCGGAAATGTTATAGCTGTAGTAATATACCCTTCAACCTGGAGAATTGGGCTCCTTGGAATGTGTGCCACACATTATTGTTTTAAATTGTCTGCATTTGCTGACCCAATCGCACCTATCCACTCAATCCCAAGTGTCCAGCCTTATGCCACATCCAGCTGTCGATGTAGATAGGGCCATTCTAGGATTCTTCAGAGCCCCTGTAGGAATTGTAAATAATTTCCCTCTTTATTTGTTTTGTTTTTCAAATTCCTTTTTATACTGGGTTTGAGCTGATTCTCAGTGCAATGTTTATGCCAGTCTAGACACACTTGATTCCCTTACGGAGACATATCAATACATAGGTTTTAAGATTCTTAATAGTCATATATATTCCTCTGTGGGATATATGGGGTTTTGAGTCTCTTTCACTGAGGAAGGTGTAGGACTTGTATAATCCGTAGTTGGTTTTTGGAATGGTACCTGTACTAATATCAAACTCTGGTTTTATGCATCAGCCCTCCTCTCCTTTCCCCTTAAGAAGGCATAAGAGTGTTTTCTAAATGAGAGGCTCTTTTCTCTTTCGTAACTCTGTTCATGTGTAGCCATGTTTACAGGACCTTCATAAGTGATATCTTATGAAAGGTTCTTTTTCTCTGTGACTTATTTCACTTAGAATCATCGTACCTGAATCCACTCATTTTGCTGCTACTGGCCTTATGACATTGATTTCATGGCTGAGGGATAATCCATCATACGTAAGTACCGAAATTTCTTGAACCAATTTTGTCTTACCTGGGATATTTTAGGTGTACCCAAGTTGAGGTTCTTGTAAACAGTGCAGCTCTAAATTTTGGGGTGGCTCTCTCTTATTGATTTTCAGTTTTCCCAAGGTATATTCCCTAGACTGGAAGTGCCCGTGGCTCTGTAGCTCTGTTGTTTAATTGTTTTAGGGAACACATTGCACTCCTCCAGAGAGGCGGTTGGCAATTTACATCCTGCCCATCAGCATAACTAGGCTCCCTGTTCTCCAGGGCCTTTCTTGCCATTCTGGTTTTAACACATTTTGCGGATGTCCCTTTTGACTGCTTGGAAGTGATACTTCTTTGTACTGCAGAACTTCATTGCCCACTTGCTTGCTTGGCCAAAAAGGGCGTATGTGTTTCCTCCTGATTATATTCAGGAGGAAACACATACGCCCTTTCTGGGCTAGTGCATCATGGTCGAAATTGTGGCCCTCTTCCTGTGCTTTAAAGGCGATTCCAATGTACCTCTTGAAATCTGTTTCCTGCTATTCTGACTCCCTTTCAAGTCCGCCTCGTTGCCTTCCCTCAACAGATATTTGGACGATAGTTGCCCTTTATTACTCTGCCAGTTTGTGAATTGCTGTGCCCCTGAGCTCCATTTTTCAACTCGTTTCTTGTGAGCTGACCGCAAGTCCAAAATTTTGCTTCAGGATCTATACTGCTTCCTGGCGTGTAGCTGAGACTTTGGTTAATTCTTATTTCTGCCATGAAATTAGAGTGACATGTGTCCGTCCAAATGCCTAACAGCTACTCTCTCATTGGTTCTCCATTTTTCCTTTCATCCTCTGCCAAATTGGCAACCTTTGAGAACCAGGAGGTTAAAGGGTCAGTCTCTCCAAGTTGGGAGATTGATAGTAAAGCAGTTGGAAATACAAACTGAAGCACCAGGAGAGGGACTATTAGTTGAATTTTAGAAACCTTTCGTATTCACAGTGTGTCCATTCTCTTGCTTTCCCGTACATGTTATAGCTGTAGTAATATTCCCTTCAACCTGGAGAGTTGGATCCTTGGAATGTGTGCCACAAATTATTGCTTTAAATGGTCTGATTTTGTTGATCCAATCTCACCAATCCTCTCAGTCCCAAGTGTCCAGCCTTATGCCACATCCAGCTGTCGTTGTAGATAGGGTCATTCCAGGTTTCATCAGAGCCCCTGAAGGAATTGTAAACAATTTCCCTGTTTTTTTGTTTTGTTTTGGAAATTCCTTTTTATATTGGGTTTGATCTGATTCTCACTGCCATGTTTATGCCAGTTAGGACACACTTGATTCCCTTACGGAGACATATCAATACATATGTTTTAATATTCTTTCTAATCAGGTATACTCCTCTACGGGAAATATGGGGTTTTGAGTCCCTTTCACTGAGGAAGGTGTAGGGATTGACTCTTCCGTAGTTGGTTTTTGCAACGGTACATGTACTAATATCAAACTCTGGTTTTATGCATCACCCCACTTCTCCTTCCCACTTAAGCAGGCATAAGAGTGTTTTCTAAATGTGAGACTCTGTTCTCTTTCCTAACTCAGTTCATGTGTAGCCATGTTTACAGGAACTTCATAAGTGATATCTTATGATAAGTTTCTTTTTCTCTGTGACTTATTTCACTTAGAATCATCGTACCTGAATCCAATCATTTTGCTGCTACTGGCCTTATGACTTTGATTTCATTGCTGAGGGATAATCAATCATACGTATGTACCACAATTTCTTGAACCATTTTTGTCTTTCCTGGGATATTTCAGGTGTACCCAAGTTGAGGTTCTTGTAAGCAGTGCAGCCCTAAATTTTGGGGTGGCTCTGTCTTATTGATTTTCATTTTTCCCAAGGTATATTCCCTAGACTGGAAGTGCACTTGGCTCTGTAGCTCTGTTGTTTACTTGTTTTAGGGAACACAATGCACTCCTCCAGAGAGGCAGTTGGCATTTTACATCCCGCCCATCAGCATAACTAGGCTCCCTGTTCTCCAGGGCCTGTGTTGCCTTTCTAATTTTTACACATTTTGCGGATGTCCATTTTGTCCGGGGGGAAGTGATACTGCTTTGTAGTGCAGATTTGCATTGCCCGCTTGCTTGCTCGGCCAAAAAGGGCGTTTGCATTTTCTCCTGAATATATTCAGGAGAAAACGCATACGCACTTTGTGGCCCATTGCATCATTTTCGAATTTGTGCCCCTCTTCCTGTGCTTTAAATGTGATTCCAATTTACCTCTTGAAATCTGTTTCCTTCTATTCTGGCTCGCTTTCAAGTCCACCTTGTTGCCTTCCCTCAACAGATTTTTGGACGATAGTTTCCCTTTATTACTCTGCCCGTTTGTGAATTGCTGAGCCCCTGAGCTCCATTTTTCAACTCGTTTTTTGTGAGCTGACCGCAAGTCCAAAATTTTGGTTCAGGACATATACTGGTTCCCGGCGGGTGGCTGAGACTTTGGCTAATACTTCTTCCTGCCAGGAGATTAGAGTGACTAATGCCAGTCCAAATGCCTAACAGCTACTCTCTCATTGGTTGTCCATCTTCCCTTTCATCCTCCGCCAAATTGGCAACATGTCAGAACCAGGAGGATAAAGGGGGGGCTGTCTCTCTAAGTTGGGAGATTGATAGTAAAGCATTTGGAAATTCAAATCGGAGCACCAGGAAAGGGACTATTAGTTGAGTTTTAGAAACCTTTCGTATTCACAGTGTGTCCATTCTCTAGGTTTCCCGTACATGTTATAGCTGTAGTAATATTCCCTTCAACCTAGAGAGTTGGGACCCTTGGAATGTGTGCCACACATTATTGCTCTAAATGGTCTGCATTTGCTCACCCAATCTCACCAATCCTCTCAGTCCCAAGTGTCCAGCCTTATGCCACATCCAGCTGTCATTGTAGATAGTGTCATTCCAGGTTTCCTCAGAGCCCCTGAAGGAATTTTAAAAAATTTCCCTGTTTTTTTGTTTTTTTATTGAAATACCTCTTTAGTGGGTTTGAGCTGATTCTCACTGCCATGTTTATGCCAGTCTAGACACACTTGATTACCTTATGGAGACATATCGATACATAGGTTTTAAGATTTATACTAGTCAGATGTATTCCTCTGCCGGAAATATGGGGGTTTGAGTTCCTTTAACTGAGGAAAGTTTAGGTCTTGTCTATTCCGTATTTGGATTTTGGAACGGTACCTGTACTAATATCAATCTCTGGTTTTATGCATCACCACACCTCTCCTTCCCCCTTAAGAAGGCATAAGGGTGTTTTCTGAATGTGAGACTCTGTTCTCTTTCCTAACTCACTTCATGTGTAGCCATGTTTACAGGACCTTCATAAGTGATATCTTATGATAAGTTTCTTTTTCTCTGTGACTTATTTCACTTAGAATCATCATACCTGAATCCACTCATTTTGCTGCTACTGGCCTTATGACATTGATTTCATGGCTGAGAGATATTCCATCGTACATAAGTACCACAATTTCTTGAACCAATTTTGTCTTTCCTGGGATATTTCAGGTGTACCCAAGTTGAGGTTCTTGTAAGCAGTGCAGCCCTAAATTTTGGGGTGGCTCTGTCTTATTGATTTTCAGTTTTCCTAAGGTATATTCCCTAGACTGGAAGTGCACTTGGCTCTGTAGCTCTGTTGTTTACTTTTTTGGTGGAACACAATGCATTCTTCCAGAGAGGGAGTTGGCAATTTACATCCCGCCCATCAGCATAACTAGGCTCCCTGTTCTCCAGGGCCTGTGGTGCCTTTCTAGTTTTTACACATTTTGCAGATGTCCCTTTCGTCCAGTGGGAAGTGATACTGCTTTGTAGTGCAGATTTGCATTGCCCGCTTGCTTGCTTGGCCAAAAAGGGCATATGCATTTTCTCCTGAATATATTCTGGAGAAAACTCATATGCACTTTTTGGCCAAGTGCATCATTGTCGACAATGAGCCCTTCTTGCTGTGCTTAAAAGGCGATTCCAAAGTACCTCTTGAAATTTGTTTCATGCTATTGGGCCTCATTTTCAAGTCCGCCTCATTGCCATCCCTCAAAAGATTTTTGGACGATAGTTGTCGTTCATTACGCTGCCAGTTTTTGAATTGCTGTGCCCCAGAGCTCCATTTTTCAACTCGTTTTTTGTAAGCTGACAGCAAATCCACAATTTTGGTTGAGGACCTGTACTGGTTCCTGGCGGGTGACTGAGACTTTGGTTAATATTTCTTCCTGATGGGAAATTAAGTGACATGTGCCAGTCCAAATGCCTAACAGCAACTCTCTCATTGGTTCTCCATCTTACGTTTCTTCCTCTGCCAATTGGCAACATGTGAGAACCAGGAGGTTAAAGGGGCTGTCTCAACAAGTTGGGAGATTGATAGTAAAGCAGTTGGAAATTCAAACTGGAGCAACAGTAGAGGGATTATTAGTTGAGTTTTAAAAACCTTTCGTATTCACTGTGTGTCCATTCTCTAGATTTCCCCTAAATGTTATAGCTGTAGTAGTATTCCCTTCAACCTGCGGAGTTGGGACCATGGGAATGTGTGCCACACATTATTGCTTTAAATGCTCTGAATTTCCTCACCGAATCTCACCAATCCTCTCAGTCCCAAGTGTCCAGACTTATGCCACATCCAGCTGTCATTGTAGATAGGGTCATTACAAGTTTCATCAGAGCCCCTGAAGGAATTTTAAAGAATTTCCCTGTTTTGTTATTGAAATACATCCTTAGTGGGTTTGAGCTGATTCTCACTGCCATGTTTATGCCAGTCTAGACACACTTGATTACCTTATGGAGACATATCGATACAGAGGTTTTAAGATTTATACTAGTCAGAGGTATTTCTCTGCGGGAAATATGGTGGTTTGAGTTCCTTTAACTGAGGAAAGTTTAGGTCTTGTCTATTCTGTATTTGCATTTTGGAACGGTACCTGTACTAATATCAATCTCTGGTTTTATGCATCACCACACCTCTCCTTCCCCCTTAAGAAGGCATAAGGGTGTTTTCTGAATGTGAGACTCTGTTCTCTTTCCTAACTCGCTTCATGTGTAGCCATGTTTACAGGACCTTCATAAGTGATATCTTATGATAAGTTTCTATTTCTCTGTGACTTATTTCACTTAGAATCATCATACCTGAATCCCCTCATTTTGCTGCTACTGGCCTTATGACATTGATTTCATGGCTGAGAGATATTCCATTGTACGTAAGTACCACAATATCTTGAACCATTTTTGTCTTTCCTGGGATATTTCAGGTGTACCCAAGTTGAGGTTCTTGTAAGCAGTGCAGCCCTAAATTTTGGGGTGGCTCTGTCTTATTGATTTTCAGTTTTCCCAAGGTATATTCCCTAGACTGGAAGTGCACTTGGCTCTGTAGCTCTGTTGTTTACTTTTTTGGGGGAACACAATGCATTCTTCCAGAGAGGCAGTTGGCAATTTACATCCCGCCCATCAGCATAACCAGGCTCCCCGTTCTCCAGGGCCCGTGTTGCCTTTCTAGTTTTTACACATTTTGCAGGTGTCCCTTTTGTCCAGTGGGAAGTGATACTGCTTTGTAGTGCAGATTTGCATTGCCCGCTTGCTTGCTTGGCCAAAAAGGGCATATGCATTTTCTCCTGAATATATTCTGGAGAAAACTCATATGCACTTTTTGGCCAAGTGCATCATTGTCGACAATGAGCCCCTCTTGCTGTCCTTAAAAGGTGATTCCAAAGTACCTCTTGAAATTTGTTTCATGCTATTGGGCCTCATTTTCAAGTCCGCCTCATTGCCATCCCTCAAAAGATTTTTGGACGATAGTTGTCGTTCATTACGCTGCCAGTTTTTGAATTGCTGTGCCCCAGAGCTCCATTTTTCAACTCGTTTTTTGTAAGCTGACAGCAAATCCACAATTTTGGTTGAGGCCCTGTACTGGTTCCTGGCGGGTGACTGAGACTTTGGTTAATATTTCTTCCTGATGGGAAATTAGAGTGACATGTGCCAGTCCAAATGCCTAACAGCAACTCTCTCATTGGTTCTCCATCTTACCTTTCATCCTCTGCCAATTGGCAACATGTGAGAACCAGGAGGTTAAAGGGGCTGTCTCAACAAGTTGGGAGATTCATAGTAAAGCAGTTGGAAATTCAAACTGGAGCAACAGTATAGGGATTATTAGTTGAGTTTTAGAATCCTTTCGTATTCACAGTGTGTCCATTCTCTACGTTTCCCATACATGTTATAACTGTAGACATATTCCCTTTTACCTGTCGACTTGGGACCCATGGAATTAGTGGCATGCATTATTGCTTTAAACGGTCTGCATTTTCTCATCCAATCTCACCAATCCTCTCAGTCCCAAGTGTCCAGCCTTATGTCTCATCCAGCTGTCATTTTAGATAGGGTCATTCCTGGTTTCATCAGAACACCTGAAGGAATTGTGTTAGAATTTCGCTGTTTTTTTTGTTTTGTTTTTGAAAATCATTTATATAATGAGGTTGAGCTGATTTTCACTGACGTGTTTATGCCGGACTAGACACACTTGATTCCCTTTTGGAGACATATCAATACGTAGGTGTTAAGATTCTTACTAGTCAGATATATTCCTCTGAGGGAATAGGGCTGTTGGGTCCCATTCACTGAGGAAGGAGTAGGTCTTTTCTCTTCTGTATTTGGATTATGCAACGGTACCTGTGCTAATATCAAACTCTGGTTTTGTTCATCTCCCCACCTCTACTTTCCCCTTAAGCAGGCATAAGTAAGTTTTCTAAATGTGAGACACTGTTCTCTTTCCTAATTCTGTTCATTGGTAGCCATGTTTACATTTCCTTCATCAGTGATATCTTTTGTCAGAATGCTCCACGGCTCTTGTCATCATAATGCTCCATGATGCTCGTCATCACAATTATCCATGGCCTTCTCATCACAATGCTCCACCGTCTTGACATCACATTGCTCCATGCCCTGGTCATCTCAATGCTCCATGTCCCTTGTCATCACAATTCTCCACGTCCTTATCATCACAGTGCTCCTTGACACTCCTCCTCACAATGTTATATGCTCTTGTCATCACAATTCTGCATGCACTTGTCATCACAATGCTCCAGGACCCCTGTCATAGCAAGCTCCATGCGCTTGTCATCACAATGTTTCATACCTGGTCATTAAATTTCTCAATGGCCCTTGTCATCACAATGATCCATGCCCTTGTCATCACAAAGCTCCTTTACCTTTGTCATCACAATCCTCCATGACACTTGGCATCACAATGCTCCATGTCATTGGCATCACAATGGAACATGACATATGTCATCACAATGCTCCCTGACAGCTATCTTAACAATAATCCATGACGTTGTCATGACAATGCTCCATGCCATTGTCATCACAATGCTCCAAGCCCTTGTCATCACAATGCTCCAAGCCCTTGTTATCACAATACTCCATGCCCTTGTCATCACAATGCTCCATGACCTCTGTCATCACAATGTTCCCTGACACCTGTCATCACAATGCTCCATGCCCCTTGTCAGTACAGTGCTCCATGATGCTCGTCATCACAATTTCCCAAGGTCTTCTCAACACAATGCTTCAGGGATTTACCATCAAAATGCTCCATGCCCCTGTCATCACAATGCTCCATGCCCTTGACATCCCAATGCTCCATGGCCGCTGTCATCACAATGCTCTGTGACTCCATTCATCACAATGCTTCATGATCTTTGTGATCACAATGGTCAGTGCCCTCATCATCACAAGGCTCTGTGACCTGTCACCACAATGCTCCATGAACCTTTCATCACAATGCTCCATGACCCTTGTCATCACAATTATCCATGCCTTTCTCAGCACAATACGAAAAGACACTTGTCATCACAATGCTCCATGTGCTTGTCAACACAATGCTCCACGAGCTTGTCATCACAATGCTCCCTGCACTTCTCATCAAAATGCTCTGTCACCACTGATATCACACTGTTCCATAAGTAGTCATCACAATACTCCCTCACCCTTCTCATCACAATGTTCCATGACGCCTGTCATCACAATACTACATGCACTTATCATCACAGTGCGCCATGACCCCTGACCTCAAAATGCTCCATAACATATGTCATCAAAATGCTCCATAACATTTGTCATCACAAAGCTCAATGACCCTTGGAATCACAATGCTCCATGTCATTGTCATCACAATGCCTCAGGAAACTTCTCATCAGATTGCTCCATGCCCTTGTCATCAAAAATGTCCATGACGCTTGTCATCACAATGTTCGAGGCCCTTCTCATAACAATGCTCCATGCCCTTGTCATTACAGTCCTCCATGAACCCTGTACCACAGTGTACCAGGCCCTTGTCATCACAGTGCTCCAGGCCCACTCTCATCACAATAATCCATGAAACTTTTCAGACCAATGCGCCATGGCCTTGTCATCACAATGCTCCATTACCACTGTCATAACAATGCTCCATGATCCCAGTCATCACAATGTTCCACAGCCTTGTCATCACAAGGCTCCATGACCCTTGTCATCACAAGGCTCCATACACATGAATTCACAATGTTCCATGTCCTTGTCATCACAAAGCTCCATGATGCATGTCTTCAGAATGCTCCATGGCTTTCTCATCACAATGCACCATTCCCTTGTCATCAGAATGCTCCACGACCCCTGTAATCACAATGCTCCATGCCCATTTTCATTAGAATGCTCTATGAGAATGTCATCAAAAGGCTCCATGGTTTTCTCATCACAGTGCTGCAGGACCTTGTCATCACAATGCTCCTTTCTCTTGTCATCAGAATGCTCAATGACTCCTGTCATCACAATACTCCATGAACATTTTCAGCCCAGTGTTCCATGACATTCTCATCACAGTGCTCCTTGACACCTGTCATCACAATGCTCCATGACCAATGTCATCACAACCCTACATGACCTCTGACAACACAATGATCTGGGACTCTTGTCATCAAAATGCTCCATGACACTTGTCATCACAATGATCCATGCCCTTGTCATCACAATGCGCCATGCCCACTGTCATCACAATAATCCATGAAACTTGTCAGATTAATGTTCCATGCCCCTGTCATCACAATGCTCCATGCCCTTGTCATCACAATGCTCCATGACACCTGTCATCACAATGCTCCGTGACTCCAGTCATCACAATGCTTCATGACCTTTGTCATCACAGTGGTCCATGCCCTGGTCACACAAGGCTCTGTGATCTTTGTCACCACAATGCTCCATGCCCTTGTCATCATAATGCTCCATGCCCACTGTCATCACAATAATCCATGAAAATTGTCAGACCAATGAGCCTTGCCCTCGTCACACGAGGCTCTGTGATCTTTGTCACTACAATGCTCCATGAACTTTTCTTCACAATGCTCTGTGTCCCTTGTCATCACAATGCTCCATGCCATTGTCAGCACTATGCTCCATGACACTTGTCATCACAAGGCTCCATGGCCCTCTCATCACAATGCTCCAGGACCTTCTCATCACATCGCTCCATTCCTTTCTCATCACAATGCTCCATGACACCTGTCATCACAGTACTCCATGAAAATTTTCAGCCCAATGCCCCATGACCTTCTCATCACAATGCTCCATGACCCATGTCATCACAATGCTACATGACCACAACCATCATAATGATCCATGCCACTTGTCATCAGAATATTCCATGCGCTTGTCATCCCCATGCTCCATGACCCCTGTAATCACAATGGTCCTTGACGCTTGTTGTCACATAGCTCCATGACAATTGTCATCACGGTGCTCCATGCCTTTGTCAGCAAAATGCTACATGACCTTGTCATCACAATGCTCCATGCACTTGTCCTCACAATTCTCCATTACCAGTGTCATCACAATCCTCCATGAACTTTGGGATCACATTGCTTCATGCCCTTGTCATCACAATGCTCCATGATTCTTGAAATAAAAATGATCCATGACCTCTCTCATCACAATGCTCAAAACACTTGTGATCACAATGTTCCATAACACTTGTCATCACAACGCTCCATAACACTTGTCATCACAATGCTCCATGATGCCTGTCATCACAATAATCCATGCCCTTTTCATCACAATGCTCCATGAACTTTGTCATCACAATGCTCAATACACTTGTCATCACAATGCTCCCTGACACTTTTCCTCAGAATGCTCCTTGAACCCTGTCTTGAAAAGGCTCCATGCCTTTTTCATCAAAATGCTCCATGCCCTTTTTCTCACAATGCTCCATGCCATTGTCATCACAATACTCCACAAGCTTGTCATCAGAATGCTCCAAGACCCTTGTCATCACAATGCTCCATGACCCCTCTCATCACAATGCTCCATGACCCATGTCATCACAATGCTCCATGAAACCTGACAACACAATGATCCAGGACATTTGTCATAAAAATGCTCCATGACCCTTGTCATCACAATGATCCATTCCCTTGTCATCATAATACTCCATTACCTTTGTCATCACAATGCTCCCAGCCCTTTTCATCACAATGCTCCATTATATTTGTCATCACATTTCTCCATGACACTTGGCATCACAATGCTCAATGCCATTGTCATCACAATGCACCGTGACATATGTCACCACAATGCTCCCTGACACCTTTCTTCACAATAATCAATGACCTTGTCATCACAATGCTCCATGTGCTAGTTATCACAATGTGCCATGCCCTCTGTCATCACAATAATCCATGAAACATGTCAGACCAATGCTCCATGCCCCTTTCATCCCAATTCTCCATGCCCTTGTCATCACAATGCTCCATGACCCCTGTCATGACAAGGCTCCGTGACTCCAGTCATCACAATGCTTCATGACATTTGTCATCACACTGTTCCATGCCACTTTTCATCTCAATGCTGCATGAACCCTGTCATCACAATGCACCATGCCCATCATCATAATGCTTCATGCTATTGTCATCACAATGAAATCAACATGCTCCATGACCTCTGACACCAAAATGCCCCAAACCCTTGTGATCACAATGTTCCATAACACTTGGCATCATAACGCCCCATTACACTCGTCATCACAATTTTCCATGGTCTACTCATCACAATGCTCCATGACCTTTGTCATCACAAAGCTCAATACACTTGTCATCTCAATTCTCCCTGACACTTATCCTCAGTATGCTCCTTGAACCCTGTCATGACAAGGCTCCATGCATTTTTCATCAAAATGATCCATGCCCTTTTCATCACAATGCTCCAAGACCCCGGTAATCACAATGTTCCATGTGCTTGTCTTCACAAAGCTCCATGAGGCATGTCATCAGAAAGCTCCATGGGCTTCTCATCACCATGCTCCATGCCCTTGTCATCTCAATGCTCCAAGACCCCATTAATTACAATGCTCCATGCTGCTTTTCATCAGAACGCTCCATGAGAATTGTCATCACAAGACTCCATGGTCTTCTCAGCACAATGCTCCAGGACCTTGTCACAACAATGCTCCATTCCCTTGTCATCACAATGCTCCATGACCCCTGTCATCACAAAACTCCATGAACATTTTCAGCCCAATGATCCATGACCTTCTCATCACAATGCACCATGACCCCTGTCATCACAATGCTCCATGACCACTGTTATCCCCGCGCTCCATGAACCCTCACAACACAATGATCCGGGACTCTTGTCATCAAAAATCTCCATGATACTTGTCATCACAATGATCCATGCCCTTGTCATCCCAATGGTCCATGACACCTTTAATCAGAATATTCCGTGACGCTTGTCATCACAATGCTCCATGACCCTTCTCATCACAATGTTCCATGACCCCTGTAATCACAATTCTCCATGAACATTTTCAGCCCAATGCTCCTTGAACATCTCATCACAATGCTCCAAGACCCCTGTAATCACAATGCTCCATGCCCCTTTTCATCTCCGTGCTCCATGAACCCTGTCATCACAATGAACCATGCACATCATCATAATGTTTCATGCTATTTTCATTACAATGAAATCAATATGCTCCATGACCTCTGTCATCACAATGTTCCATACCCTTGTGATCACAGTGTTCCATAAAACTTGTCATCACAATGTCCCATGACGCTCGTCATCACAATTATCCATGGTCTACTCATCACAATGCTCCCTGACACTTGTCGTCATTATGCTCCTTGAACCCAGTCATGACAAGGCTCCATGACTTTTTCATCACAATGATCCATGCTCTGTTCTTCACAATGTTCCAAGACCCATGTAATCACTATTCTCCATGCCCCTTTTCATCAGAATGCTCCATGAGACTCGTCAATACAAGGCTCCAATGTTTTCTTATCACAATGCTTCAGTACCTTCTAATCACAATGCTCCATTCCCTTGTCATCACGATGCTCCGTGACCCCCGTCTTCAAAATACTCCATAAATATTTTTAGCCCAATGCTCTATGACTTTCTCATCTCAATGCTCCATGAACCTGTCATCACAATGCTCCATTATCACTGTCATCACAATGCTCCATGACCCCTGACAACACAATGATCCGGGACTCTTGTCATCAAAATGATCCATGACCCTTGTCATCACGATGATCCATGCCCTTGCCATCCCAATGCTCCATGACCCCTGAAATCACAATGCTCCGTGACGCTTGTCTTCACAGTGCTCCATGACTCTTGTCATCAAAATGCTCCATGCATTTGTCAGCAAAATGCTTCATGACATGGTCATCACAATGCTCCATGCACTTGACTTCACAATACTCCATTCCAATTGTCATCAAAATCCTCGGTGAACGTTGGGTTCACATTGCTTCATGCCCTTGTCATCACAATGCTCCATGCTCCTTGAAATGAAAATGATCCATGACATCTGTCATCACAATGCTCCAAACCCATGTGATCACAATGTTCCATAACACTTGTCATCACAACGCTCCATGATGCCTGTCATCACAATGCTGCATGAAATTTGTCATCAAAATGCTCAATAAACTTGTCATCACAATGCTCCCTGACACTTGTCGTCAGAATGCTCCTTGAACCCTGTCATGAAAAGTTTCCATGCCTTTTTCATCACAATGCTCCATGCCCTTTTCATCACAATGCTCCATGCCAGTGTCATCACAATACTCCACAAGCTTGTCATCAGAATGCTCCATGACCCCTGTCATCACAATCATCCATGACACATGTCATCAAAATGCTCCATTTCCTTTGTCATTACAGTGCTCCATGACGCTCGTCATCCCAATTATCCATGACCTACTCATCACAATGCTCCACGGTCTTGCGATCACAATTCTCAATGCCCTGGTCATTACAGTGCTCCATGTCACTTGTCATCACAATTCTCCATGTCCTTGTCATCACAATGCTCCATGACATTTCTCGTCACAAAGTTACATGCTATTGTCATCACAATTATCCATGCACTTGTCATCACATTGCTCCATGACGCATGTCATCAGAATGCTTCAAGGCATTGTCAGCAAAATGCTACATGACCTTGTCCTCACCATGTTCCATGCCCTTGTCATCACAGTGCTCCAAGAAACCTGTAATAACAATGCTCCATGCCCCTTTTCATCAGATTGCTCCATGAGACTTGTCATCACAATGCTCCATGATCTTCTCAACACAATGCTCCATGACACCTGTATTCACAATGCTCCATGACCACTGTCACCACAACGTGCCATGACACCTGACAATACAGTGATCCGGGACTCTTGTCATCAAAAATCTCCATGACCCTTTTCATCTCAATGATCTATACCCTTGCCTTCCCAATGCTCCATGACCCCTGTTATCACAATGATCCATGATACTTCTAATCCCAGTGCTCCATGACCATTCTCATCACAATGCTCCATGCCTTTGTCAGCAAAATACTACATGACCTTGTCATCACAATGCTCCATGCACTTGTCATCACAATCCTCCATTACCATTGTCATCACAATCCTCCATGAACCTTGGGTTCACATTGATTCATGCCATTGTCATCATATTTCTCATTCTCCTTGAAATCAAAATGATCCCTGACCTCTGTCATCACAATGCTCCAAACACCTGTGAACACAATGTTCCATAACACTTGCCATCACAATGCTCCATGATGTCTGATATCACAATACTCCATGCCTTGTCATCACAATGCTCCATGATCATTGTGATGACAATTCTCAATACACTTGTCATCACAATGCTTCCTGACACTTGTCGTCAGAATGCTCCTTGAAACCTGTCATGAAAAGACTCCATGCTTTTTTCATCACAAAGCTCCATGCCCTTTTCATCACAATGCTCCATGCCATTGTCATCACAATACTCCACAAGCTTGTCATCAGAATGCTCCATGACCCTTGTCATCACAGTGCTCCATGACCCCTGTTATCACAATTCTCCATGACAACTGTCATCACAATGCTCCTTGCCCCTTGACATTACAGTGCTCCATGACGCTCGTCATCACAATTATCATTGGTCTTCTCATCAAAGTGATCCACGGACTTGCCATCACAATGATCCATGACACTTCTCATCACAATGCTCCATGACCGATGTCATCACAAGGCACCATGCGCTTGTCTTCGCAATGCTCCACATCCTTGTCATCACAATGCTCCATAAAACTTGTCATAACAATGCTCCATGCACTTCTCATGAAAATGGTCTCTCACCACTGATATCACAATGTTCCATCACTAGTCATCACAATACTCCCTCAGCCATGCCATCACAATGTTCCATAACCCCAGTCATAACAATGCTCCATGCCATTGTCATCACAATACTCCACAAGCTTGTCATCAGAATGCTCCATGACCCTTGTCATGACAATGCTCCATGACCCCTGTCATCACAATGCTCCATGACCCCTGTCATCACAATGCTCCATGCCCCTTGTCATTACAGAGCTCCATGACGCCCGTCATCACAATTATCCATGGTCTTCTCATCACAATGCTCCCCGGTCTTGCCATCACAATGCTCCATGCCCTGGTTATCAGTATTCTCCACGTCCTTGTCATCACAGTGCTCCATGACACATCTCATCACAATGTTCCGTGCACTTTTCATCACAATTATCCATGCACTTGTCATCACAATGCTCCATGACCCCTGTCATAGCAAGCTACATGCACTTGTCATCACAATGCTTCACGACCTTGTCATCAAAATTCTCAATGGCCCTTGTCATCAAAATGCTCCAAGCCCTTGTCATCACAATGCAACATTACCTTTGTCATCACAAACCTCCATGACACTTGGCATCAAAATGCTCCATGCCATTGTCATCACAATGGACCATGACATATGTCATCACAATGTTCCCTGACCCCTGTCTTCACAATTCTACATGACCTTGGCACCACAATGCTCCATGCCCTTGTCATCACAGTGCGCCATGCGCACTGTCATCACAATAATCCATGAAACTTGTCAAACAAATGATCCATGCCCCGGTCTTCACAAGGCTCCATGCACTTGTCAACACAATGCACCATGACCCCTGTCATCACAATGCTCCGTGACTCCAGTCATCACAATGTTTCATGACCTTTGTCATCACAATGGTTCATAGCCTCGTCATCACAAGGCTCTGTGACATTTGTCACCACAAAGCTCCATAACCATTGGCATCACAATGCTCCATGCCATTGTCATCACAATGCTCCATGAACACTCTCATCAAATTGCTCCATGCACTTGTAATCACAAAGCTCCATGACGCTTGTGATACCAATGCTCGATGCACTTCTAATCACAATGTTCCATGCCCTTGTCATTACAATCCTCCATGACCCATGTAACACAGTGTTCCGTGACCTTGTCCTCACAATGCTCCATGCCGGCTCTCATCACAATAATCCATGAAACTTTTCATACCAATTCTGATACCCTTGTCATCATAATGCTCCACTACCCTGTCATAACAATGCTCCATGACACATGACATCACAAGGTTTCACGGCCTTGTCAATATAAGTCTCCATGACCGTTGTCATAACCGTGCAACAAGACCCTGTAATCACAATGCTCAATGCACTTGTCATCACAAAGCTCCATGGCCCATGTCATCAGAATGCTCCATGGCCTTCTCATTCACAATGCTCCATGCCCTTGTCATCACAATGCTCCAATACACATTTAATCACAATGTTCCATGCCCCTTTTCATCTCAATGCTCCATGAACCCTGTCATCAAAATGCACCATGCCCATAATCATAATGCTTCATGCTATTGTCATCACAATGAAATCAAAATGCTCCATGACCTCTGTCATCACAATGCTCCAAACCCTTGTGATCACAATGTTCCATAACACTTGTCATCACATGCCCCATGACGCTCCTCATCACACTTATCCATGGTCTTCTCAGCACAATGCTCCATGAACTTTGGTATCACAATGCTCAATACACTTGTCATCACTATTCTCCCTGACACTTGTCGTCAGTATGCTCCTTGAACCCTGTCATGACAAGGCTCCATGCCCTTTTCATCAAAATGCTCGAAGACCCCTGTAATCACAATACTCCATGAATATTTTCAGCCCAATGCTCTATGATCTTCTCATCACAAGGCTCCATGACCCCTGTCATCACAATGCTCCATGACCCCTGTCATCACAATGCTCCATGCTCCTTGATATCAAAATGATCCATGACCTCTGTCATCACAATGCTCCAAACTCTTGTGATCACATTGTTCCACAACACTTGTCATCACAACGCTCCATGATGCCTGTCATCACAATACTCCATGCCCGTGTCATCACAATGCTCCATGCACTTTGTCATCACAATGCTCAATACACCTGTCGTCACAATGCTCCCTGACACTTGTCGTCAGAATGCTCCTTGAACCCTGTCATTAAAAGGCTCCATGCCTTTTTCATCACAATGCTCCATGCCCTTTTCATCACAATGTTCCATGCCATTGTCATCACAATACTCCACAAGCTTGTCATCAGAATGTTCCATGACCCTTGTCATCACAATGCTCCATGCACTTTGTCATCACAATGCTCAATACACTTGTCATCACAATGCTCCCTGACACTTGTCGTCAGAATGCTCCTTGAACCCTGTCATTAAAAGGCTCCATGCCTTTTTCATCACAATGCTCCATGCCCTTTTCATCACAATGTTCCATGCCATTGTCATCACAATACTCCACAAGCTTGTCATCAGAATGTTCCATGACCCTTGTCATTACAATGCTCCAAGACACCTGTCATCACAATGCTCCATGACACCTGTCATCACAATGCTCCACGCCCCTTGTCATTACAGTGCTCCATGACGCTCATCATCACAATTATCCATGGTCTACTCATCACAATGCTCCACGGCCTTGCCATCACAATGCTCCATGACACTTCTCATCACAATGTTACATGCTCTTGTCATCACAATTCTCCATGCACTTGTCATCACAATGCTCCATGACCCCTGTCATAGCAAGCTCCATATGCTTGTCATCACAATGCTTCATGACCTTGTCATCAAAATTCTCAATGGCCCTTGTCATCACAATTTTCCATGCCCTTGTCATCAAAATGCACCATGACCATTGTCTTCACAATGCTCCAAGCCCTTGTCATCACAATGCTCCATTATCTTTGTCATCACAATCCTCCATGACACTTTTTATCACATAGCTCTGTGCCATTGTCATCACAATGGACAATGACATATGTCATCACAATGTTCCCTGACACCTGTCTTCACAATACTCCATGACCTGGTCATAACAATCCTCCATGCCCTAGTCATCACAATGTGCCATTCCCACTATCATCACAATAATCCATGAAACTTGTCAGACCAATGCTCCATGCCCCTGTCATCACAATGCTCCATGCCCTTGTCATGACAATGCTCCGTGACTCCAGTCATCACAATGTTTCATGACCTTTGTCATCACAGTGGTCCATGCCCTCATCATCACAGGGCTCTGTGAACTTTGTCTCCATAATTCTCCCTGAACTTTTCATCGCAATGCTCTGTGACCCTTGTCATCACAATGCTCCATGCCTTTGTCAGCAGAGTGCTCCATGACCCTTGTCATGACAATGCTCCATGCAATTGTCCGAACAATGCTCCATGACCCATGTCTTCACAATGTGCCATTCACTTCTCATCACAATGTTCCACAACTTTGTCATCACAATGCTCCATAAAACTTGTCATCACAAAGCTCCATGCACTTCTCATCAAAATGCTCTTTCACCACTGATATCAAAATGTTTCATCACTAGTCATTACAATACTCCCTCACACCTGTCATGACAGTGTTCCACGGCCTTGTCATCACAAGGCTCCATGACCATTGTCATCACAATGCTCCAAGACCCCTGTAATAACAATGCTCCATGCTCTTGTCATCACAAAGCTCCATGACGCATGTCATCAGACAGCTCCATGGCCTTCTCATCACAATGCTCCATGCCCTTTTCATCACAATGCTTCAAGACACCTGTAATCACAATGCTACATGCCCTTTTTCTTCTCAATGCCCCATGAACTCTGTCATCACAATGAACCATGCCCATCATCATAATTCTTCATGCTATAGTCATCACAGTGAAATCAAAATGCTCAATGACCTCTGTCATCACGATGCTCCAAACCCTTGTGTTCACAATGTTCCATAACACATCTCATCACAACTCCCCATGACGCTCGTCATCACAATTATCCATGGTCTTCTCATCACAATGCTCCATGAAGTTTGTCATCACAATGCTCAATACACTTGTCATCACAATGCTCCCTGACACTTGTCGTCAGTATGCTCCTTGAACCATCTTATGACAAGGCTCCATGCTTCTTCATCACAATCATCCATGCTCTATTCATCTCAATGCTCCAAGACCCATGTAATCACAATGCTCCAAGTCCCTTTTCATCAGAATGCACCATGATACTTGTCCTCACAAGGCTCCATGGTCTTCTCCTCACAATGCTCCAGGACCTGGTCATCACAATGCTCCATTCCATTGGCATCACAATGCTCCATTACCCCTGCCATCACAATGCTCAATGATTATTGTAAGCCCAATGCTCCATGAACTTCTGATCATAATGCTCCATGACCACTGTCATCACAATGCTCCATGACCCCAGTCATCACAATGCTCCATGACCACTGTCATCACAACGCTCCATGACACCAGACAACACAATGATCCGGGACTATTGTCATCAAAATGCTCCATGACACTTGTCATCACAAGGATTCCTGCCCTTGCCATCCCAATGCTCCAAGACCCCTGTAATCACAATGCTCCATGACGCTTGTCATCACAGTGCTCCATGACCCTTGTCATCAAAATGTAACATGCATTTGTCATCACAATGCTCAATACACTTGTCATCACAATGCTCCCTGACACTTGTCGTCAGAATGCCCCTTGAGCACTCTCATGAAAAGGCTCCATGCGTTTTTCATCACAATGTTCCATGCCATTTTCATCACAATGCTCCATGCCATTGTCATCACATTACTCCACAAGCTTGTCATCAGAATGCTCCATGACACTTGTCATCACAATGCTCCATGACCCCTGTCATCACAATGCTCCACGCCATTGTCATTACAATGGACCATGACATATGTCATCACAATGCTCCCGGACCAATGTCTTCACTATTCTGCATGACCTTGTCATCACAATGCTCCATTCCCTTTTCATCACAGTGCGCCATGCCCACTGTCATCACAATAAACCATGAAACTTGTCAGACCAATGCTCCATGCCCCTGTCATCACAATGCTCCACGCACTTGTCATGACAAAGCTCCATGACCCCAGTCATCACAATGCTCCGTGACTCCCGTCATCACAATGCTTCATGACTTTTGTCATCACAGTGATCCATGCCCCCGTCATCACAAGGCTCTGTGACATTTGTCACCACAATGCTCCATGAACTTTTCATCATAGTGGTCTGTGACCATTGTCATCACAATGCTCCATGCCTTTCTCAGCAGAATGCACCTTGACCATTTTCATCACAGTGCTCCATGCCCATCTCAGCACAGTGCTCCATGACCCTTGTCATCACAATGCTCCATGCCCTTGTCATCACAATGTTCCATGACCCTTGTTATCACAATGCTCCAAGCCATTGTCATCACAATGCTCCATTACCTTTGCCATCACAATCCTCCATTACACATGGCATCACAATGCTCCATGCCATTGTCATCTCAATGGACCATGACATATGTCATCACAATGCTCCCTGTCACCTGTCTTCACAGTATTCCATGACGTTGTCATCACAGTGCTCCATGCCCTTGTCATCACAACGCACCATGCCCACTGTCATCACAATAATTCATGAAACTTGTAAGTCCAATGACACATGCCACTGTCATCACAATGCTATATGCCCTTGTCATCACAAAGCTGCATGACGCATGTCATCAGAATGCTCCATTGCATTCCCATCACAATGGTCCATGCCCTTGTCATCACAATGCTCCTAGACCACTTTAATCACAATGCTCCATGCCCCTTTTCATCTCAATGCTCCATGAACCCTGTCATCACAATGCTCCAAACCCTTGTGATCACAATGTTCCATAACACTTGTCATCACAACGCCCCATGATGCTCGTCATCACAATTATCCATGGTTTTCATATCACGATGCTCCATGAACTTTGTCATCACAATGCTCCCTGACACTTGTCGTCAGTATGCTCCTTGAACCCTGTCATGACATGGCTCCATGCATTTTCCTTCACAATGATCCATGCCCTTTTCATCACCATGCTCCAAGACCCCTGAAATCACAATGCTGCATGCCCTTGTCATCACAAAGCTCCATGACGCATGTCAACAGAATGCTCCATGGCCTTCTCATCACAATGCTGCATGCCCTTGTCATCACAATGCTCCAAGACACCTGTAATCACAAGGCTCCATGCCCTTTTCATCTCAATGGTCCATGAACACTGTCATCACAATGCACCCTGCCCATCATCATAATGCTTCATTCTATTGACATCACAATGAAATCATAATGCTCTATGTTCTCTGTCATCACAATGCTGCAAACTCTTGTTATCACAATGTTCCATAACACTTGTCATCACAACTCCCCATGATGCTCGTCTTCACAATTATCCATTGTCTTCTCATCAAAATGCTCCATGAACTTTGTCATCACAATGCTCAATACCCTTGTCATCACTATGCTCCCTGACACTTGTCATCAATATGCTCCTTGAACCCTGTCATGACAATGCTCCATGCCTTTTTCATCACAATGATCCATGCCCTTTTCTTCACAGTGCTCCTAGACCACTGTAATCACAATGCTCCATGCCCTTTTCATCACAAAGCTCCATGATGCATGTCATCAGAATGTTCCATGTTTTTCTCAGCAGAATGTTCCATGCCCATGTCATCACAATGCTCCATGACCCTTGTCATCACAATACTCCATGAACATTTTCAGCCCAAAGCTCCATGAATTTCTCATCTCACTTCTCCAGAACCCTTGTCATCGCAATGCTCCATGACCACTGTCATCACAACGCTCCATGACCTGTGACAACACAATGATCCGGGACTCTTGTCATTAATATTCTCCATAATCCTTGTCATCACAATGATCCATGCCCTTGTCATCCCAATGCTCCATGACCCCTGTAATCACAATGCTCCGTGACACTTGTCATCACAGTGCTCCATGACCCTTGTCATCACAATGCTCAATGCATTTTTCAGCAAAATGCTACATGACCTTGTCATCACAATCCTCCATGACCCTTGGGATCACATTGCTTCATGCCCTTGTCATCTCTGTCTTTCTTTTCTGGTTTTTACAGATTTTCGGAAGTCCCTTTTTACCGGTGGGAATTGACAATTCTTTGTAGTGCGGATTTGCATTGTGCACTTACTTGATTGGCCAAAAAGAGCGTATGTGTTTTCTCCTGAATATATTCAGCAGAAAATGCATATGCTCTTTTTGGCCAAGTGCATCATTGTCGAAGTTGTTACACTTTTCCTGTGCTTCAAAGGCGATTCCAATGTACCTCGTGAAATGTTTTGTGAAATTCTGCCTCATTTTCAAGTCCACTTTGTTGCCTTCCCTCAACTGATTTTTGGAAGTGAGTTGTCCTTTATAACTCTGCAGGTTTGTGAAATGATCTGCCCCGGACTCCAAATTTCAACTCGCGTTTTTGTGAGCTGACCGCAAATCCACAATTTTGCTTCAGGACATATACTGGTTCCGGGGGTGCAGGCTGACGCTTTGGTTAATTCTTCTTCCAGACGGGAAATTAGACTGACATATTTCCGTCCAAATGCCTACAGCTACACTCTGATTGGTTCTCCCTCTTCCCTTTCATCCTCTGCACAATTTTCAAACTGTGCAAAGCAGCAGGTTATAGGGGCTGACTCTCCAAGGTGGGAGATTGATAGTAAAGCAGTTGGATTGCCAAACTGGAGCGGAAGGAGAGGAAAAATTAGGAGCCTTTTACAGATCTTACGCCATCACTGGGTGTCCATTCTCTAGGTTTCCCATACATGTTATAACTGTAGTTATATTCCCTTCTAACTGGAGAGTTGGGACACATGGAATGGGTGGCATGCAATACTGCTTTAAAGGGTCTGCATTTTCTCACCCAATCTCACGAGTCCTCTCATTCCCAAGTGTCCAGCCCTATGTCTCATCTAGCTGTCTTTGCAGATAGCGTCATTCCAGGTTTCATCAGAACCCCTGAATGCATTGTGTAAGAATTTCGCTGTTTTTTGTTTTGTTTTGTTTTGTTTTTGAAATTCATTTTTATAATGGGTTTGAGCTGATTTTCACCGACGTGTTTATGCCAGTCTAGACACACTTGATTCCCTTATGGAGACATATCAATATATAGGTTTTAAGATTCTTACTAGTCAGATATATTCCTCTGCGGGGAATAGGTGTGTTGAGTCCCGTTCACTGAGGAAGGTGTAGGTTTTGTCTATTCTGTATTTGGTTTATGGAATGGTACATGTGCTAATATCAAACTCTGGCTTTATGCATCAGCCCACCTCTCCTTCCCGCTTAAGCAGGCATAAGAGTGTTTTCTCAATGTGAGACTCTGTTCTCTTTCCTAACTCAGTTCATGTGTAGCCATGTTTACAGGACCTTCATAAGTGATATCTTATGATAAGTTTCTTTTTCTGTGTGACTTATTTCACTTAGAATCATCGCACCTAAATCCACTCATTATGCTGCTACTGGCCTTATGACATTGATTTTATGTCTGAGTGATATTCTTTTGAACAAAATTACCACAAGTTCTTTACGCAATTTTCTCTTTCCTGGAATATTTAAGGTGTACTGAAGTTGAGGTTCCTGTTTGCAGAGCAGCCTTAAATTTTGGGGTGACTGTGTCTTGTTGATATTTAGTCTTCCCAAGTTATAGGCCCATGAGTGGAAGTGCCCTATGCTCGGTAGCTTTGTATTTAAATGTTTTAGGAAACAGCATACACTTCTTCAGAGTGGCACTTGGATATTTATACCCCACCCATAAGCGTGAGTAGCTCCCTGTTCTCCATGGCCTCTCCTGCATTTCTGGTTTGTACACATTTTTTGGATGGCCTTTCTGAGCAGTGGAAATTGAGACTTCTTTGTTGTGCGGATTTGCATTTCCTGCTTGCTTGCTTGGCCAAAAACTCTGTATGTGTTTTTTTCCTGAAGATATTGACGAAAAAACGCATACACTGTTTTGCCCAACTGCATCATTTTAGAAATTCTCCTGCTTTTCATATGCTTTAAATGTGAGTCCAATCTACCTTTTGAAATCTGTTTCCTGCAATTCTGCCTCTCATTCAGATGCTCTTCGTTGCCGTACCTGAATATATTTTTGGACGTTGGTTATCATTTTTATCTTTGCAGGTCTTTGAATTATCTGCTCCTGAGCTCCATTTTGCAACTCGCATTTTTTTGTGAGCTGGCCGCCAAACCATTGTATTGCTTCCGGCCCTATTATGGTTCTGGGGAGGCAGGCTGAGACTTTGGTTAATTCTTCTTCCTAATGGTAAATTAGAGTGACATGTGCCTGTCAAAACTCCTACAGCTAGTCTCTCATTGGTTCCCCCTCTTCCCGTTTATCCTCTGCACAAATTGCAAACAGTGTGAAACAGGAGGTTAAAGGTGCTGATTCTCCAAGTGGGGAGATTGTTAGTAATTCGGCTGGAATGGTGAACCCCATCACCAGTAGATCAAAAATGAGGTGCATTTTCGACACCTTTCCTGATCACACTGTGTACATTCATCTCGGTTTCCCAGGCATGTTTTCGCTTTCGGAAGATTCCCTTGAACCTGCAGATTTGGGACCCATGGAATGGGTACCAGGCAGTATTACTTTAAAAGGTCTGCATTTCCTCACCCAGCCTGTCTAACATCTCTTAGCGTGCATAGCTTCCAGCCTTATATATCATCCTGCTGTGGGTCTACATGTGTTCAATACATGTTACATCATAGCCCTTCAACAAAAGTTGTAAGAATTATTGTCTCTCTCACTGTTTTTATACATATTTTTAAATTTATTTTTATATTGGTTACAGCTGATTTTCAAAGCTCTGTTTTTTGCTGCTGTGCATCCACTTGATTCATGTACTGTGAGACAACAATAAATTCTTTTTCAGATGCTTACCAGTCATATGTATTATTTTCCCTTGACTTGAGTGGGCTGAGTGCAGTTCTTTGAGGTACCGTGTAGGCCTTGTCAGTTATTCAATTTGGTACTTGGAATGGTATCTTTGCTAATTTCAACCTCCTGGATAATACCTCACCCTTCCCCACCTTTCCCATTTGGCAGCCTTATTTCTATTTTCTACATATTTGACTATGTTTCTGTTTTGTAATTTATTTCATGTGTAGCCATTTTTGATTCCACCTTTAAGTGACATCTTATGATATGTGTCTTTTTCTTTCTGACATACGTCACTTAGAATGATCGTATGTATCTCCTGCAGAGTTCTTACAACTGGCCTTATTTCATTGATTTCTGGATGAGTAATATTCCACTCTACATAAGTACCCCATCTCTTTTATCCATTTTATCCTTCCAGGGACATATTTTATATCCAAGTTGAGGCCCTTTTTAAAAGAGAGGTGGTAAACTTTGGGGTGCCTGTTTTCTGTCGATTTTTGTTTTGCCCAAGGTATACGCCCATGAGTGCAAGTGCCTATGCTCTGTAGCTCATTTTTTAGATGTTTTAGCAAACACAATACACTTCTCCAGAGTGGCCGTTGGCAAATTACATTTCCACTATCAGCCTCACAGGTCTCTCTTTTCTCCTCACCCTGTCCTGCATTTCTGGTGTTTACACTTTATGTGGATGGCCCTTCTGACTGATGTGAAGTGATACATTTTGTAGTATTGATTTCCAGGGCCCACCTGTTTGGTTGGATAAAAAGTGTGTATGGCCTTTACTTGAATATATTCAGAAAAAATGCATACGCCCTTTTTGGCCAACTGCATCATTGGCGATGTTCAGCCCCTTTTCTTGTGCTTTAATGGGGAGTCCTTTCTACCTCTTCAAATCTGTTTCCTGCCACTCTCCCTTGCTTACGAGTCCTTTTCTGTGACTTACCTAAATACATTTTTTGACGATAGATATTTTCAACTCTGCAGTTTCATGAATTTTAGTGCCCCTGAGTTCCATTTTTCAACTTGTGTTTTTGGAAACTGGACACAAAACAGCGGGATTTCCTCTAGCCCTATTCTGTTTCCGTGGGCAATTCTAGCCTTTGATGAATTTGCCTTCCGGATTGGAAATTAGAGTGGCATGTGCCTGTCTGAACACCTAAGACTTGTCTCTAAATTTTTCTCATCCTTCCGCTTCATCCTCTGGACAAATTCCAAACTGTGTGCAACAGGATGTTGACGGTGCTGATATCTCCAAGTGAGGAGATTGTTAGGAAAGATGCTGGAGGTGTGAACCCGAGCACCAGGTGATGAGGAGATGAGGTGTCTTTTAAAAACTCTTTCCGGCGCTTCCCTGGTGGCGCAGTGGTTGAGAGTCCGCCTCCCGATGCAGGGGACACGGATTCGTGCCCCGGTCTGGGAAGATCCCACATGCCGCGGAGCGGCTGGGCCCGTGAGCCATGGCCGCTGAGCCTGCGCATCCGGAGCCTGTGCTCCGCAACGGGAGAGGCCACAACAGTGAGAGGCCCACGTACCACAAAAATAAATAAATAAATAAATAAATAAATAAAAATAAAAAATAAAAACTCTTTCCGATCAAACGGTGTACCATCCTCTAGGTGTGACAGGCATGTTTTAGCTGTAGATAGGTTCCCGTGCATATTAGGGGAACACCAGGGTTTTTTTCCAAATTATTGCCTCCCCGAACCCCTAACTGGGGAATTTTTAAGCTACTGCTACACATATGTCCATTAAGGGCCTTGGAAAATAGGCAGAGTCCAAACTTTAGATGATTGAAATCTTCGGGATCAGAAGTGCTCACCTTCGGCCTTGCTTAGGTTACATTTTATCTGTCATTGATAGATGATGTCAATAAAAATATCTATTCTTTTTCAGATTATTTCCCCTTATAGGTTACTGCAAAATATTCAGTGTAGTTCCCTGTGCTATACAGTAGTTCCTTGTTGATGAACTGTTTTATACATAGCAGTGTGTATGTGTTAATCCCAAACTGTTAATTTATCCCTTCTCCTACCTTTCCCCTTTGGTAATAATAAATTATAAGATTTTATACATCTCAGAAATGGGGAAGCTGAAAGAGAAGTATCATTTTCAATGGAAAAGCATTCAAAACAAGATTGAAGCTTCAGCCAAGAGTATTCGATGTACATCCTTGGGAATAAATCACTTCATTTCTCTAAAGTTGACCTGACAAATAAGACAGATGTCTTCACTGAACTTGCTTATAATAAAGTGATGGAAATATCAAATGTAAGTCTTAGAAACATCTTATTTTACCCTAGCCTTATACACTGCTCTATGTTAACTACAGTTAGGCTCACACATTTGTTCATTGAAGTTACAATGTTCTCAATTTCTATTACTGATCCTCCAGAGTGGACCCCAACAGGAGTCCCCGTGCCCAGTGTCAATGGAGCCAACAGATCAAGACTGAGTTTGGTTCAGAAGCAAAGGAAAATTTATATTTTGAAAACAGAATGGAGAGGTGAGAGCATGCACTACCCCACAGGCTGTGGGCTGGGCTGCTGTGTAGGGGTCCCAACAGCGTCATCGGGAGGGAGGGGATGGAGCTCTCGAGGGCTGGGTTGGCTGCAGCTCAGGCTCTATGTTGCGGAGTCTGCATGGGACCCCGCTAGCTGAGGTGTCGACCCAGCCATTTTCACTAGGAAATCTGGTCTGAAGTGCCGGGTGTGGGACCTCTGCATGCGGAACGCTAGGAGCACGTGAAATTAGACAAAGCACAAAGGAAAAACAGGTTAGACTTTATTTTATTGCCCAGATTCTCTTTTTATCTCCCAGGAATTTTTAATGAACGTTGCCGGAGATGAACACCTCCTCTGCTTTTTGTCCCGTTCCTCATTCTTGGGGTGCTGATGGTGCAGACCCCTCTTTTGTAACTGCTTCATGCTGAGCTGGGAGCCCTCATACACTGGGGAGGGGCAAAATTTCTCCCCAGCAGCCTCCAGGTGAGGTTGATTGTCCCAAGGCCTCCTGCCTCACTGCTCGTCCACCTGAGCACCAGCATTGGAAGTGTTATAGATTCGATTGACCTTTAAGGGTCCAGGAAAGAGATGCACAGAGATGCTACATTGGCAGGTCTCACCCCACCCCACATTTGTTCGGCGACCTTAGGCTGACGGTTTTTGCCAGGCTAGATGCTCTGACCAGTAGTCTGTGCTTTCTTTAATTAGGTCCCTGAATTAATGTACAAACAGCACCATGTGTCAGAGCCCTGCCCGCTCAACTCCCAGACAGTCCAGGGTCGGTGGTGATCCAGGACCATGATGTCCACTGAGTCAACGGCCTTTTGAAGTAGCCAGCAGTCCAGCTGGTCATATTGGCCACCATCACCGTGGTGTCTGTAGGGTTTTCTATGGTGAAATCGTGAATATACGATTACCCCGCCAAGCTTATTAGCTCCCCTCTGGGTGCAGTAAGTCCTCCAAGCAGTAGTCTGCTCTTTCGTGGTACAGACTTGTTTTCTGAGAGAAACTCCAGGTCAAGTGATGGTCACACGTGTCTTCTTGGGGGCCCATTGCCCACGTTTGTCTCTCTGGAGTTTGGAGTTAGAGGGCCTCCTCACTCGAGGTCAGTGTGTCCACAGAGCGACCCCTGCAACTTCAGGGCATGATGGGTGGTTAGGATCACCACGTGGTATCCTTTTCCCTTAGGATGGAGCTGGCCTTGCGGGCTGCTGATTTCCAGCCATTTAGATACCCCAGTATCCTGGCCTGATAGGGCGGTGAGCAAAGCCCTTTGTGACCATAGTTTTTCATACCTGAAGGGCATTCTTGTGTTGCTCCATTTCAAGTGGTCCCAGTTTTTTCACTAAGGCTCCAAGGGCGTTTAACCTTTGACCGGGTATGTAAAGTTCAAAGGGTTTAGCTAAATTAGGGAGTTCCTGGGGAAGGGCCTGAATTGACTGCTCTTTCCATTCTTGAAAGGCTGTTTCTGGATTCTATCCTAAAGGATCATCATCTTTTCGTGTCAGTGTTTCATGTAGAGGCCCAGCTATTAGACTCTAGTTAGGGATCCAGATGCAGAAAACCTTGGCCTCCCCAGGAACCCCTAAGCTGTCTTCTAGTTTTAGAAGAGGTAAGGCTGCAAATGGCTTCTTCCCTATCCTGGGATGCGTTTCTCCGAATATCTGTGAGAATGAAGCCCAGGCATGTCACCTTAGCCTGGGATATTTGAGCCTTTTTCTTGAACAACTTCTATTCTTTCTTGGCTAGGTAGTTCAGAGGCGTCTTTAGTAGAGCTGACAATCAGAATGTCATCTGCATATTGAAGGAGGGTTCCCTTTTACAGAGGTAGAACTTTTAGGTCTTTAGAGGACATTTCCCCAATGATGGTGTGGGGATTTTTGAACCATTGGTGCAGGATGGCCCAGCATTATTGCTTTTGTTGCATGTTGTGTCCTGCCACTCACAAGCCAAAAATTCTTGTGACTCTGAGATGATTGGAATACAGAAGAAGGCATCATTGAAGTCTAATACAGAATGCCATGGTCTGGTGGATGGTAGAATGACCAGCAGGGTGTAGGAAATAGGAGCTACTGGATGTATATCCTCGGTGGCTTCACTGACTGTCCTGATATCCTTTACCAGGTCTCCAGCAGCCCATGGGTCTCTCGTGGTCAGGCCAATCCCAGGATATGGAGCTCACCTGGGCTGCACCCCCCACACCACAGCCCACAGGGCTCTTGTGGTCAACTCTCTCCCAGAGTATGGAACTCATCTGTGCAGCAACACAGCAGCCCATGGGGCTCTCATAGTCAGGCCCTTACCAGGATACGGAGCTCCCCTGGGCAGGTACCCCAGTAGGGCTGGACCCACAGGAACCGTGCACATAGCCCACCTTTCAGAGAACCGATAGCTCACCTGTCGCTCACAGCTGACACAGAACACCTCAGAGCAGGGCTTGAACTAACAAACAACAGCTCTGACGGTTCTGTTTCCCTGGGTATCACTCTGTGTGGCCTCTCTCTGCCTGCTCTTCCAGACACTTCCACTGCAGCCAGGGCACCAGGCCTCTGTCTCCACCCACCATCACTCCTCTCCCTGACTCCTGGGTTCCTCTCATTAGGATAGGGTCTTCTTGAAGTTGTTTTCCACTCATGGACCAGATAAAATGATAAGAAAACAAGCAGCAGCTGCAGCCCCTTGTCTATCCTGACTCTCAAGAGCCCACACCTTTTCCTTGGGCCAGGCCCGTTTAGCAAGATTCATTTTCTGCAACTGTGAGCCCCAGAGGGGTGAGGATTGGCTGATTTGGGCAGCCTGACACTGGCTGCCAGCCTTCCCCAGGTGTGCCTGGGTTGAGGTCAATATAAAGACCTCTCCAGTCAGCCAGAGCTCCTGCAGCTGTGCCTGACGCCATATTTTCTGCCCCGTCAGCAGTGTCGGGGCTGGTGTGGTGAGAGGGAGTGAGGGGCCGTGGCTTTGTGGGTGGCCCAGTGTGAGTGGGGCTCTGCTGGAATTTCTGCAGGAGTTGCCAGGCTGCCACCTGCTAAAGAAGAGGATGTGTCACCCATACCTGCCGCTGGAATTTCTCCCCAGGCAGATGTGAGGAAGTAAAAAAGCAGTGGGGGCTGTGGCAGGAGGGGTATCTCAGGCAGGGAAATGGAAAGCTTCCAGAAGAGCGTCTGGGGCCAGGACCATCCTGGCTGGCCTACAGGCACCAAGTCGGCCTGCGTGCAGTCGCTGGTGTGGCTCCACAGCCCTTCCTCTATGCTTGCAAGTTCTTGTACATATTCAGGTGTTTTACCTGGAAAGGGTGGGAAGAGTTCAGCTGCAGCAGGACTCGGGCTCAGCTCACATTTACTTACAGACGCCTCGACACAGTCCCCCAGTTTTGCAATGAGGATGCTCCTTGTGGGGCGGATCGCTGCTGACTGCATGGGAGATTATTTCACACCTCTGACCAACTTAAGAATTTTTTACCACTGGAGCAAGTGCCCTTATACGATTTTCCTCTGTATAACTGGTGGTTTCTGTTTTTTTTTTTTTTTTTTCCTTTTTTTCTTTTTGGTTCAAGGTAGATTATATTTATTCCTCTTTTTCTTAATTTAGAAATATAAACATAGAAATAATGCATTAATATAACGACGTCTATATGAAGGGAAAACCTTTTTTCCGTTTTATTTTATTAAATGTTATTTATTTATTTTTAATTTTTTTAAATTTATTTATTTCTTTTATACAGCAGGTTCTTATTGGATATCTATTTTATACATATAAGTGTGCACATGTGAATCCCAGTCTCCCAATTCATCCCACCACCACCCTCACATGACGTTCCCCCCTTGGTGTTCATATGTTTGTTCTCTACCTCTTTGTCTCTATCTCTGCCCTGCAAACAGGTTCATCTGTACCAATTGTCTAGGTTCCACATATATGCATTAATATACAATATTTGTTTTTCTCTTTCTGACTTACTTCACTCTGTATGACATTCTCTAGGTCCATCAAGGTCTCTACAAATGACCTATTTTCATTCCTATGTATGGCTGAGTAATATTCCATTGTATGTATGTACCACATCTTTATCCATTCGTCTGTCTGTGGGCACTTAGGTTGCTTTCAATACCTGGCTATTGTAAATAGTGCTGCAATGAACATTATGGTGAATGTGTCTTTTTGATTTATGGTTTTCTCTGGGTATATGTCCAGTAGTGGGATTGCTGGATTATATGGTAATACTATTTTTAGTTTTTAAAGGAACCTCCATACTGTTCTCCATAGAGACTGTATCGATTTACATTCCCAACAATAGTGGAAGTAGGTTCATTTTCTCCACACCCTCTCCAGCATTTGTTGTTTGTAGATTTTCTGATGATGCCCATTCTAACAGGTGTGACGTGATACCTCATTGTAGTTTTGATTTCCATTTCTCTAATAATTAGTGATGTTGAGCAGATTTTCATGTGCGTCTTGGCCATCTCTATTTCTTCTTGGAAGAAATGTCTATTTAGATACTATTCCATTTTTATATTGGGTTGTTTGTTTTATTAATATTGAGCTGCATGAGCTGTATATATATATTGGAGATTAAGCATTTGTCCATTGGTTCATTTGCAAATATTTTCTGCCATTCTGAGGGTTGTCTTTTCGTCTTGTTTGTAGTTTCCTTTGCTTTGCAAAAGCTTTTACGTTTCACTTGGTCCCATCTGTTTCGTTTCTTTTTTTTATTTCATTAGTATAGGAGTTGGATCAAAAAAGATCTTGCGGTGATTTACGTCAGAGTATTCTTCGTAAGTTTTCCTCTCAGAGTTTTATACTGTCCAGTCTTACATTAAGGTCTCTAATCCATTTTGAATATATTTTTATGTATGGTGTTGGGCAGTGTTCTAATTTCATTCTTTTACATGTAGCTGGCCATATTTCCCAGCACCACTGATTGAAGAGACTCTCATTTCTCCATTGTAAAGTCTTGCCTCCTTTGTCATAGATTAGTTGAGCATAGGTGTGTAGGTTTATCCCTGGGCTTTCTTTTTTTTTTTTTTTTCCTTTTACATGTTTATTGGAGTATAATTGCTTTACAATGGAGAGTTAGTTTCTGCTGTCTAACAAAGTGAATCAGCTATACATATACAAATATCACCAGATCCACTCCCTCTTGCATCTCCCTCCCACACTCCATATTCCACCCCTTTTTGTGGTCACAAAGCACCGAGCTCATCACCCTGTTCTATGTGGCTGCTTCCCAGTAGCTATCATTATTACATTTGGTAATGTATTTATGTCCATGCCACTCTCTCACTTCTTCCCATCTTACCCATCCCCCTTCTGTTGTCCTCAAATCCTTTCTCTATGTCTGTGTCCTTAATCCTGTCCTGCCACTAGGTTCTTCAAAACTTTTTTTTCTTCGTTGGATTCCATATATCTCTGTTAACATACAGTATTTGTTTTTCCCTTTCTGACTTACTTCACTGTGTAGGACAGATTCTAAGTCCATCCACCTCAGTACAAATAACTCAGTTTTGCTTCTTTTTATGGCTGAGTAATATTCCATTGTATATATATGCCAGATCTTCTTTATCCATTCATCTGTCGATGGACACTTAGGTTGCTTCCATGTCCTGGCTATTGTAAATAGAGCTGCAATGAACATTTTTGTACATAACTCTTTTTGAATTATGGTTTTCACAAGGCAAATGCCCAGTAGATGGATTGTTGTGTCGTATGGTACTTCTATTGTTAGTTATTTAAAGGAAACTCCTTACTGTTCTCCCTAGTGGCCATATCAATTTACATTCCCACCCACAGTGCAAGTGTGTTCCCTTTTCTCCAATAAAGGCCTCTCCAGCATTTAGTGTTTTGTAGAATTTTTTGATGATTGCCACTCTGACTGCTGTGAGGTGATACCTCACAGTAGTTTTGATTTGCATTTCTCTAATGATTAGTGATGTTCAGCATCCTTTCTTGTGTTTCTTGTCAATCTGTATATCTTCTTTGGAGAAATGTCTATTTCAGTCTTCTGCCCGTTTTTGGATTGGGTTGTTTGTTTTTGTGATATTGAGCTACATGAGGTGCTTGTAAAGTTTGGAGATTAATCCTTTGTCAATTGCTTCATTTGAAAATATTTTCTCCCATTCTGAGGGTTGTTTTTCCATCTTGTTTATGTTTTCTTGTACTGTGTAAAAGCTTTTAAGTTTCATTAGGTCCCATTTGTTGATTTCTGTTTTTATTTCCATTTCTCTAGGAGGTGGGTCAAAAAGGATCTTGCTGTGATTTATGTCATAGAGTGTTCTGCCTATGGTTTGCTCTAAGTGTTTTATAGTGTCTGGTCTTATATTTAGATCTCTAATCAATTTAGAGTTTATTTTTGTTTATGGTGTTATGGAGTGTCCTAATTTCATTCTTTTATGTGTAGGGGTCCAGTTTTCACAGCACCAATTACTGAAGAGTCTGTCTTTTCTCCATTGTATATCCTTAGCTCCTTTGTCATAGATGAGATAGCCATAGGTATGTAGGTTTATCTCTGGGCTTTCTGTCCTGTTCCATTGATCTGTGTTTATGCCAATCTATATACACTTGATTCCATTATGGAGACATATAAATACATAGGTTTCAAGATTATTACCAGTCAGATATATTCTTCGTCAGTGAATAGGGTGTTTTGTGTCCAGTTCAGTGAGAAAGGTGTAAGTCTTGTCTATAACATATTTGGTATATGGTATGATATCTGTGCTAATTTCAAACTCTGCTTTTACACATCACCCCTCGTCACCTTTCCCCTTAAGGAGGCATAAGTGTGTTTTCTAAATGTGTAACTCTGTTCTCTTTCGAAATTCATTTCATGTGTAGCCATGTTTACATTACCTCTATAAGTGATATATTACAATAAGTATCTTTTTCTTTGTGGCTCATTTCACTTAGCATCATCGTACCTAAAGCCACTCATTATGCTGCTATTGGCCTTATGACATTGATTTTATGTCTGAGTGACATTCCATTGTATGCAAGTACCACAACATCTTTATCCATTTTTTTTTCCTTTCCTGGGATATTTAAAGTGTACCGAACTCGAGGTTCTTGTAAACAGAGCAGCCCTAAATTTTGGGCTGGCTGTGTGTTGTGAATTTTTAGTTTTCCCAAAATACACGCCCATGAGTGGAAGTGTTCTATGCTCTGTAGCTCTGTTTTAGAAAACAACATACAGTTCTCCAGAGAGGCTGTTGGCAATTTACATCCTGTCCATCGGCATAACCAGGCTCCCTTTTCTCCATGGCCTGTCCTGCATTTGTGGTTTTTACACTATTTGCGGATGGCCCTTTTGACTGGTGGTAAGTGACACTTCTATGTAGTGTGGATTTGCAATGCCTGATGGCTTGCTTGGCCAAAAAGGGCGTATGCATTTTTTTCCCGAATATATTCAAGAAAATACACATACTCCCTTTTCGGTCAAGGGCAACATTGTCGAAGTTCTGTCGCTTTTCATGTGCTTTAAAGACGACTCCAATCTACCTTTTGAAATCTGTTTCCTTCATTTCTGCCTTGCTTTCAAATCCTCTTCACTGCATTACCTCAATATATTTCTGGATGATAGTTGTCCTTTATAACTCTGCAAGTTTGTGAATTGCTGTGCCCCTGATTTCCATTTTTCAACTCGCTTATTTGTGAGCTGGCTGCAATACCGCAGGATGGCTTTAGGCCCTAGTCTGTTTCTGGGGTTACAGGCTGAGCCTTTTTTTAATTCTTCTTCCTGATGGGAAACTAGAGTGACATGTGCCCATCCAAACACCTACAGCTAATCTCTCATTTGTTTCCCCTCTTCCTGTTCATCCTCTGCACAATTTGCAAACTGTGCATAACTGTATGGTAAAGGCGCTGACACTCCAAGTGGGGAGATTTTCAGTATTGCAGATGGAATCGCTAAGCCGAACACGAGGAAAGGAAAAATGAGGTACATTTTAGAAAACTTTCCCGATTACACAGTGTACCATCCAACGGGTTTCCCATGCATGTTTTAACTGTAGGAAGATTCCCTTAAACCTGGAGAGTTGGGGCCACTAGAATGGGTAGCACACAGTATTGCTCTAAGTGGTGTTCTTTTGCTCACACAACCTCAGCAATCTTGTCAGCCCCAACTGTCCCGTCTTATGTCTCCTCCAGCTGTGGGTATAAAGGTGGTCAATCCAGGTTGCATCACAGGCCCTGAAAGTAATTTTTAAGACTTTCTCTCTGTTTTGCTTTTTTTTTTCATTTTGCTTTTGAAATTTATTTTTATAAGGGTGTTTAGCTGAATTTCAGTGCTGTGCATTCCGTTATACACACGCATGATTCCTTTATGGAGACATGAGAATACATATGTTTTAGAATTATTACAAGTCAGAGATATTCTTCTGCAATGAATAGGGGTTGTTGAGTCCAGTTCATTGTGCCGGGAGTAGGTGCTGTCTATTACATACTTGGTTTCTGGAACGGTATCTGTGCTAATTTAGGACTGTGGATTTATGCATCACCCCACCTCTCCTTCCCCCTTAAGCAGGCATAAGAGTGTTTTCTAAATGTGAGTCTCTGTTCTCTTTCCTAACTCAGTTCATGTGTAGCCATGTTTACAGGACCTTCATAAGTGATATCTTATGATAAGTTTCTTTTTCTCTGTGACTTATTTCACTTAGAATCACCGTAAATGAAGCCACTCATTTTGCTGCTACTGGACTTATGGCATTGATTTCATGGCTGAGGGATATTCCATTGTACCTAAGTACCACAATTTCTTGAACCATTTTTGTCTTTCCTGGGATATTTCCGGTGTACCCAAGTTGAGGTTCTTGTAAGCAGTGCAGCCCTAAATTTTGGGGGTACTCTGTCTTATTGATTTTCAGTTTTCCCAAGGTATATTCCCTAGACTGGAAGTGCCCGTGTCTCTGTAGCTCTGTTGTTTACTTGTTTTAGGGAACACAATGCACTCCTCCAGAGAGGCAGTTGGCAATTTACATCCCGCACATCAGCATAACTATGCTCCCTCTACTCCAGGGCCTGTCTTGCCTTTCTGGTTTTTACATATTTTGTGGATGTCCCATTTGTCTGGTTTGAAGTGATACTGCTTTGTAGTGCAGATTTGCATTGCCCGCTTGCTTGCTTGGGCAAAAAGGGCTTATGTCTTTTCTCCTGAATATATTCAGGAGAAAACGCATATGCCCTGTTTGGCCAAGTGCCTCATTGTCGAAATTGTGCCCCTCTTCTTGTGCTTTAAAGGCGATTCCAATGTACCTCTTGAAATCTATTTCTGCTATTCTGGCTTGCTTTCAATTCTGCCTCGTTGCCTTCCCTGAACAGATTTTTGGACGATAGTTTTCCTTTATTACTCTGCACGTTTGTGAATTGCTGTGCCCCTGAGCTCCATTTTTCAACTCGTTTTTTGTGAGCTGACCACTAGTCCAAAATTTGGTTTAGGACCTATACTGGTTCCCAGCGGGTGGCTGAGACTTTGATTAATTCTTCTTGCTGCCGGGAAATTAGAGTGACATGTGTCCGTCCAAATGTCTCTCAGCTACTCTCTCATTGGTTCTCCATCTTACTTTTCATCCTCTGCCAATTGGCAACATGTGAGAACCAGGAGGTTAAACGGGCTGTCTCTCCAAGTTGGGAGATTGATAGTAAAGTGGTAGGAAATTCAAACCGGAGCATCAGGAGAGGGAGTATTAGTTGAGTTTTAAAAACCTTTTGTATTCACAGTGTGTCCATTCTCTAGGTTTCCCGTATATGTTATATCTGTAGTAGTATTCCCTTCAACCTGGAGAGTTGGGACCATTGGAATGTGTGCCACGCATTATTGCTTTATATGGTCTGCATTTGCTCATCGAATCTCACCAATACTCTCAGTGCCAAGTGTCCAGCCTTATGCCACATCCAGCTGTCGTTGTACATAGGGTCATTCCAGGTTTCATCAGAGACCCTGAAGGAATTGTAAAGGATTTCCCTGATTTTTTGTTTTGTTTGTGAAATTCCTTTTTAGAATGGGTTTGAGCTGATTCTCACTGCCATGTTTATGCGAGTCTAGACACACTTGATTCCCTTACGGAGACATATCAATACATAGGTTTTAAGATTTTTACTAGTCAGATATTTTCCTCTGCGGGATATATGGGGTTTTGAGTCCCTTTCACTTAGGAAGTTGTAGGTCTTTTCTACTCCGTAGTTGGTTTTTGGAACGGTACATGTACTAATATCAAACTCTGGTTTTATGCATCACCCCACCTCTCCTTCCCCCTTAAGCAGGCATAAGAGTTTTTTCTCAATGTGAGAGTCTGTTCTCTTTCCTAACTCACTTCATGTGTAGCCATGTTTACAGGACCTTCATAAGTGATATCTTATGATAAGTTTCTTTTTCTCTGTGACTTATTTCACTTAGAATCATCGTACCTGAATCCACTCATTTTCCTACTACTGGCCTTATGACATTGATTTCATGGCTGAGGGATATTCCATCATACGTAAATACCACAATTTCTTAAACCATTTTTGTCTTTCCTGGGATATTTCAGGTGTACCCAAGTTGAGGTTCTTGTAACCATTGCAGCCCTAAATTTTGGGGTGGCTCTGTCTTATTGACTTTCAGTTTCCCCAAGGTACATTCCCTAGACTGGAAGTGCCCTTGGCTCTGTAGCTCTGTTGTTTACTTGTTTTAGGGAACACAGGGCACTCCTTCAGAGTAGGCAATTTACATCCCGCCCATCAGCATAACTAGGCTCCCTGTTCTCCAGGGCCTGTCTTGCCTTTCTGGTTTTTATATATTTTGCGGATGTCCCTTTTTCCTGTTGGGAAGTGATACTGCTTTGTAGTGCAGATTTGCATTGCCCGCTTGCTTGCTTGGCCAAAAAGAGCTTATGCGTTTTCTCCTGAATATGTTCAGGAGAAAACGCATACACCCTGTTTGGCCAAGTGCATCATTGTCGAAGTTGTGTCCCTCTTCCTGTGCTTTAAAGGCGATTCCAATGTACCTCTTGAAATCTGGTTCCTGCTATTCTGGCTCACTTTCAATCCGCCTCGTTCCCTTCCCTCAACAGATTTTTGGACAATAGTTTTCCTTTATTACTGTGCCCGTTTGTGAATTGCTGTGCCCCTGAGCTCCATTTTTCAACTCGTTTTTTGTGAGCTGACCGCAAGTCCAAAATTGTGGTTCAGGACCTATACTTGTTCCCGGCGGATGGCTGAGACTTTGAATAATTCTTATTACTGCCGGGAAATTAGAGTGACATGTGCCCGTCCAAATGTCTAACAGCTACTCTCTCAATGGTTCTCCATCTTACCTTTCATCCTCTGCCAATTGGCAACATGTGAGATCCAGGAGGTTAAACGGGCTGTCTCTCCAAGTTGGGAGATTGATACTGAAGCAGTTGGAAATTCAAACCGGAGCACCAGGAGAGGGAGTATTAGTTGAGTTTTATAAACCTTTTGTATTCACAGTGTGTCCATTCTCTAGGTTTCCCATACATGTTATAGCTGTTGTAGTATTCCCTTCAACCTGGAGAGTTGGGACCTTTGGAATGTGTGCCACCCATTTTTGCTTTAAATGGTCTGCATTTGCTCACCGAATCTCAGCAATCCTCTCAATCCCACGTGTCCAGACTTATGCCACATCCAGCTGTCATTGTAGATAGGGTCATTATATATTTCATCAGAGCCCCTGAAGGAATTGTAAAGAATTTCCCTGTTTTTTTGTTTTGTTTTTGAAATTCATTTTTATAGTGGGTTTGAGCTGATTCTCACTGCCATGTTTCTGCTAGTCTAGACACAATTGATTCCCTGATGGAGACATATCAATACATAGGTTTTAAGATTCTTACTAGTCAGATATATTCCTCTGCGGGAAATATGGGATTTTGCGTCCTTTTCACTGAGGAAGGTGTAGGGATTGACTCTTCTGTAGTTGGTTTTTGGAACGGTACCTGTACTAATATCAAACTCTTGTTTTATGCATCACACCACCTCTCCTTCCCCCTTAAGCAGGCATAAGTGTGTTTTCTAAATGTGAGACTCTGTTGTCTTTCCTAACTCAGTTCATGTGTAGCCATGTTTACAGGACCTTCATAAGTGATATCTTATGATAAGTTTCTTTTTCTCTCTGACTTATTTCACTTAGAATCATCGTACCTGAATTCACTCATTTTGCTGCTACTGGCCTTATGACTTTGATTTCATGGCTGAGGGATATTGCATCGTACGTAAGTACCACAATTTCTTGAACCATTTTTGACTTTCCTGGGATATTTCAGGTGAACCCAAGTTGAGGTTCTTGTAAGCAGTGCAGCCCTAAATTTTGAGGTTGCTCTGTCTTATCGATTTTCAGTTTTCCAAAGGTATATTCCCTAGACTGGAAGTGCCCGTGTCTCTGTAGCTCTGTTGTTCACTTGTTTTAGGGAACACAATGCACTCCTCCAGAGAGGCAGTTGGCAATTTACATTCCGCCCATGAGCATAACTAGGCTTCCTCTTCTCCAGGGCCTGTCTTGCCTTTCTGGTTTTTACATAATTGCTGACGTCCCTTTTGTCTGGTGCGAAGTGGTACTTCTTTGTAGTGCAGATTTGCATTGCCCGCTTGCTTGCTTGGCCAAACAGGGCGTATGCGTTTTCTCCTGAATATATTCAGGAGAAAACGCATACGCCCTGTTTGGCCAAGTGCATCATTGTCGAAGTTGTGCCCCTCTTCCTGTGCTTTAAAGGCGATTCCAATGTACCTCTTGAAATCTGTTTCCTGCTATTCTGGCTCACTTTCAAGTCTGCCTCATTGCCTTCCCTCAACCGATTTTTGGACGATAGTTTTCGTTTATTACTCTGTCCGTTTGTGAATTGCTGTGCCCCTGCGCTCCATTATTCAACTCGTTTTTTGTGAGCTGACCGCATGTCCAAAATTTTGGTTCAGAAACTATACTGGTTCCCGGCGGATGGCTGAGACTTGGGTTAATTCTTCTTCCTGCCGGGAAATTAGAGTGACATGTGCCCATCCAAATGCCTAACAGCTACTCTCTCATTGATTCTCCCTCTTCCCTTTCATCCTCTGCCAAATAGGCAACCTGTGAGAACCAGGAGGTTAAAGGGGCTGTCTCTCCATGTTGGGAGATTGATAGTAAAGCAGTTGGAATGTCAAACCGGAGCACCAGGAGAGGGACTATTAGTTGAGTTTTAGAAACCTTTCATATTCACAGTGTGTCCTTTCTGTATGTTTTCCGTACATGTTATAGCTGTAGTAATATTCCATTCAAACTGGAGAGTTGGGACCCTTGGAATGTGTGCCACGCATTATTGCTTTAAACGGTCTGCATTTGCTCACCGAATCTCACCAATCCTCTCATTCCCAAGTGTCCTGCCTTATGCCACATCCAGCTGTCATTGTAGATAGTGTCATTATAGATTTCATCAGAGCTCCTGAAGGAATTGTTAAGAATTTCCCTGTTTATTTGTTTTGTTTCTGAAACTCGTTTTTATAGTGGGTTTGAGCTGATTCTCACTGCCATGTTTCTGCCAGTCTAGACACACTTGATTCCCTGATGTAGACATATCAATACATAGGTTTTAAGATTCTTACTAGTCAGATATATTCCTCTGCGGGAAATATGGGGTTTTGCGTCCTTTTCACTGAGGAACGTGTAGGGATTGACTCTCCCATAGTTGGTTTTTGGGACGGTACCTGTACTAATATCAAACTCTGGTTTTATGCATCACGCCACCTTTCCTTCCCCCTTAAGAAGGCATAAGAGTGTTTTCTAAATGTCAGACTCTGTTGTCTTTCCTAACTCAGTTCATGTGTAGCCATGTTTACAGGAACTTCATAAGTGATATCTTATGATAAGTTTCTTTTTCTCTGTGACTTATTTCACTTAGAATCATCGTACCTGAATCCACTCATTTTGCTGCTACTTGCCTTATGATTTTGATTTCATGGCTGAGGGATATTCCATCGTACGTAAGTACCACAATTTCTTGAACCATTTTTGTCTTTCCTGGGATATTTCAGGTGAATCCAAGTTGACGTTTTTGTAAGCAATGCAACCCTAAATTTTGAGGTGGCTCTCTCTTATTGATTTTCAGTTCTTCCAAGGTTTATTGCTTAGACTGGAAGTGCCCGTGTCTCTGTAGCTCTGTTTTTTACTTGTTTTAGGGAACACAATGCACACCTCCAGAGAGGCAGTTGGCAATTTACATTCCGCCCATCAGCATAACTAGGCTCCTTGTTCTCCAGGGCCTGTCTTGCCTTTCTGGTTTTTACATATTTTGCGAATGTCCCTTTTGTCTGTTGGGAAGTGATACTGCTTTGTAGTGCAGATTTGCATTGCCCGCTTGCTTGCTTGGCCAAACCAGGGCTTATGCGTTTTCTCCTGAATATATTCAGGAGAAAACGCATACGCCCTGGTTTGGCCAAGTGCATCATTGTCGAAGTTGTGCCCCTCTTCCTGTGCTTTAAAGGTGATTCTAATGTACCTCTTGAAATCTGGTTCCTGCTATTCTGGCTCGCTTTCAAGTCCGCCCCGTTGCCTTCCCTCAAAAGATTTTTGGACGATAGTTTTCCTTTATTACTCTGCCCGTTTTTGAATTGCTGTGCCCCTGAGCTCCATTTTTCAACTCGTTTTTTGTGAGCTGACCGCAAGTCCAAAATTTTGGTTCAGCACCTATACTGGTTCCCGGCGGGTGGCTTACTTTGATTAATTCTTATTCCTGCCGGGAAATTAGAGTGACATGTGCCCGTCCAAATGTCTAACAGCTACTCTCTCATTGGTTCTCCATCTTACCTTTCATCCTCTGCCAATTGGCAACATGTGAGAACCAGGAGGTTAAAGGGTCTGTCTCTCCAATTTGGGTGATGGATAGTAAAGTGGTTGGAAATTAAAACCGGAGCACTAGGAGACAGACTATTAGTTGAGTTTTAGAAACCTTTTGTATTGACAGTGGGTCCATTCTCTATGTTTCCCGTCCATGTTATATCTGTAGTAATATTCCCTTCAACCTGGTGAGTTGGAACCCTTGCAATGTATGCCCCACAATATTGCTTTAAATGGTCTGCATTTGCTCACCGAATCTCACCAATCCTCTCAGTCCCTAGTGTCCTGCCTTATGCCACATCCAGCTGTCATTGTAGATAGGGTGATTCCAGGTTTCATCAGAGCCCCTGAAGGAATTGTAAAGAATTTCCCTGTTTGAGCTGATTCTCACTGACATGATTCTGCTAGTGTAGACACACTTGATTACCTGATGGAGACATATCGATACATAGGTTTTAAGATTTATACTAGTCAGATGTATTCCTCTGCGGGAAATATGGGGTTTTGAGACCCTTTCACTGAGGAAGGTGTAGGGCTTGTCTCTTCCGTAGTTGGTTTTTGGAACGGTACCTGTACTAATATCAAACTCTGGTTTTATGCATCACCCCACATCTCCTTTCCCCTTAAGCAGGCATAAGAGTGTTTTCTAAATGTGAGACTCTGTTCTCTTTCCTAACTCAGTTCATGTGTAGCCATGTTTACAGGACCTTCATAAGTGATATCTTATGATAAGTTTCTATTTCTCTGTGACTTATTTCACTTAGAATCATCGTACATGAATCCACTCCTTCTGCTGCTACTGGCCTTATGACATTGATTTAATGGCTGAGGGATATTCCTTCGTACGTAATAACACAATTTCTTGAACCATTTTTGTCTTTCCTGGGATATTTCAGGTGTACCCAAGTTGAGGTTCTTGTAAGCAGTGCAGCCCTAAATTTGGGGTGTTTGTGTCTTATTGATTTTCAGATTTCCCAAGGTATATTCCCTAGACTGGATGTGCACTTGGCTCTGTTGCTCTGTTGGTTACTTGATTTAGGGAACACAATGCACTCCTCCAGAGAGGCAGTTGGCAATTTACATCCCGCCCATCAGCATAACTAGGCTCGCAGTTCTAAAGGGCCTCTGTTGCCTTTCTAGGTTTTACACATTTTGTGGATGTCTCTTTTTTCTGGTGGGAAGTGATACTGCTTTGTAGTGCAGATTTGCATTGCCCGCTTGCTTGCTCGGCCAAAAAGGGGGTATGCGTTTTCTCCTGAATATATTCAGGAGAAAACGCAAACCCCCTATTTGGCCCATTGCATCATTGTCGAAGTTGTGCCCCTCTTCCTGTTCTTTAAAGGCAATTCCAATGTACCTCTTGAAATCTGATTCCTGCTATACTGGCTCCCTTTCAAGTCCACCCCGTTGCCTTCCCTCAACAGATTTTTGGATCATTGTTGTCCGCTATTACTCTGCCAGTTTGCGAATTGTTGTGCCCCTGAGCTCCATTTTTCAACTCGTTTTTGTGAGCTCACCGCAAGACCAAAATTTTGGTTCAGGACCTATACTGGTTCCTGGCGGGTGGCTGAGACTTGGGTTAATTCTTCTTCCTGCCAGGAAATTAGAGTGACATGTGCCCGTCCAAATGCCTAACAGCTACTGTCTCATTGATTCTCCCTCTTCCGTTTCATCCTCTGCCAAATTGGCAATCTGTGCGAACCAGTAGGTTAAAGGGGCTGTCTCTCCATGTTGGGAGATTGATAGTAAAGCAGTTGGAATGTTAAACCGGAGCACCAGGAGAGGGATTATTAGTTGAGATTTAGAAACATTTCGTATTCACAGTGTGTCCATTCTCTAGGTTTCCTATACATGTTATAACTGTAGTAGTATTCCCTTCACAATGGAGAGTTGGGACCCTTGGAATGTGTGTCGCGCATTATTGCTTTAAGTGGTCTGCATTTGCTCAACGAATCTCACCAATCCTCTCAGTCCCAAGTGTCCAGCCTTATGCCACATGCAGCTGTCGTTGTGCATAGGGTCATTCCGGGTTTCATCAGAGACCCTGAAGGAATTGTAAAGGATTTCCCTGATTTTTTGTTTTGTTTGTGAAATTCCTTTTTAGAATGGGTTTGAGCTGATTCTCACTGCCATGTTTATGCGAGTCTAGACACACTTGATTCCCTTACGGAGACATATCAATACATAGGTTTTAAGATTTTTACTAGTCAGATATTTTCCTCTGCAGGAAATATGAGGTTTTGAGTCCCTTTCACTTAGGAAGTTTTAGGTCTTTTTTACTACATAGTTGGTTTTTGGAACGGTACATGTACTAATATCAAACTCTGGTTTTATGCATCACCCCACCTCTCCTTCCCCCTTAAGCAGGCATAAGAGTTTTTTCTCAATGTGAGAGTCTGTTGTCTTTCCTAACTCACTTCATGTGTAGCCATGTTTACAGGAGCTTCATAAGTGATATCTTATAATAAGTTTCTTTTTCTCTGTGACTTATTTCACTTAGAATCATCGTACCTGAATCCACTCATTTTGCTGCTACTGGCCTTATGATATTGATTTCATGGCTGAGGGATATTCCATCATACGTAAATACCACAATTTCTTGAACCATTTTTGTCTTTCCTGGGATATTTCAGGTGTACCCAAGTTGAGGTTCTTGTAAGCAGTGCAGATCTAAATGGTGGGGTGGCTCTGTCTTATTGATTTTCAGTTTTCCCAAGGTATATTCCTTAGACTGGAATTGCCCTTGGCTCTGTAGCTCTGTTGTTTACTTGTTGTAGGGAACACAGTGCACTCCTCCAGAGAGGCAGTAGGCAATTTACATCCTGCCCATCATCATAACTAGGCTCGCAGTTCTCCAGTGCCTGTCTTGCCTTTCTGGTGTTTACACATTTTGCGGATGTCCCTTTTGACCGGTGGGAAGTGATACTTCTTTGTAGTGCAGATTTGCATTGCCCGCTTCCTTGCTTGGCTAAAAAGGACGTATGCGTTTTCTCCTGAATATATTCAGGAGAAAACGCATACGTCCTTTTTGGCCAAGTACATCATTGTCGAAGTTCTGCCCCTCTTCCTGTGCTTTAAAGGCAATTCCAATGTACCTCTTGAAATCTGATTCCTGATATTCTAGCTCTCTTTCAAGTCTGCCCCTTTGCCTTCCCTCAACAGATTTTTGCCCGATTGTTGTCCTTTATTACTCTGCCATTTTGTGAACTGCTGTGCCCTGAGCTCCATTATTCAACTCGTTTGTGTGAGCTGACGTGAAGTCCAAAATTTCGGTTCAGGACCTATACTGGTTCCCGGTGGGTGGCTGAGACTTTGGTTAATTCTTCTTCCTGCCGGGAAATTAGAGTGACATGTGCCCGTCCAAATGCCTAACAGCTACTCTCTCATTGGTTCTCCCTCTTCCCTTTCATCCTCTGCCAATTTGGCAACCTGTGCGAACCAGGAGTATAAAGGGGCTTTCTCTCCAAGTTGGGAGATTGATAGTAAAGCAGTTGGAAACTCAAACCGGAGCACCAGGATAGGGACTATTAGTTGAGTTTTAGAATCCTTTCGTCTTCACAGTGTGTGCATTCTCTACGTTTCCCATACATATTATAACTGTAGTGTTATTCCCTTTTACCTGGCGAGTTGTGACCCATGGAATTGGTGGCATGCATTATTGCTTTAAACGGTCTGCATTTTCTCGTTCAATCTCACCAATCCTCTCAGTCAAAAGTGTCCAGCCTTATGTCTCATCCAGCTGTCGTTTTAGATAGGGTAATTCCAGGTTTCATCAGAACACCTGAAGGAATTGTGTTAGGATTTCACTGTTTTTTGTTTTGTTTTTGAAAATAATTTATATAATGAGGTTGAGCTTATTTTCACTGACCTGTTTATGCTGGTCTAGACACATTTGATTCCCTTACGGATACATATCAATACATAGGTATTAAGATTCTTACTAGTCAGATATATTCCTCTGCGGGAATAGGGCTGTTGAGTCCCGTTCACTGAGGAAGGAGTAGCTCTTGTCTATTCTGTATTTGGATTATGCAACGGTACCTGTGCTAATATCAAACTCTGGTTTTGTGCATCTCCCCACCTCTCCTTTCCCCTTAAGCAAGCATAAGTATGATTTCTAAATGTGAGACACAGTTCTCTTTCCTAATTCAGTTCATGTGTAACCACGTTTACATTTCCTTCATAAGTGACATCTTATGTCAGAATGCTCCACGGCTCTTGTCATAATAATGCTCCATGATGCTCGTCATCACAATTATCCATGGCCTTCTCATCACAATGCTCCACCGTCTTGCCATCACATTGCTCCATGTCCTGGTCATCACAATGCTCCATGTCCCTTGTCATCACAATTCTCCACCTCTTTGTCATCACAATGCTCCCTGACACTTCTCATCACAAAGATACATGCTCTTGTCATCACAATTCTCCATGCAATTGTCATCGCAATGCTCCCTGTCCCATGTCATAGCAAGCTCCAAATGCTTGTCATCACAATGCTTAATGACATTGTTAAAAAAATTCTCAATGTCCCTTGTCATGACAGTGCTCCATGCCAATGTCATCACAATGCTCCATGCCACTTGTCATCACAATGCTCCAGGCCCTTGTCATCACAAAGTTCCAGGCCCTTGTCATCACAATGCTCCATGACCTCTGTCATCACAATATTCCCTGAAAACTGTCATCACAATGCTCCATGCCCCTTGTCAGTACAGTGCTCCATGATGCTCGTCATCACAATTACCCAAGGTATTCTCATCACAATGCTTCAGGGTTTTACCATCACAATGCTCCATGCCCTGGTCATCTCAATGTTCCATGACCCTTGTCATTACAATTCTCTACATCCTTGTCATCACAATGCTCCTTGACACTTCTCCTCACAATGTGATATGCTTTTGTCATCACAATTCTGCATGCACTTGTCATCACAATGCTCCAGGACACCTGTCATAGCAAGCTCCATGCACTTGTCATCACAATGTTTCAAGACCTGGTCATTAGAATTCTCTATGGCCCTTGTCATCACAGTGATCCATGATCTTGTCATCACAATGCTCCTTTACCTTTGTCATCACAATCCTCCATGACACTTGGCATCACAATGCTCCATGCCATTGGCATCACAATGGACCATGACATATGTCATCACAATGCTCCCTGACACCAGTCTTCACAATTCTCCATGACCTTGTCATCACAATGCTCCATGCCCTTGTCATTACAATGCACCATGCCCACTGTCATCACAATAATCCATAAAACTTGTCAGACCAATGCTCCATGCCCCTGTCATCACAATGCTCCATGCCCTTTTCATCACAAGGCTCCAAGAACCCTGTAATCACAATGCTCTATGCCCCTTTTCATCAGAATGCTCCATGAGACTTTTCATCACAAGGGTCCATGGTCTTCTCATCACAATGCTCCAAAACCTTGTCATCACAATTCTCCATTACCTTGTCATCACAATGTTCTATGACACCTGTCATCTCAATACTCCATGAACATTTTCAGCCCAATGCTCCATGACCTTCTCATCACAATGTTTCATGACCCATGTCATCACAATGCTCCATGACCACTGGCATCAAAATGCTCCATGATCATTGTCATCACAATGATCCATGCCCTTGTCATCCCAGTGTTCCATGGCCCCTGTAATCACAATGGTCTGTGACGCTTGTCATCACATTGCTCCGTGACCCTTGTCATCACAATGCTCCATGCCTTTGTCAGCAAAATTCTACAATACCTTGACATCACAATGCTCCATGCGGTTGTCATAATAATTCTCCATTATCATTGTCATCAAAATCCTCCATGAACATTGGGATCACATTGCTTCATTCCCTTGTCATCAAAATGCTCCATGCTCCTTGAAATCAAAATGATCTATGACCTCTGTCATCACAATGCTCCAAACACTTGTGATCACAATGTTCTATAACACTTGTCATCACAACACACTTTGATGCCTGTCATCACAATTATCCATGGACTTCTCATGACAATGCTCCATGACATTTCTCATCACAATGCTCAATACACTTGTCATCACAATGCTCCCTGTAACTTCTCATCACAATGCTCCTTGAACCGTGTCAGGAAAAGGCTCCATGCCCCTTTAATCACAATGCTCGATGCCATTGTCATCACAATACTTCACAAGCTTGTCATCAGTATCCTCCATGACCCTTGTCATCACAATGCTCCATGACCCCTGTCATCACAATGTTCCATGCCCCTTGTCATTACAGTGCTCCATGACGCTCTTCATCACAATTATCCAAGGTCTTCTCATCACAGTGCTCCACGGTCTTGCCATCACAATGCTCCATGTGCCTTGTCATTACAATACTCCACGTCCTTGTCATCACAATGATCCTTATCACTTCTCATAACAATGTTACATGATCTTGTCTTCACAATTCTCCATGCACTTGTCATCGCAATGCTCTATGACCACAGTCATAGCAAGCTCCATGTGCTTTTCATCACAATGCTTCACGACGTTTTCATCAAAATTCTCAATGGCCCTTGTCATCACAATGCTCCATTCCCTTGCCATCACAATGCTCCATGACCATTATCATCCCAATGTTCCAAGCCCTTGTCATCAAAATGCTCCATTACCTTTGTCATCACAATCCTTCATGACACTTGGTATCACAATGCTCCATGCCATTGTCATCACAATGGACAAAGACATATGTCATCACAATGCTCCCTGACACCTGTCTTCAAAATACTCCATGACCTTGTCATCACAATGGTCCATGCCCTTGTCATCACAATGCTCCATGACCCCTGTCATCACAGTGCTCCATGACTCCAGTTATCACAATGCTTCATGACCTTTGTCATCACAATGCTTCATGACCTTTGTCATCACAATGGTGCATGACCTCGTCACACAACGCTCTGTGACCTTTGTCACCACAATGCTGCATGCCATTTTCATCACAATGCTCCAAGCTCACTGTCATTACAATAATCCATGAAACTTGTCAGACAGATGTTCCATGCCCCTGTCATCACATTACTCCTTGCCCTTGTCATCACAATGCTCCATGCACTTCTCATCAAAATGCTCTCTCACCACATATATCACAATGTTCCATCACTAGTCATAACAATACTCCCTCACCCCTGTCATCACAGTGTTCCATGACCCCTGTCATCACAGTGCTACATGCCCTTATCTTCACAATGCACCATGACCACTGACATCACAATGTTCCATAAACTCTGTCAGGAAATGCTCCATGACCCATTTCATCACAATGCTTCATGACCCCTGACATTACAATGTTCCATAACCCCTGTCATCAAAATATTCCATGACACTTTTCATCAAATTTCTCCATGACCCTGTCATCACAATGCTCCCTGCCCTTCTCATCTCAATGCACCACGCCCTTCTCACCTAATGCCCCATGACTTTGTCATCCCAAAGCTCCAAGACTCTTTGCATCACAATGCTCCATGCCATTGTCATCACAATGATCAATGAAATCTCTCATCACATTGCTCCATGCCCTTGTCATCACAATGCTCCATTACACCTGTCATAACAATGCTCCATGAGCCCTGCCATCACAATGTTCCACGGCCTTGTCATCACAAGGCTCCATGACCCTTGTCATCACAATGCTCCAAGACCCCTGTAATCACAATGCTCCATGTGCTTGTTGTAACAAAGTTCCATGACGCATGTCATCAGAATGCTCCATGGCCTTCTCATCACAATGCTCCATGCCCTTGTCATCACAATGCTCCAAGACCACTGTAATCACAATACTCCATTCCCCTTTTCATCTCAATGCTCCATGAACCCTGTCATCACAATGCACCATGCCCATCATCATAATGCTTCATGCTATTGTCATCACAATGAAATCAAAATGCTCCATGACATTTGTCACCACAATGCTCCAAATCCTTGTGATCACAGTGTTCCATAACACTTGTCATCAAAATGCCCCATGACGCTCGTCATCACTATTATGAATGGTTTTATCATCACAATGCTCCGTGACCTTTGTCACCACAATCCGCAATACACTTATCATCACAATGCTCCCTGACACTTGTCATTAGTATGCTTCACGAACACTGCCGTGAAAAGGCTCCATGCTTTTTTTTATCACAATGATCCATTCCCTTTTCATCACAATGCTCCTAGACCCCTGTAATCACAATGCTCCGTGACTACAGTAATCACAGTGCTTCATGACATTTGTCATCACAATGGTCTATGACCTCATCACAGAAGGCTCTGTGACCTTTGTCACCACAATGCTCCATGGACTTTTCATCACAAAGCTCTGTCACCCCTGTCATCACAATGCTCCATGCGTTTGTCAGCACAATGCTCAATGACCCTTGTCATCACAATGCTCCATGCGCTTGTCAGCACAATGCTTCATAACCCATGTCATCACAATGCGCCATGTGCTTGTCATCACAATGCTCCACATCCTTGTCATCAAAATGCTCCATAAACATTGTCATCACAATGCTCCATACACTTCTCATCAAAATGCTCTCTCACCAAAGATATCACAGTGTTCCGTCACTAGTTATCACAATACTCCCTCACCCCCGTCATCACAATGTTCCATGACCCCTGTCATCAAAATGCTATATGCCCTTATCATCACAATGCTCCATGACACCTGTCATCAAAATGCTCAGTGACCCGTTTCATCAGAATGCTCCCTGCCCCCTGATATCAGAATGTTCAATAATCCCTGTCACACACTGCTCCATGACCCTTTTCATCACAATGCTCCATGACACCTGACATCACAATTTTCCATTGCCCCTCTCATCAAAATGTTCCATGAACCTTTTCATCAAATTGCTCCATGACCCTGTCATCACAATGCTCCCTGCACTTCTCATCACAATGCACCACGGCCTTGTCATCAAAATGCTCCATGACATTTTTCATCACAAAGCTCCATGACCATTGGCATCACAGTGCTCCATGCCATTATCATCAAATGCTCCTTGAACCCTCTCATCACATTGCTCCATGCCCTTGTGATCACAAAGCTCCATGACGCTTGTCATCACAATGCTCGATACCCTTCTCATCACAATGTTCCATGCCCTTATCATTACAATCCTCCATGACCTATGTATCATAGTGTTCCATGCCCTTGTCATCACAATGATCCATGCACACTATCATCACAATAATCCATGAAACATTTCAGACCAGTGCTCCACGTCCTTGTCATCACAATGCTCCAATACTCCTGTCATAATAATGCTCCATGACACTTACGATCACAAGGTTCCATACCCTTGTCATCAGAAGCCTCCATGACCCTTGTCATCACAATGCTCCAAGACCACTCTAATCACACTGCTCCATTTCTTTCTCATCACAAAGCTCCATGATGCATATCATCAGAATGCTCCATGGCCTTCTCATCACAATGCTACATGCCCTTGTCATCACAATGCTCCAACACCCCTGTAATCACAACGCTCCATTACCCTTTTCATCTCTATGCTCCATGAACCCTGTCATCACAATGCACCATGCCCATCATCATAATGCTTCATGCTATTGTCATCACAGTGAAATAAAAATGTTCCATGACCTCTGTCATCACAATGCTCCAAACCCTTGTGATCACAATGTTCCATAACACTTGTCATCACAATTCCCCATGATGCTTGTCATTACAATTATCCATGGTCTTCTCATCACAATGCTCCATGACCTTTGTCATCACAATGCTCAATACACTTATATTCACAATGCTCCCTGACTCTTTCCATCAGTATGCTCATTGAACACTGTCATGACATGGCTCCATGCATTTTTCATCACAATGATCCATTCCCTTTTCATCACAATCCTCCAAGACCCCTCTAATCACAATGCTCCATGTCCCTGTCATCACAAAGCTCCATGACGCATGTCATCAGAATGCTCCATGGCCGTCTCATCACAATGCTCCATGCCCTTGTCTTCACAATGCTACAAAACCCCTGTAATCACAATGCTCCATGAACCTTTTTATCAGTATGATCCATGACAGTTGTCATCACAAGGCGCCATGGCCCTCTCATCACAATGCTCCAGGACCTTCTCATCGGATTGCTCCATTCCCTTCTCATCACAATTCTCCATGACCCTTGTCATCACAGTACTCCATGAATATTTTCAGCCCAATGCTCCATGACTTTCTCATCACAATGCTCCATGACCTATGTCATCACAATGCTACATGACCACTGGCATCAAAATAATCCATGCCACTTGTCATCAGAATATTCCATGTGATGTCATCCCCATGCTCCATGAACCCTGTAATCACAATGGTCCTTGACGCTTGTCGTCACAGAGCTCCATGACACTTGTCATCACGGTGCTCCATGCCTTTGTCAGCAAAATGCTACATGACATTGTCATCACAATGTTCCATGCACTTGTCCTCACAATTCTCCATTACCAGTGTCATTACAATCCTCCATGAAACTTGGGATCACATTGCTTCATGCCCTTGTCATCACAATGCTCCAAGACCTCTGTAATCACAATTCTCCATGCCACTTTTCATCTCAATGCTCCATGAACACTGTCATCACAATGCACAATGCCCATCATCATAATGATTCATGCTATTGTCATCACAATGAAATCAAAATGCTCCATGTCCTCTGTCATCACAATGCTCCATACCCTTCTGATCACAATGTTCCATAACACTGGTCATCAAATGCCCCATGACGCTCGTCATCACAATTATGCAAGGTCTTCTCATCACAATGCTCCATGACCTTTGTCACCACAGTGCTCAGTACACTAGGCATCACAATGCTCGCTGACACTTGTCATCAGTATGCTCCTTGAACACTGTCATGACAAGGCTCCATGCCTTTTTCATCACAATGATCCATTCCCTTTTCATCACAATGTTCCAAGACCCCTGTTATCACAATGCTCCGTGACTCCAGTCATCACAATGCTTCATGACATTTGTCATCACAATGGTCCATGACGTGTTCACACAAAGCTCTGTGACCTTTGTCACCACAATGCTCCATGAAATTTTTATCACAATGCTCCGTGACCTTTGTCATCACAAAGCTCCATGCCTTTGTCAGCACAATGATCCATGACCCTTGTCATCACAATGCTCGATGCGCGTGTCAGCACAATGCTCCATAAACCATGTCATCACAATGCACCATGCACTTGTCATAACAAGGCTCCACATCCTTGTCATCAAAATGCTCCATAAACCTTGTCATCACAATGCTCCATGCACTTCTCCTCAAAATGCCTTCTCACCACTGATATCACAATGTTCCATCACTAGTCATCACAATACTCCCTCACCCCTGTCATCACAATATTCCATGACCCCTGTAATCACAATTCTCCATGCCCTTGTCATCACAAAGCTCCATGACGCATGTCATCAGAATGCTGAATGGACTTCTTATCACAATGCTCCATGCCCTTGTCACCACAATGCTCCAACACCCCTGTAATCAGAATACTCCATGCCCGTTTTCATCTCAATGCTCCATGAACCCTGTCATCACAATGCACCGTGCCCATCACCATACTATTTCATGCTATTGTCATCATAATGAAATCAAAATGCTCAATGACCTCTGTCCTCACAATGCACCAAACCCTTCTGATCACAAAGTTCCATAACACTTGTCATCACAATGCCCCATGACGCTGGTCATCACAATTATCCATGGTCTTCTCATCACAATGCTCCATGATCTTTGTCATCACAATGCTCAATACACTTATCATCACAATGCTCCCTGACAGTTGTCATCAGTATGCTCCTTGAACCCTGTCATGACAAGGCTCCATGCATTTGTCATCACAATGATCCATTCCCTTTTCATCACAATGCTCCAAGACCACTGTAAACACAATGCTCCATGTCCTTGTCATCACAAAGCTCCATGACACATGTCATCAGAATGCTCCATTGCTTTCACATCACAATGTTCCATGCCCTTGTCATCACATTGCTTCAAAACCCCTGTAATCTCAATGCTCCATGCACCTTTTCATCAGAATTCTCCATGCCCTTTTCATCACAATGCTCCATGACCCTTGTCATCGCAATATTCCAAGCCCTTGTCATCAAAAGGCTCCATTACTTTGTCATCACAATCCTCCATGACACTTGGTATCACAATGCTCCATGCCATTGTCATCACAATGCTCCCTGACACCTATCTTCACAATACTCCATGACCTTGTCATCACAATGTTCCATGCCCTTGTCATCACAATGTGCCATGCCCACTGTCATCACAATAATCCATGAAACATGTCAGACCAATGTTCCATGCCCCTGTCATCACAGTGCTCCATGCCCTTGTCATCACAATGCTCCATGATCCCTGTCATCACAATGCTCCGTGACTCCAGTCATCACAATGCTTCATGAATTTGTCCTCACAATGGTCCATGCCCTCGTAACCCAAGGCTCTGTGACCCTTGTCACAACAATGTTCCATGCCTTAGTCATCTCAATGCTCCATGCCCACTGTCATCACAATAATCCATGAAACTTGTCAGACCAATGTTCCATGACCCTGTCATCACATTGCTCCATGCCCTTGTCATCACAATGCTCCATGACCCCTTTCATCACAATGCTCCTTGACTCCAGTCATCACAATGATTCATGACCTTTCTCATCACAATGGTCCATGCCCTCGTCAGACAAGGCTCTGTGATCTTTGTCACCACAATGCTCCATGAAATTTTCATCACAATGCTCTGTGTCCCTTGTCATCACAATGCTCCATGCATTTGTCAGCACAATGCTCCATGACACATGTCATCAAAATGCTCCATGCGCTTGTCAGCACAATGCTCCATGACACATGTCATCACAATGTGCCATGCTCTTTTCATCACAATGCTCCACATCCTTTTCATCGCTATGGTCCATAAAACTTGTCATCACAATGCTCCATGCACTTCTCATCAAAATGCTCTCTCAACACATATATCACAATGTTCCATCATTAGTCATCAAAATACTCGCTCACCACTGTCATCAAAATGTTCCATGACCATGGTCATCACAGTGCTCCATGCCCTTATCATCACAATGCTCCATGATCCCTGACATCACAATGTTCCATAACCCCTGTCACAAAATGCTCCATGACCCATTTCATCACAATGCTTCATGACCCCTGACATCACAATGTTCCATAAGCCCTGTCATCAAAATATTCTATGACACTTTTCATCAAATTGCTCCATGACCCTGTCATCACAATGCTCCCTGCCCTTCTCATCACAATGCACCAGGCCCTTGTCATCAAAATGCCCCATGACATTTGTCATTACAAAGCTCCATGACCCTTGTCATCATAATGCTCCATGCCATTGTCATCACAATGCTCAATGAAATCTCTCATCACATTGTTCCATGCCCTTGTCATCACAATGCTCCATTACACCTGTCATAACAATGCTCCATGACCCCTGACTTCACAATGTTCCACGGCCTTGTCATCACAAGGCTCCATGACCCTTGTCATCACAAAGCTCCAAGACCTCTGTAATCACAATTCTCCATGCCACTTTTCATCTCAATGCTCCATGAACACTGTCATCACAATGCACAATGCCCATCATCATAATGATTCATGCTATTGTCATCACAATGAAATCAAAATGCTCCATGTCCTCTGTCATCACAATACTCCAAACCCTTCTGATCACAATGTTCCATAACACTTGTCATTACTTGCCCCATGACGCTCGTCATCACGATGATGCAAGGTCTTCTCATCACAATACTCCATGACCTTTGTCACCACAGTGCTCAGTACACTTGGCATCACAATGCTTGCTGACATTTGTCATCAGTATGCTCCTTGAACACTGTCATGACAAGGCTCCATGCCTTTTTCATCACAATGATCCATTCCCTTTTCAGCACAATGCTCCAAGTCCCCTGTTATCACAATGATCTGTGACTCCAGTCATCACAATGCTCCATGACATTTGTCATCACAATGGTCCATGACCTCATCACACAAAGCTCTGTGACCTTTGTCACCACAATGCTCCATGAAATTTTTATCACAATGCTCTGTGACCCTTGTCATCAAAAAGCTCCATGCCATTGTCAGCACAATGCTCCTTGACCCTTGTCATCACAATGCTCGGTGCGCGTGTCAGCACAATGCTCCATAACCCATGTCATCAAAATGCTCCACATCCTTGTCATCAAAATGCTCCATAAACCTTGTCATCACAATGCTCCATGCACTTCTCCTCAAAATGCCTTCTCACCACTGATATCACAATGTTCCATCACTAATCATCACAATACTCCCTCACCCTTGTCATCACAATATTCCATGACCCCTGTAATCACAATTCTCCATGCCCTTGTCATCACAAAGCTCTATGACGCATGTCATCAGAATGCTCCATGGCCTTCTCATCGCAATGCTCCATGCCTTTGTCATCACAATGCTCCAACACCCCTGTAATCACAATGCTCCATGCCCCTTTTCATCTCAATGCTCCATGAACCCTGTCATCACAATGCACCGTGCCCATCACCATAATATTTCATGCTATTGTCATCACAATGAAATCAAAATGCTCAATGACCTCTGTCATCACAATGCACCAAACCTTTCTGATCACAATATTCCATAACACTTGTCATCACAATGCCCCATGACGCTGCTCATCACAATTGTCCATGGGCTTCTCATCACAATGCTCCATGATTTTTGTCATCACAATGATCAGTACACTTATCATCACAATGCTCCCTGACAGTTGTCATCAGTATGCTCCTTGAACACTCTCATGACAAGGCTGCATACATTTTTCATCACAATGATCCATTCCCTTTTCATCACAATGCTCCAAGACCCCTGTAATCACAATGCTCCATGTACTTGTCATCACAAAGCTCCATGACACATGTCATCACAATGCTCCATTGCCTTCTCATCACAATGCTCCATGGCCTTGTAATCACATTGCTTCAAAACCCCTGTAATCTCAATGCTCCATGCACCTTTTCATCAGAATGCTCCATGCACTCGTCATTACAATGCTCCATGACCTTTGTCATCGCAATGTTCCAAGCCCTTCTCATCAAAATGCTCCATTACATTTGTCATCACAATCCTCCATGACACTTGGTATCACAATGCTCCATGCCATTGTCATCACAATGGTCAATGACATATATCATCACAATGCTCCCTGACACCTGTCTTCTCAATATTCCATGACCTTCTCATCACAAAGTTCCATGCCCTTGTCCTCAAAATGCACCAGGCCCACTGTCATCACAATATTCCATGAAACATGTCAGACCAATGTTCCATGCCACTGTCATCACAATGATCCATGCCCTTTTCATCACAGTGCTCCATGACCCCTGTTATCACAATGCTCCGTGACTCCAGTCATCACAATGCTTCATGACATTTGTCCTCTCAGTGGTCGATGCCCTCATTACACAAGGCTCTGTGACCTTTGTCACCACAATGCTCCATGCCCTTGTCATCACAATGCTCCATGCCCACTGTCATCACAATAATACATGAAACTTGTCAGACCAATGTTGCATTCCCCTGTCATCACATTGCTCCATGCCCTTGTCATCACAATGCTCCAGGACCACTGTCATCACAATGCTCCGTGACTCCAGTCATCACAATGATTCATGACCTTTTTCCTCACAATGGTCCATGCCCTCGTCACACAAGGCTCTGTGATCTTTGTCACCACAATATTCCATGATATTTTCATCACAATGCTCTGTGTCCCTTGTCATCACAATGCTCCATGACTTTGTCAGCACAATGCTCCATGACACTTGTCATCAAAATGCTCCATGTGCTTGTCAGCACAATGCTCCATGACACATGTCATCACAATGTGCCATGCTCTTTTCATCAAAATGCTTCCCATCCTTTTCATCGCTATGGTCCATAAAACTTGTCATCACAATGCTCCATGCACTTCTCATCAAAATGCTCTCTCACCACATATATCACAATGTTCCATCACTAGTCATCACAATACTCGCTCACCCCTGTCATCATAATGTTCCATGACCACTGTCATCATAGTGCTACATGCCCTTATCTTCACAATGCTCCATGACCCCTGACAACAAAATGTTCCATAACCGCTGTCACAAAATGCTCCATGACCCATTTCATCACAGTGCTTCATGACCCCTGACATCACAATGTTCCATAACCCCTGTCATCAAAATGTTCCATGACACTTTTCATCAATTTGCTCCATGACCCTGTCATCACAATGCTCCCTGTCCTTCTCATCACAATGCACCACGACCTTGTCATCAAAATGCTCCATGACCTTTGTCATCACAAAGCTCCATGACACTTGGCATCACAATGCTCCATGCCATTTCATCACAGTGCTACATGAAAGCTCTCATCACATTGCTCCAAGACCTTGTCAGCACAATGCTCCATGACGCTTGTCATCACAATGCTCGATACTCTTCTCATCACAATGCTCCATGCGCTTTTCATTACAATCCTCCATGACACATGTATCACAGTGTTCCGTGCCATAGTCATCAAAAAGTTCCATGCCGAATCTCATCACAATAATCCATAGAAATTTCAGACAAATGTTCCATGCCCTTGACATCACAATGCTCCATTACCCCTGTCATAACAATTCTCCATGACCCCAGCTATCACAGTGTTCCACCTTCTTGGCATCAAAGGATACATGACCCTTGTCATCACTATGCACCAAGAGCCCTGTAATCACAATGCTCCATGCCCTTGTCATCACAAAGATCCATGACATATGTCATCAGAATGCTCCAAGGCCTTCTCATCACAATGCTCCATGCCCTTGTCATCACAATGCTCCAAGACCCTTGTAATCACAATGCTCCATGCCCCTATTCATCAGAATGCTTCAAGAGACTTGTCATCACAAGGCTCCATGGTCTACTCATCACACTGCTCCAGGACCTTGTCATCACAATGCTCCATTCCCTTGACATCACAATGCTCCTTGACCACTGTCATCACAGTACTCCATGAACATTTTCACGCCAATGTTACATGACCTTCTCATCACAATGCTCCATGACCCTTGTCATCACAATGCTCCAAGAACCCTGTAATCACAATGCTCCATGTCCTTGTCATCACAAAGCTCCATGACGCATGTCATCAGAATGCTCCATTGCCTTCTCATCACAATGCTCCATGCCCTTGTAATAACATTGCTTCAAAACCCCTGTAATCTCAATGCTCCATGCACCTTTTCATCAGAATGCTCCATGCCCTTGTCATCGCAATGTTCCAAGGCCTTGTCATCAAAATGCTCCATTACCTTTGTCATCACAATCCTCCCTGACACTTGGTATCACAATGCTCCATGCCATTGTCATCACAATGGACAATGACATATGTCATCACAATGCTCCCTGACACCTGTCTTCACAATACTCCATGACATTGTCATCACAATGTTCCATGCCCTTGTCATCACAATGCGCCATGCCCACTGTCATCACAATAATCCATGAAACATGTCAGACCAATGCTCCATGCCCTTGTCATCACAATGCTCCATGACGCCTGTCATCACAGTGCTCCGTGACACCAGTCATCACAATGCTTCATGACCTTTGTCCTCACAATGTTCCATGCCCTCGTCACACAAGGCTCTGTGACCTTTGTCACTACAATGCTCCATGCCCTTGTCATCTCAATGCTCCATGCCCACTGTCATCACAATAATCCATGAAACTTGTCAGACCAATGTTCCATGCCCCTGTCATCACATTGCTCCATGCCCTTATAATCACAATGCTGCATGACCCCTGACATCACAATGTTCCATAACCCCTGTCATCAAAATATTCCATGACAATTTTCATCAAATTGCTCCATGACCCTGTCATCACAATGCTCCCTGCCCTTCTCATCACAATGCACCACGCCCTTGTCATCAAAACGCCCCATGACATTTGTCATCACAAAGCTCCATGACCCTTGGAATCACAATGCTCCATGCCATTGTCTTCACAATGCTCAATGAAATCTCTCATTACATTGCTCCGTGCCCTTGTCATCACAATGCTCCATTACACCTGTCATAACAATGCTCCATGACCCCTGCCATCACAGTGTTCCACGGCATTGGCATCACAAGTCTCCATGACCCTTGTCATCACAATGCTCCAAGACCTCTGTAATCACAATTCTCCATGCCACTTTTCATCTCAATGCTCCATGAACACTGTCATCACAATGCACCATGCCCATCATCATAATCATTCATGCTATTGTCATCACAATGAAATCAAAATGCTCCATGTCTTCTGTAATCACAATGCTCCAAACCCTTCTGATCACAATGTTCCCTAACAATTGTCATCACATGCCACATGACGCTCGTCATCACAATGATGCAAAGTCTTCTCATCACAATTCTCTATGACCTTTGTCACCACAATGCTCTATACACTTGGCATCAAAATGCTCGCTGACACTTGTCATCAGTATGCTCCTTGAACACTGTCATGACAAGGCTCCATGCCTTTTTCATCACAATGATCCATTCCCTTTTCATCACAATGCTCCAAGACCCCTGTTATCACAAAGCTCCGTGACTCCAGTCATCACAATGATTCATGACATTTGTCATCACAATGGTCCATGACCTCGCCACACAAAGCTCTGGGACCTTTGTCACCACAATGCTCCATGAAATTTTTATCACAATGCTCTGTGACCCTTGTCATCACAAAGCTCCATGCCTTTGTCAGCACAATGCTCCATGACCCTTGTCATCACAATGCTCGATGCGCGTGTCAGCACAATGCTCCATAACCCATGTCATCACAATGCTCCACATCCTTGTCATCAAAATGCTCCATAAACCTTGTCATCACAATGCTCCATGCACTTCTCCTCAAAACGCTTTCTCACCACTGATATCACAATGTTCCATCACTAGTCATCACAAAGCTCCCTCACCCCTGTAACCACAATATTCCATGGCCCCTGTAATCACAATTCTCAATGCCCTTGTCATCACAAAGCTCCATGACGCATGTCATCAGAATGCTCCCTGGCCTTCTCATCACAATGCTCCATGCCCTTGTCATCACAATGCTCCAAGACCCCTGTAATCACAATGTCACTTGCCACTTTTCATCTCAATGCTCCATGACCCCTGTCATCACAATGCTCCGTGACTGCAGTCATCACAATGCTTCATGACATTTGTCCTCACAATGGACCATGCCCTCATCACACAAGGCTCTGTGACCTTTATCACCACAATGCTCCATGCCCTTGTCATCTCAGTGCTCCATGCCCATTGTAATCACAATAATCCATGAAAATTTTCAGACCAATGTTCCATGCCCCTGTCATCACATTGCTCCATGCCCTTGTCATCACAATGCTCCATGACCCCTGTCATCACAGTGCTCCGTGACTCCAGTCATTACAATGATTCATGACCATTCTCATCACAATGGTCCATGCCCTCTTAACACAAGGCTCTGTGATCTTTGTCACCACAATGCTCCATGAAATTTTCATCACAATGCTCTGTGTCCCTTGTCATCACAATGCTCCATGCATTTGTCAGCACAATGCTCCATGACACTTGTCATCAAAATGCTCCATGCCCTTGTCAGCACAATGCTCCATGACACATGTCATCACAATGTGCCATCCTCTTTTCATCACAATGCGCCACATCCTTCTCATCACTATGCTCCATAAAACTTGTCATCACAATGCTCCATGAACTTCTCATCAAAATGCTCTCTCACCACATATATCACAATGTTCCATCACTAGTCATCACAATACTCGCTCACCCCTGTCATCACAATGTTCCATGACCACTGTCATCACAGTGCTACATGCCCTTATCATCACAATGCTCCATGACCCCTGACATCACAATGTTCCATAACCCCTGTCATCAAAATGTTCCCTGACACTTTTCAGCAATTTGCATCATGACCCTGTCATCACAATGCTCCCTACACTTCTCATCACAATGCACCACTTCCTTGTCATCAAAATGCTCCATGACTTTGTCATCACAAAGCTCCATGACCCTTTGCATCACAATGCTCCATGCCATTTCATCACAATGCTACATGAAACCTCTCATCACATTGCTCCATGCCTTTGTCAGCACAATGCTCCATGACGCTTGTCATCACAATGCTCGATACTCTTCTCATCACAATGCTCCATGCCCTTGTCATTACAATCCTCCATGACACATGTATCACAGTGTTCCGTGCCCTAGTCATCACAATGTTCCATTCCGAATCTCATCACAATAATCCATGAAAATTTCAGACAAATGTTCCATGCCCTTGTCATCACAATGCTCCATTACCCCTGTCATAACAATGCTCCATGACCCCTGCCATCACAATGTTCCATCTTCTTGGCATCCAAGGCTACATGACCCTTGTCATCACGATGCAACAAGACCCCTGTAATCACAATGCTCCATGCCATTGTCATCACAAAGATCCATGACACATGTCATCAGAATGCTCCATGGCCTTCTCATCACAATGCTCCATGCCCTTGTCATCACAGTGCTCCAAGACCCTTGTAATCACAGTGCTCCAAGACCCTTGTAATCACAATGCTCCATGTCCGTATTCATCAGAATGCTCCAAGAGACTTTTCATCACAAGGCTCCATTGTCTTCTCATCACACTGCTCCAGGACCTTGTCAAAACAATGCTCCATTCCCTTGTCATCACAATGCTCCTTGACCACTGTCATCACAATACTCCATGAACATTTTCAGGCCAATGCTCCATGACCTTCTCATCACAATGCTCCATGACCCATGTCATCACAATGCTCCAAGAACCCTGTAATCACAATGCTCCATGTCCTTGTCATCACAAAGCTCCATGACGCATGTCATCATAATGCTCCATTGCCTTCTCATCACAATGCTCCATGCCCTTGTCATCACATTGCTTCAAAACCCCTGTAATCTCAATGCTCCATGCACCTTTTCATCAGAATGCTCCATGCCCTTGTCATCACAATGCTCCATGACTCTTGTCATCGCAATGTTCCAAGCCCTTGTCATCAAAATACTCCATTACCTTTGTCATCACAATCCTCCATGACACTTGGTATCACAATGTTCCATGCCATTGTCATCACAATGGACAATGACATTTGTCATCACAATGCTCCCTGACACCTGTCTTCACAATACTCCATGACCTTGTCATCACAATGTTCCATGGCCTTGTCATCACAATGTGCCATGCCCACTGTCATCACAATAATCCATGAAACATGTCAGACCAATGTTCCATGCCCCTGTTATCACAATGCTCCTTGCCCTTGTCATCACAATGCTCCATGACCCCTGTCATCACAATGCCCCGTGACTCCAGTCATCACAATGCTTCATGACCTTTGTCCTCAAAATGGTCCATGCCCTCGTCACACAACGCTCTGTGACCTTTGTCACCACAATGCTCCATGCCCTTGTCATCTCAATGCTCCATGCCCTCTGTCATCACATTAATCCATGAAACTTGTCAGAACAATGTTCCATGCCCCTGTCATCACAATGCTCCATGCCCTTGTCATAACAATGTTCCATGACCCCTGTCACCACAATTCTCCGTGACTCCAGTCATCACAATGCTTCATGACCTTTGTCCTCACAATGGTCCATGCCCTCCTCACACTAGGCTCTGTGACCTTTGTCACCAAAATGCTCCATGCCCTTGTCATCTCAATGCACCATGCCCACTGTCATCATAATAATCCATGAAACATGTCAGACCAATGTTCCATGCCCCTGTCATCACATTGCTCCATGCCCTTGTGGTCACAATGCTACATGACCCCTGTCATCACAATGCTCCATGACTCCTGTCATCACAAAATTTAATGACCTTTGTGCTCACAATGGTCCATGCCCTCTTCACACAAGGCTCTGTGATCATTGTCACCACAATGCTACATGAAATTTTCATCACAATGCTCTGTGTCCCTTGTCATCACAATGCTCCATGACTTTGTCAGCACAATGCTCCATGACACTTGTCATCAAAATGCTCCATGCGCTTTTCAGCACAATGCTCCATGACACATGTCATCACAATGTGCCATGCTCTTTTCATCACAATGCTCCACATCCTTTTCTTCGCTATGCTCCATAAAACTTGTCATCACAATGCTCCATGCACTTCTCATCAAAATGCTCTCTCACCACATATATCACAATGTTACATCACTAGTCATCACAATACTCCTTCACACCTGTCATCACAGTGTTCCATGACCCCTGTCATCACAGTGCTACATGCACTTATCATCACAATGCTCCATGACCCCTGACATCACAATGTTCCATAAACCCTGTCACAAAATGCTCCATGACCCTTCTCATCACAATGCTTCATGACCCCTGACATCACAATGTTCCAATACCTCAGTCATCAAAATATTCCATTACACTTTTATTGAAATTGCTCCATGACCCTGTCATCACAATGCGCCCTGCCCTTCTCATCACAGTGCACCACGCCCTTGTCATCAAAATGCACCATGACATTTGTCATCACAAAGCTCCATGACCCTTGGCATCACAATGATCCATGCCATTGTCATCACAATGCTCATTGAAATCTCTCATCACATTGCTCCATGCTCTTGTCATCACAATGCTCCATGAACCCTGTCATCACAATGCACCGTGCCCATCACGATAATATTTCATGCTATTGTCATCACAATGAAATCAAAATGCTCAATGACCTCTGTCATCAAAATGCACCAAACACTTCTGATCACAATGTTCCATAACACTTGTCATCACAATGCCCCATGACGCTGGTCATCACAATTTTCCATGGTCTTCTCATCACAATGCTCCATGATCTTTGTCATCACAATGCTCAATACACTTATCATCACAATGCTCCCTGACACTTGTCATCAGTATGCTCCTTGAACCCTGTCATGACAAGGCTCCATGCATTTTTCATCACAATGATCCATTCCCTTTTCATCACAATGCTCCAAGAGCCCTGTAATCACAATGCTTCATGTACTTGTCATCACAAAGCTCCATGACGCATGTCATCAGAATGCTCCATTGCCTTCTCATCACAATGCTCCATGCCCTTGTAATCACATTGCTTCAAAACCGCTGTAATCTCAATTCTCCATGCACCTTTTCATCAGAATGCTCCATGCCCTTGTCATCACAATGCTCCATGACCCTTGTCATCACAATGGTCCAAGCCCTTGTCATCAAAATGCTCCATTACCTTTGTCATCACAATCCTCCATGACACTTGGTATCACAATGCTCCATGCCAATGTCATCACAATGGACAATTACATATGTCATCACAAAGCTCCCTGACACCTGTCTTCACAATACTCCATGACCTTGTCATCACAATGTTCCATGCCCTTGTCATCACAATGCGCCACGCCCACTGTCATCACAATAATCTATGAAACTTGTCAGACCAATGTTCCATGCCCATGTTATCACAATGCTCCATGCCCTTGTCATCAGAATGCTCCATGACCACTGTCATCACAATGCTCCGTGACTCCAGTCATCACAATGCTTCATGACCTTTGTCCTCACTATGGTCCATGCCCTCGTCACACAAGGCTCTGTGACGTTTGTCACAACAATGCTCCATGCCCTTGTCATCTCAATGCTCCATGCCCACTGTCATCACAATAATCCATGAAACTTTTCAGACCAAAGTTCCATTCACCTGTCATCACATTGCTCCATGCCCTTCTCATCACAATCCTCCATGACACCTGTCATCACAATGCACCGTGACTCCAGTCATTACAAAGATTCATGACCTTTGTCCTCACAATGGTCCATGCCCTCGTCACAGAAGGCTCTGTGATCTTTGTCACCACAATGCTCCATGAAATTTTCATCACAATGCTCTGTGTCCCTTGTCATCACAATGCTCCATGCCTTTGTCAGCACAATGCTCCATGACACTTGTCATCAAAATGCTCCATGCGCTTGTCAGCACAATGCTCCATGACACATGGCATCACAATGTGCCATCCTCTTTTCATCACAATGCTCCACATCCTTTTCATCGCTATGCTCCATAAAACTTGTCATCACAATAATCCACGCACTACTCATCAAAATGCTCTCTCACCACATTTATCACAATGTTCCATCACTAGTCATCACAATACTCCCTCACACCTGTCATCACAATGTTCCATGATCCCTGTCATCACAGTGCTTCAAGCCCTTATCATCACAATGCTCCATGACCCCTGACATCAAAATGTTCCATAACCCCGTCACAAAATGCTCCATGACCCATTTTATCACAATGCTTCATGACCCCTGACAACACAATGTTCCATAACCCTTGTCATGAAAATATTCCATGACCCTTTTATTCAAATTGCTCCATGACCATGTCATCACAATGCTCCCTGCCTTTGTCATCTCAATGCACCACGCCCTTGTCATCAAAATGCCCCATGACATTTGTCATCACAAAGCTCCATGACCCTTGGCATCACAATGCTCCATGCCATTGTCATCACAATGCTCAATGAAATCTCTCATCACATTGCTCCATGCCCTTGTCATCACAATGCTCCATTACACCTGTCATAACAATGCTCCATGACCCCTGCCATCACAATGTTCCAAGGCCTTGTCATCACAATGCTCCAAGACCTCTGTAATCACAATTCTCCATTTCAGTTTTCATTTCAATGCTCCATGAACACTGTCATCACTGTGCACCATGCCCATCTACATAATGATTCAAGATATTGTCATCACAATGAAATCAAAATGCTCCATATCCTCTGTCATCACAATGCTCCAATCCCTTCTGATCACAATGTTCCATAACACTTGTCATCACATGCCCCATGACGCTCGTCATCACAATCATGCAAGGTCTTCTCATCAAAATGCTCCATGACCTTTGTCACCACAATGCTCAATACACTTGCCATCACAGTGCTCGCTGACACTTGTCATCAGTATGCTCCTTAAACACTGTCATGACAAGGCTCCATGCCTTTTTCATCACAGTGATCCATTCCCTTTTCTTCACAATGCTCCACATCCTTTTCATCGCTATGCTCCATAAAACTTGTCATCACAATAATCCACGCACTTCTCATCAAAATGCTCTCTCACCACATTTATCACAATGTTCCATCACTAGTCATCACAATACTCCCTCACACCTGTCATCACAATGTTCCATGACCCCTGTCATCACAGTGCTTCAAGCCCTTATCATCACAATGCTCCATGACCCCTGACATCAAAATGTTCCATAACCCCTGTCACAAAATGCTCCATGACCCATTTCATCACAATGCTTCATGACCCCTGACATCACAATGTTCCATAACCCTTGTCATCAAAATATTCCATGACCCTTTTGTTCAAATTGCTCCATGACCATGTCATCACAATGCTCCCTGCCCTTCTCATCACAATGCACCACGCCCTTGTCATCAAAATGCCCCATGACATTTGTCATCACAAAGCTCCATGACCCTTGGCATCACAATGCTCCATGCCATTGTCATCTCAATGCTCAATGAAATCTCTCATCACATTGCTCCATGCCCTTGTCATCACAATGCTCCATTACACCTGTCATAACAATGCTCCATGACCCCTGCCATCACAATGTTCCAAGGCCTTGTCATCACAATGATCCAAGACCTCTGTAATCACAATTCTCCATTTCAGTTTTCATTTCAATGCTCCATGAACACTGTCATCACAGTGCACCATGCCCATCATCATAATGATTCAAGATATTGTCATCACAATGAAATCAAAATGCTCCATGTCCTCTGTCATCACAATGCTCCAATCACTTCTGATCACAATGTTCCATAACACTTGTCATCACATGCCCCATGACGCTCGTCATCACAATCATGCAAGGTCTTCTCATCACAATGCTCCATGACCTTTGTCACCACAATGCTCAATACACTTGCCATCACAGTGCTCGCTGACACTTGTCATCAGTATGTTCCTTGAACACTGTCATGACAAGGCTCCATGCCTTTTTCATCACAGTGATCCATTCCCTTTTCATCACAATGCTCCAAGACCCCTGTTATCACAATGCTCCGTGACTCCAGTCATCAAAATGCTTCATGACATTTGTCATCACAATGGTCCATGACCTCATCAATCAAAGCTCTGTGACCTTTGTCACCACAATGCTCCATGAAATTTTTATCACAATGCTCTGTGACCCTTGTCATCACAAAGCTCCATGCCTTTATCAGCACAATGCTCCATGACCCTGTCATCACAATGCTCCCTGCCCTTCTCATCACAATGCACCACGAACTTGTCATCAAAATGCTCCATGACCTTTGTCATCACAAATCTCCTTGACCATTTGCATCACAATGCTCCATGCCATTGTCATCACAATGCTCAATGAAATCTCTCATCACATTGTTCCATGCCCTTGTCATCACAATGCTCCATTACACCTGTCATAACTATGATCCATGACCCCTGCCATCACAATGTTCCACGGCCTTGGCATCACAAGGCTCCATGACCCTTGTCATCACAATGCTCCAAGACCTCTGTAATCACAATTCTCCATGCCACTTTTCATCTCAATGCTCCATGAACACTGTCATCACAATGCACCATGCCCATCATCATAATGATTCATGCTATTGTCATCACAATGAAATCAAAATGCTCCATGTCCTCTGTCATCACAATGTTCCAAACCCTTCTGATCACAATGTTCCATAACACTTGTCATCACATGCCCCATGACGCTCGTCATCACAATCATGCAAGGTCTTCTCATCACAATGCTCCATGACCTTTGTCACCACAATGCTCAATACACTTGGCATCACAATGCTCGCTGACACTTGTCATCAGTATGCTCCTTGAACACTGTCATGAGAAGGCCACATGCCTTTTTCATCACAATGATCCATTCCCTTTTCATCACAATGCTCCAAGACCCCTGTTATCACAATGCTCTGTGACTCCAGTCATCAAAATGCTTCATGACATTTGTCATCACAATGGTACATGACCTCGTCACACAAAGCTCTGTGACCTTTGTCACCACAATGCTCCATGAAATTTTTATCACAATGCTCTGTGACCCTTGTCATCACAATGCTCGAAGCGTGTGTCAGCCCAATGCTCCATAACCCATGTCATCACAATGCACCATGCACTTGTCATCACAATGCTCCACAACATTGTCACCAAAATGCTCCATAAACATTGTCATCACAATGCTCCATGCACTTCTCCTCAAAATGCTTTCTCACCTCTGATATCACAATGTTCCATCACTAGTCATCAAAATACTCCCTCACCCCTGTAATCACAATATTCCATGACCCCTGTAGTCACAATTCTCCTTGCCCTTGTCATTACAAAGCTCCATGACGCATGTCATCAGAATGCTCCATGGCCTTCTCACCACAATGCTCCATGCCCTTGTCATCTCAATGCTCCATGAACCCTGTCATCACAATGCACCGTGCCCATCACCAAAATATTTCATGCTATTTTCATCACAATGAAATCAAAATGCTCAATGACCTCTGTCATCACAATGCACCAAATCCTTCTGATCACAATGTTCCATAATACTTGTCATCACAATGCCCCATGACGCTGGTCATCACAATTATCCATGGTTTTCTCATCACAATGCTCCATGATCTTAGTCATCACAATGCTCAATACACTTATCGTAACAATGCTCCCTGACAGTTGTCATCAGTATGCACCTTGAACCCTGTCATGACAAGGCTCCATGCATTTTTCATCACAATGATCCATTCCCTTTTCATCACAATGCTCCAAGACCCCTGTAATCACAATTTTCCATGTCCTTGTCATCACAAAGCTCCATGACGCATGTCATCAGAATGCTCCATTGCCTTCTCATCACAATGCTCCATGCCCTTGTAATCACATTGCTTCAAAAACCCTGTAATCTCAATGCTCCATGCACATTTTCATCAGAATGCTCCATGCCGTTTTCATCACAATGCTCCATGACCCTTGTCATCGCAATGTTCCAAGCCCTTGTCATCAAGATGCTCCATTACCTTTGTCATCACAATCCTCCATGACACTTGGTATCACAATGCTCCATGCCATTGTCATCACAATGGACAATGACATATGTCATCACAATGCTCCCTGACACCTGTCTTCACAATACTCCATGACCTTGTCATCACAATGTTCCATGCCCTTGTCATCACAATGCGCCATGCCCACTGTCATCACAATAATCCATGAAACATGTCAGACCACAGTTTCATGCCCCTGTCATCACAATGGTCCATGCCCTTGTCATCACAATGCTCCATAACCCCTGTCATCACAATGCTCCGTGACTCCAATCATCAAAATGCTTCATAACCTTGTCCTCACAATGGTCCATGCCCTCGTCACACAAGGCTCTGTGACCTTTGTCACCACAATGCTCCATGCCCTTGTCATCTCAATGCTCCAAGCCCACTGTCATCACAATAATCCATGAAACTTGTCAGACCAATGTTCCATGCCCCTGTCATCACATTGTTCCATGCCCTTGTCATCACAAAGCTCCATGACCCATGTCATCACAATGCTCCGTGACTCCAGTCATCACAATGATTCATGACCTTTGTCCTCACAATGGTCCATGCCCTCGTCACACAAGGCTCTGTGATCTTTGTCACCACAATGCTCCATGAAATTTTCATCACAATGCTCTGTGTCCCTTGTCATCACAAGGCTCCATGCCTTTGTCAGCACAATGCTCCATGACACTTGTCATCAAAATGTGCCATGCTCTTTTCATCACAATGCTCCACATCCTTTTCATCGCTATGCTCCAAAAAACTTGTCATCACTATGCTCCATGCACTTCGCATCAAAATGCTCTCTCACCACATATATCACAATGTTCCATCACTAGTCATCACAATACTCGCTCACACCTGTCATCACAATGTTCCATGACCACTGTCATCACAGTGCTAATGCCCTTATCATCACAATGCTCCATGACCCCTGGCATCACAATGTTCCATATCCCCTGTCACAAAATGCTCCATGACCCATTTCATCACAATGCTTCATGACCCCTGACATCACAATGTTCCATAACCCCTGTCATCAAAATATTCCATGACACTTTTCATCAAATTGCCCGATGACCCTGTCATCAAAATGCTCCCTGCCCTTCTCATCCAAATGCACCACACCCTTATCAACAAAATGCCCCATGACATTTGTCATCTCAAAGCCCCATGTCCCTTGGCATCACAATGCTCCATGCCATTGTCATCATAATGCTCAATGAAATCTCTCATCACATTTCTCCATGCCCTTGTCATCACAATGCTCCATTAAAACTGTCATAACAATGCTCCATGACCCCTGCCATCACATGGTTCCACCGCCTTGTCATCACAAGGCTCCATGACCGTTGTCATCACAATGCTCCAGGACTTCTGTAATCACAATTCTTCATGCCACTTTTCATCTCAATGCTCCATGAACTCTGTCATCACAATGCACCATGCCCATCATCATAATGATTCATGCTATTGTCATCACAATGAAATCAAAATGCTCCATGACCTCTGTCATCACAATGCTCCAAACCCTTCTGATCACAATGTTCCATAACACTTGTCATCACATGCCCCATGAAGCTCGTCATCACAATTATGCAAGGTCTTCTCATCACAATGCTCTATGACCTTTGTCACCACAATGCTCATTACACTTGGCATCACAATGCTCGGGGACACTTGTCATAAGTATGCTCCTTGAACACTGTCATGACAAGGCTCCATGCCATTTTCATCACTGTGATCCATTCCCTTTTCATCACAGTGCTCCAAGACCCCTGTTACCACAATGCTCCGTTGCTCCATTCATCACAATGCTTCATGACATTTGTCATCACAATGGTCCATGATCTCGTCATACAAAGCTCTGTGACCTTTGTCATCCCAATGCTCCATGAAATTTTTATCACAATGCTCTGTGACCCTTGTCATCACAAAGCTCCATGCCTTTGTCAGGACAATGCTCCATGACCCTTGTCATCACAATGCTCGATGCGCGTGTCAGCACAATGCTCCATAACCCATGTCATCACAATGCACCATGCATTTGTCATCACAATGCTCCACATCCTTGTCATCAAAATGCTCCATAAACCTTGTCATCTCAATGCTCCATGCACTTCTCCTCAAAATGACTTCTCACCACTGATATCACAATGTTCCATCACTAGTCATCACAATACTCCCTCACCCCTGTCATCACAATATTCCATGACCCCTGTAATCATAATTCTCCATGCCCTTGTCATCACAAAGCTCCATGACGCATGTCATCAGAATGCTCCATGGCCTTCTCATCACAATGCTCCATGCCCTTGTCATCACAATGTTCCAACAAACCTGTAATCACAGTGCTCCATGCCCCTTTTCATCTCAATGCTCCATGTACCCTGTCATCACAATGCACCGTGCACATCACCATAATATTTCATGCTATTGTCATCACAATGAAATCAAAATGCTCAATGACCTCTGTCATCACAATGCACCAAACCCTTTTGATCACAATGTTCCATAACACTTGTCATCACAATGCCCCATGACGCTGGTTATCACAATTTTCCATGGACTTCTCATCACAGTGCTCCATGATCTTTGTCATCACAATGCTCAATACACTTATCATCACAATGCTCCCTGACAGTTGTCATCAGTATGCTCCTTGAACACTCTCAAGACAAGGCTCCATGCATTTTTCATCACAATGATCCATTCCCTTTTCATCACAATGCTCCAAGACACCTTTAATCACAATGCTCCATGTCCTTGTCATCACAAAGCTCCATGACGCATGTCATCAGAATGCTCCATTGCCTTCTCATCTCAATGCTCTATGCCCTTGTAATCACACTGCTTCAAAACCCCTGTAATCTCAATGCTCCATGCACCTTTTCATCAGAATGCTCCATGCCCTTGTCATCACAACGCTCCATGACCCTTGTCATCGCAATGTTTCAAGCCCTTGTCATCAAAATGCTCCATTACCTTTGTCATCAGAATCCTCCATGACACTTGGTATCACAATGCTCCATGCCATAGTCATCACAATGGACAATGACATATGTCATCACAATGCTCCCTGACACCTGTCTTCACAATACTCCATGACCTTGTCATCACAATGCTCCCTGACACCTGTCTTCACAATATTCCATGACCTTGTCATCACAATGTTCCATGCCCTTGTCATCACAATGCGCCATGCCCACTGTCATCACAATAATCCATTAAACATGTCAGACCAATGTTCCATGCCCCTGTCATCACAATGCTCCATGCCCTTGTCATCACAATGCTCCATGACCCCTGTCATCACAATGCTCCGTGACTCCAGTCATCACAATGCTTCATGACATTTGTCCTCACAATGGTCCATGCCCTCGTCACACAAGGCTCTGTGACCTTTGTCACCACAATGCTCCATGCCCTTTTTATCTCAATGCTCCATGCCCACTGTCATCACAATAATCCATGAAACTTGTCAGACCAATGTTTCATGCCCCTGTCATCAGTTTGCTCCATGCCCTTGTCATCACAATGCTCCATGACACTTGTCATTACAATGCACCGTGACTCCACTCATCACAAAGATTCATGACATTTGTCCTCACAGTGGTCCATGCCCTCGTCACACAAGGCTCTGTGATCTTTGTCACCACAATGCTCCATGAAATTTTCATCACAATGCTCTGTGTCCCTTATCATCACAATGCTCCATGCCTTTGTCAGCACAATGCTCCATGACACTTGTCATCAAAATGCTCCATGCGCTTGTCAGCACAATGCTCCATGACACATGTCATCACAATGTGCCATGCTCTTTTCATCACAATGCTCCACATCCTTTTCATCGCTATGCTCCATAAAACTTGTCATCACAATGCTCCATGCACTTCTCATCAAAATGCTCTCTCACCACATATATCACAATGTTCCATCACTAGTCATCACAATACTCGCTCACCCCTGTCATCACAATGTTCCATGACAACTGTCATCACAGTGCTCCATGCCCTTATCATCACAATGCTCCATGACCCCTGCCATCACAATGTTCCACGGCCTTGTCATCACAAGGCTCCATGACCCTTGTCATCACAATGCTCCAAGACCTCTGTAGTCACAATTCTCCATGCCACTTTTCATCTCAATGCTGCAGGAACACTGTCATCACAGTGCACCAGGCCCATCATCATAATGATTCATGCTATTGTCATCACAATGAAATAAAAATGCTCCATGTCCTCTGTCATCACAATGCTCCAAACCCTTCTGATCACAATGTTCCATAACACATGTCATCACTTGCCACATGACGCTCGTCATCACAATTATGCAAGGTCTTCTCATCACAATGCTCCATGACCTTTGTCACCACAATGCTCAATACACTTGGCATCACAATGCTCGCTGACACTTGTCATCAGTATGCTCCTTGAACACTGTCATGACAAGGCTCCATGCCTTTTTCATCACAGTGATCCATTCCCTTTTCATCACAATGCTCCAAGACCCCTGTTATCACAATGCTCCTTGACTCCAGTCATCACAATGCTTCATGACATTTGTCATCACAATGGTCCAAGACCTCATCACACAAAGCTCTATGACTTTGTCACCACAATGCTCTATTGAATTTTTATCACAATGCTCCGTGACCCTTGTCATCACAATGCTCGATGCGCGTGTCAGCACAATGCTCCATAACCCATGTCATCACAATTCACCATGCACTTGTCATCACAATGCTCCACATCCTTGTCATCAAAATGCTCCATAACCCTTGTCATCACAATGCTCCATGCACTTCTAATCAAAATGCCTTCTCACCACTGATATCACAATGTTCCATCACTAGTGATCACAATACTCCCTCACCCCTGTCATCACAATATTCCATGACCCCTGTAATCACAATTCTCCTTGCCCTTTTCATCACAAAGTGCCATGACGCATGTCATTAGAATGCTCCATTGCCTTCTCATCACAATGCTCCATGCTCTTGTCATCACAATGCTCCAACACACCTGTAATCACAGTGCTCCATGCCACTTTTCATCTCAATGTTCCATGAACCCTGTATCACAATGCACCGTGCCCATCACCATAATATTTCATGCTATTGTCATCACAATGAAATCAAAATGCTCAATGACCTCTGTCATCACAATGCACCAAACCCTTCTGATCACAATGTTCCATAACACTTGTCATCACAATGCCCCTTGACGCTGGTCATCACAATTATCCATGGTATTCTCATCACAATGCTCCATGATCTTTGTCATCACAATGCTCAATACACTTATCATCACAATGCTCCCTGACAGTTTTCATCAGTATGCTCCTTGAACTCTGTCATGACAAGGCTCCATGCATTTTTCATCACAATGATCCATTCCCTTTTCATCACAATGCTCCAAGACACCTGTAATCAAAATGCTCCATGTCCTTGTCATCACAAAGCTCCATGACGCATGTCATCAAAATGCTCCATTGCCTTCTTATCACAATGCTACATGGCCTTTTAATCACATTCCTTCAAAACCCCTGTAATCTCAATGCTCCATGCACCTTTTCATCAGAATGCTCCATTACCCTTTTCATCAAAATGCTCCATGACCCCTGACATCAAAATGTTCCATAAACCCTGTCATCAAAATGTTCCATGACACTTTTCATCAATTTGCTCCATGACCCTGTCATCACAATGCTCCCTGCCCTTCTCATCACAATGCACCACGACCTTGTCATCAAAATGCTCCATGACATTTGTCATCACAAAGCTCCATGACCCTTTGCATCACAATGCTCCATGCCATTTCATCACAATGCTACATGAAACCTCTCATCATATTGCTCCATGCCCTTGTCACCTCAATGCTCCATGACACTTGTCATCACAATGTTCGATACTCTTCTCATCACAATACTCCATGCCCTTGTCATTACAATCCTCATTGACACATGTATCACAGTGTTCCGTGCCCTAGTCATCACAATGTTCCATGCCGAATCTCATCACAATAATCCATGAAATTTTCACACCAATGTTCCATGCCCTTGTCATCACAATGCTCCATTACCCCTGTCATAACAATGCTCCATGACCCATGCCAACACAATGTTCCACCGCCTTGGCATCCAAGGCTCCATGACCCTTGTCATCACAATGCTCCAAGACCCCTGTAATCACAATGCACCATGCCTCTGTCATCACAAAGATCCATGACAAATGTCATCAGAATGCTCAATGGCCTTCTCATCATTATACTCCATGACTTTTTCATCACAATTCTCAAAGACCCCTGTAATCACAATGCTCAATGCCCCTAATCATCAGAATGCTCCATGACCCCTGACATCACAATGTTCCATAACCCCTGTCATAAAAATGTTCCATGACCCTTTTCATCAATTTGCTCCATGACCCTGTCATCACAATGCTCCCTGCCCTTCTCATCACAATGCTCCATGCTCTTGTCATCACAATGCTCCAAGACCCCTGTAATCACAATGATCCATGCCCCTATTCATCAGAATGCTCCATTAGACTTGTCATCACAAGGCTACATGGTCTTTTCATCACAATGCTTCACGACTTTGTCATCAAAATGCTCCATTCTCTTGTCATCACAATGCTCCTTGAACACTGTAATCACAATACTCCATGAACATTTTCAGGCCAATGCTCCATGACTGTCTCATCACAATGCTCCATGACCCTTTTCATCACAATGCTCCAAGACCCCTCTCATCACAATGCTCCATGACACCTGTCATCACAATGCTCCATGCTCCTTGTCATTACAGTGATCCATGACGATCTTCATCATAATTGTCCATGGTCTTTTCATCACAATGCTCCACGGTCTTGCTATCACAATTCTCCATGCCCTGATCATCACAGTGCTCCATGTCCCAAGTCATTACAATTCTCACCTCCTTGTCATCACAATGCTTCGTGACACTTCTCATCACAATGTTACATGATCTTGTCATCACAATTCTCCATGCACTTTTCATCGCAATGCTCTATGACCACTGTCATAGCAATCTCCATGAACTTGTCATCACAATGCTTCACGACGTTGTCATCAAAATTCTCAAAGGCCCTTGTCATCACAATTCTCCATGCCCTTGTCATCACAATGCTCCATGACCATTGTCATCACAATGTTCCAAGCCCTTATCATCAAAATGCTCCATTAAATTTGTCATCTCAATCCTCCATGACACTTGTTATCACAATGTTCCATGCCATTGTCATCACAATGGACAATGACATATGTCATCACAATGCTCCCTGACACCTGCCTTCACAATACTGCATGACCTAGTCATCAAAATGTTCCATGCCCTTGTCACCACAATGAACCATGCCCACTCTCATCACAATAATCCAAAATCTTGTCAGAGCAATACTCCATGACCCCTGTCATCACAATGCTCCGTGACTCCAGTCATCACAATGTTTCATGACCTTTGTCATCACAGTCGTCCATGTCCTCTTCAAACAAGGCTCCTTGATTTTTACACCACAATGCTCCATGAATATTTCATCACAATGCTCTGTGTCCCTTGTCATCAAAATGCTCCATGCCTTTGTCACCACAATGCTCCATGCCCTTGTCATCACAATGCTCAATACCCAATGTCATCACATTAATCCATGAAATTTGTAAGACCAATGTTCAATGCCCCTGTCATCACATTGCTCCATGCCCTTGTCATCACAAGGCTCCATGACCCCTTTCATCACAATGCTCCGTGGCTCCGTCATCACAATGCTTCATGACCTATCTCATCATTATGATCCATGCCCTCGTCACACAAGGCTCTGGGATCTTTTTCATCACAATGCTCCATGACCCCTGACATCACAATGTTCCATAACCCCTGTCATCAAAATATTCGATGACCATTTTCATCAAATTGCTCCATGACCCTCTCATCACTATGCACCCTGCCCTTCTCATTACAATGCACCACACACTTGTCAACAAAATGCTCCATGACCTTTGTCATCACAAAATTCCATGACCCTTGGCTTCGCAATGATCAATGCCATTGTCATCACAGTGCTTCCTGAAGCCTCTCATCACATTGCTTCCATGTCCTTGTCATCACAAAGCTCCACGATGCTTGTCATCAAAATGCTCGATGCCCTTCTCATCACAATGCTCCATGCCCTTGTCATTACAATCCTCCATGACCCATGTAACACAGTGTTGTGTGACCTTGTCATCACAATGCGCCATGCCCACTCTCATCACAATAATCCATGAAACTTTTCAGACCAATGCTCCATACAATTGTAATCACAATACTCCCTTACCCCTGTCATGACAATGCTCCATTACCCCTGCCATCAAAATGATCCAAGGCCTTGTCATCACAAGGAACCATGACCCTTGTCATCACAATGCACCATGCCCATCATCAAAATGCTTCATGCTATTGTCAACACAATGAAATAAAAATGCTCCATGACCTGTGTCATCACAATGCTCCAAACACTTGTGATCATGATATTCCATAACACTTGTCATCACAACGCCCCATGAAGCTCGTCATCACAATTATCCATGGTCTTCTCATCACAATGCTCCATGACATTTGTCATCAAAATGCTCAATACTCATGTCATCATAATGGTCCCTGACATTGTCGTCAGTATGCTCCTTGAACCCTGTCATGACAAGACTCCATGCCTTTTTCATCACAATGATCCATGCCCTTTTCATCACAATGCTCCAAGACCACGGTATTCGCAATGCTCCATGCCCTTGTCTTCACAAAACTCCATGATGCATGTCATCAGAATGCTCCATTGGCTTCTCATCACAATGATCCATGCCCTTGTCATCACAATGCTCCAAGAGCCCTGTAATCACAGTTCTCCATGCCCCTTTTCATCTCAATTCTCCATGAACCCTGTCATCACAATGCACCATGCCCATCATCATAATGCTTCATGCTATTGTCATCACAATGAAATCAAAATGCTCCATGACATCTGTCATGAAAATGCTCCAAACGCTTGTGATCACAATGTTCATAACACTTGTCTTCACAACGCCCCATGACTCTCAACATCACAAATATCCACGGTCTTCTCATCACAGAGCTCCATGAGCTTTGTCATCACAATGCTCAATACACTGGTCATCACAATGCTCCCTGACACTTGTCATCAGTATACTCCTTGAACCCTGTCATGACAAGGCTACATGCCTTTTTCATCACAATGATCCATGCCGTTTTCATCACAATGCTCCAAGACCCCTGTAATCACAATGCTCCATGCCCTGGTCATCACAGTGCTTCATGACGCATGTCATCAGAATGCTCCATGGCCTTCTCATCACAATGCTTCATGCCCTTGTCATCACAATGCTCCAAGGCTCCTTTAATCACAATGATCCATGCCCCATTTCATCAGAATGCTCCATGAGACTTGTCATCACAAAGTTCCATAGTCTTCTCATCACAATGCTCCAGGATCTTGTCATCACGATGCTCCATTCCCTTGTCATCACAATGCTCCATGACCCCTGTCATCACAATACTCCATGAACATTTTCAGCCCAATGCTCCATGAACTTCTCATCACAATGCTCCATGACCCCTGTCATCACAATGCTCTATGACTACTGTCAACACAATGCTCCATGACCCCTTACAACACAATATTCCGGGACTTTTATCATCAAAATGCTCCCTGACCCTTGTCATCACAATGATCCGTGCCCTTGCCATCTTAATTCTCCATGACCGCTGTAATCACAGTGCTCCGTGATGCTTGTCTTCACAGTGCTCCATGAAACTTGTCATCACGATGCTCCATGCCTTTGTCAGCAAAATGCTACATGACATTGTCATCACAATGTCCCATGCGCTTGTCATCAAAATCCTCCATGAAACTTTGGATCACATTGCTTCATGCCCTTGTCATCACAATGCTCCATGCTCCTAGAAATCAAAATGATCCATGACCTGTCATCACAATGCTCCAAAACCTTGTGATCACAATGTTCCATAACCCTTGACATCACAATGATCAATGATGCCTGTCATCACAATATTCCATGCCATTGTCATCACAATGCTCCATGACCATCGTCATCACAATGCTCAATAAATTTGTCATCACAATGCTCACTGACACTTGTTGTCAGAATGCTCCTTGAAACCTGTCATGAAAAGGCTCCATGCATTTTTCATCACAATGATCCATGCCATTTTCATCACAATGCTCCATGCCATTGTCATCACAATACTCCACAAGCTTATCATCAGAATACTCCATGCCCTTGTCATCAAAATAATCCATGCCCACTGTCATCACAATAATCCATGAAACTTGTTAGACCAATTTTCCATGCCACTATCATCACAATGCTCCATGCCCTTGTCATCACAAAGCTCCATGACGCATGTCATCAGAATGCTACATTGCCTTCTCATCACAATGCTCCATGCCCTTGTCATCACAATGCTCCAAGACCAATTTAATCACAATTCTCCATTCCCCTTTTCATCTCAATGCTCCATGAACCCTGTAATCACAGTGCACCATGCTCATCATCATAATGCTTCATGCTATGGTCATCATAATGAAATCAAAATGCTCCATGAACTCTGTCATCACAATGCTCCAAACCCTTATGATCACAATGCTCCATAATACTTGTCATCACAACGTCCCATGATGCTCGTCATCACAATTATCCATGGTTTTCTAATCACAATGCTCCATGACCTTTGTCATCACAATGCTCAATTTAATTGTCATCACAATGCTCCCTGACACTTGTCGTCAGTATGCTCCTTGAACCCTGTCATAACAAGGCTCCATGCCTTTTCCATCACAATGATCCATGCCCTTTTCATCACAATGCTCCAAGACCCCTGTAATCACAATGCTCCATGCCCTTTTCATCACAATGCTCCATGACCCCTGTCATCACAATGCTCCAATCACTTGTCATCACAATCCTCCATGACACTTGGCATAACAATGCTCCATGTCATTGTCATCACAATGGACCACCGAATATGTCATCTCCGTGCTCCCTGACACCTGTCTTCACAATACTGTATCACCTTGTTATCACAATGCTCCATGCCCTTGTCTTCACAAAGTGCCATGCCCACTCTCATCACAATAATCCATAAAACTTGTCAGAGCTATGCTCTATGGCCCTGTCATCACAATGCTCCATGCCCTTTTCATCACAATGCTCCATGACCACTGTCATCACAGTCCTCCTTGACTCCAGTCATAACAATGATTCATGACCTTTGTCATCACAATGTTCCATGCCCTCTTCATCACAAGTCCTTGTGACCTTTGTCACCAAAATGCTCCATGAACATTTGATCACAATGCTCCGTGACCCTTGTCATCACAATGCTCCATGCCTTCTTCAGCACAATGCTCCATGACCATTGTCATCACAATGTTCCATGTGCTAATCAGCACAATGCTCCATAACACATGTCATAACAATGTGTCATGCACTTGTCATCACAATGCTCCACAACTTTGTCATCACAACGCTCCATAAACATTGTCATCACATTGCTCCATACACTTCTCATCAAAATGCTCTCTCACTACTGATATCACAATGTTCCATCACTAGTCATCACAATAGTCCCTCACCCCTGTCATCACAATGTTCCATGACCCCTGTCATCACAATGGTACATGCCCTTATCATCACAATGTTCAATAACCCCTAAAATCACATGTTCCATAACACATGTCATCAAAATTCTCCATGACCCATTTCATCAAAATGCTCCAGGAACCCTGACATCACAATGTTCCATAACCCCTGTCATCAGAATGTTCGATGACACTTTTCATCAAATTGCTCCATGACCCTGTCATCACAATGCACGCTGCCGTTCTAATCACAATGCACGACGCACTTGTCATCAAAGTGCTCCATGACCTTTGTCATCACAAAGCTCCATGACCCTTTGCATCACAATGTTCCATGCCATTTTCATCACAATGCTTCATGAAGCCTCTCATCACATTGTTCCATGTCCTGGTCATCACAAAGCTCCAAGACGCTTGTCATCAAAATGCTTGATGCCCTTCTCATCACAATGCTCCATGCCCTTGGCATTACAATCCTTCATGACCCATGTATCAGAGTGTTCCATGACCTGTCATCACAATGCTCCAAACCCTTGTGATCACAATGTTCCATAACACTTGACATCACAATTCTCCATGATGCCTGTCATCACAATACTACATGCCCTTGTCATCACAATGTTCCATGACCATTTTCATCACAATGCTCAATACACTTGTCATCACAATGCTCCCTGACACTTGTTGTCAGAATGCTCCTTTAAATCTGTAATGAAAAGTCTCCATGCATTTTTCCTCACAATGATCCATGTCCTTTTCATCACAATGCTCCATGCCATTGTCATCTCAATACTCCACAAGCTTATCATCAGAATGCTCCATGACCACTGTCATCACAATGTTCCATGACCTCTGTCAACACAATCCTCCATGACGCATGTCATCAGAATGTTCCATGCCCCTTGTCATTACAGTGCTCCATGATGCTCGTCATCACAGTTATCCATTTTTCTCCTCATCACAGTGCTCCATGGTCTTTCGATCACAATGCTCCATTCCCTGGTCATAACAATGCTCCATGTCCCTTGTCATCACAATTCTCCACGTTCTTGTCATCACAGTGCTCCATGACACTTCTCATCACAATTTTACATGCTCTTGTCATCACAATTCTCCATGCACCTGTCATCGAAATGTCCCATGACACCTGTCATAGCAAGATCCATGGCTTTGTCAACAAAATGCTTCATACCATGTCATCAAAATTCTAAATGCCAATTTTAATCCCAATGCTTCATGACCCTTGTTATCACAATGCTCCAAGCCCTTGTCATCACAATGCTCCATTACCTTTGTCATCACAATCCTCCATGACACTTGGAATCACAATGCTCCATGCCACTGTCATCACAATGGACAATGACATATGTCATCACAATGCTCCCTGATACCTGTCTTCACAATACGCCATGACCTTGTCATCACAATGTTCCATGCCCTTGTCATCACAATGCGCCATTCCCACTGTCATCAGAATAATCCATGAAACTTTTCAGACAAATGTTCCATGCCACTGTCATCACAATGCTCCATGCCCATGTCATTACAATGTTCCATTACCCATGTCATTAAAATGCTCCTTGCCTCCAGTCATCACAATGCTTCATGACTTCTGTCATCACAATGCTCCATGCCCACTGTCATCACAAGAATCCATGAAACTTGTCAGACCAATTGTCCATGCCCCAGTCACACAAGGCTCTGTGATCTTTGTCGCCACAGTGCTCCATGAATATTTCATCACAATGCTCTGTGTCCCTTGTCATCATCATGCTCAATGCCTTTGTCAGCACAATGCTCCATGACACTTGTCATTAAAATGCTCCATGCACTTCTCAGCACAATGCTCCATGACCCCTGCCATCACAATGCTCCGTGACTCCAGTCATCACAGTGCTTCATGACCTTTGTCAAACCAGTGGTCCATGCCCTCTTCACACAAGGCTCTGTGACCTTTGTCATCACAATGCTCCATGCCCACTGTCATCACAATAATCCATGAAACTTGTCAGACAAATGTTCCATGCCCCTGTCAGCACATTGCTCCGTGCCCTTGTCATCACAATGCTCCATGACCCCTGACATCACAATGTTCCATAACCCCTGTCACAAAATGCTCCATGACCTATTTCTTCACAATGCTTCATGACCCCTGACATCACAATGTTCCATAACGCCTGTCATCAAAATATTCCATGACGCTTTTCATCAAATTGCTCCATGACCCTGTCATCACAATGCTCCCTGCCCTTCTCATCACAATGCACCACGCCCTTGTCATCAAAATGCCCCTTGACATTTTTCATCACAAAGCTCCATGACCCCTGGCATCACAATGCTCCATGTCATTGTCATCACAATGCTCAATGAAATCTCTCATCACATTGCTCCATGCCCTTGTCATCACAATGCTCCATTACACCTGTCATAACAATGCTCCATGACCCCTGCCATCACAATGTTCCATGGCCTTGTCATCACAAGGCTCCATGCCCTTGTCATCACAATGCTCCAAGACCTCTGTAATCACAATTCTCCATGCCCCTTTACATCTCAATTCTCCATCAAACCTGTCATCACAATGCACCATGCCCATCATCATAATGATTCATGCTATTGTCATCATATGAAATCAAAATGCTCCATGACCTCTGTCATCACAAAGCTGCAAACCCTTCTGATGACAATGTTCCATGACACTTGTCATCACAATGCCCCATGACGCTCGTCATCACAATTATGCAAGGTCTTCTCATAACAATGCTCCATGACCTGTGTCACCACAATGCTCAATACACTTGTCATCACAATGCTCCCTGACACTTGTCATCACTATGCTCCTTGAACACTGTCATGACAAGGTTCCCTGCATTTTTCATCACAATGATGCATTCCCTTTTCTTCAAAATGCTCCAAGACCTCTGTTATCACAATGCTCCATGACTCCAGTCATAACAATGCTTCATGACATTTGTCATCACAATGGTCCATGACCTTGTCACACAAAGCTCTGTGACCTTTGTCACCACAATGCTCCATGAACTTTTTATCACAATGCTCTGTGACCCTTGTCATCACAAAGCTCCATGCCTTTGTCAGCACAATGCTCCATGACTCTTGTCATCACAATGCTCGATGCGTGTGTCAGCACAATGCTCCACAACCAATGTCATCACAAATCGCCATGAACTTGTCAGCACAATGCTCAACATCCTTGTCATCAAAATGCTCCATAAACCTTGTCATCACGATGCTCCATGCACTTATCAAAATGCTCTCTCAACACTGATATCTCTATGTTCCACCACTAGTCATCACAATACTCCTTCAACCCTGTCATCACAATGTTCCATTACCCCTGTCATCACAATGCTACATGCCATTCATCACAATGCTCCATGACACCTGACATCACAACGTTCCATAACCCCTGTAATCAAAATGCTCCATGACCCTTTTCATCACAAAGCTCCATGATCCCTGACATCAGAATGTTCTATAACCCCTGTCATCAAAATGTTCCATGACCCTTTTCATCAAATTGCTCCATGAACCTGTCATCACAATGCTCCCTGCCCTTCTCATCACAATGCACCAGGCCCTTGTCATCAAAATGCTACATGACATTTGTCATCACAAAGCTCCATGACTCTTGGCATCACAATGCTCCATTCCATTATCATCACAATGCTCCATGGACCCTCTCATCACATTGCTTCATGCACTTGTCATCCCAAATCTCCATGACACTTGTCATCACAATGCTCGATGCCCTTCTCATCACAATGCTCCATGCCATTGTCATTTCAATCCTGCATGATCTATGTATCACAGTGTTCCATGCCCTTGTCATCACACTGCTCCATGCCCACTCTCTTCATAATAATCCATGAAACATTTCAGACCATTGCCCCATGTCCTTGTCATCACAATGCTCCATTACCCCTGTCATAACAATGCTCCATGTAACCTGCCATCACAAGATTCCACGGTCTTGTCATCACAAGCCTCCATGACCCTTGTCATCACAATGCTCCAAGACCCATTTAATCACAAATCTCGATGCCCTTGTAATCACAAAGGTCCATGACTCATGTCATCAGAATGCTCCATGGCCTTCTCCTCACAGTGCTCCATGCCCTTGTCATCACAATGCTCCAACACCCCTGGAATCACAATGCTCCATGCCCCTTTTCATCTCAATGCTCCATCAACCCTGTCATCACAATGCACCGTGCCCATCACCATTATATTTCATACTTTGTCATCACAATGAAATCAAAATGCTCAATGTCGTCTGTCATTACAATGCACCAAATCCTTGTGATCACAATGCTCCATAACACTTGTCATCACAACGCCCCATGACGCTGGTCATCACAATTATCCATGGTCTTCTCTCACAATGGTCCAAGCCCTTGTCATCAGAATGCTCCATTACTTTTGTCATCACAATCCTCCATAACACTTGGCTTCTCAATGCTCCATGCCATTGTCATCACAATGCACCATGACATATGTCATCACAATGCTCCCTGACACCTGTCTTCACCATATTCCATGACCTGGTCATATTAATGCTCCATGCCGCTGTCATCACAGTGCGCCATGCCCACTATCATCACAATAATCAATGAAAGTTGTCGGACCAATGCTCCATGCTCCTGTCATCACAATGCTCCATGCCCTTGTCATCACAATGGTCCGTGACTCCAGTCATCACAATGCTACATGACCTTTGTCCTCACAATGGTCCATAACCTCGTCATCACAGGGCTCTGTGAACTTTGTCACCATAATGCTCCATGAACTTTTCATCACAATGCTCTGTGACCCTTGTCATCACAATGCTCCATGCCTTTGTCAGCAGAGTGCTCCATGACCCTTGTCATCACAATGCTCCATGGGCTTGTCAGAACAAGGCTCCATGAACCATGTCATCACAATGTGCCATGCACTTGTCATCACAATGTTCCACAACATTGTCATCACAATACTCTATAAACTTGTCATCACAAAACTCCATGCACTTCACATCAAAATGCTCTTTCACCGCTGATATCAAAATGTTCCATCACTAGTCATTACAGTACTCCTTCACGCCTGTCATGACAATGTTCCACGTCCTTGTCATCACAAGGCTCCATGACCCTTGTCATCACAATGCTCCAAGACCCCTGTAATCACAATGCTGCATGCTCTTGTCGTCACATAGCTCCATGACGCTTGTCATCAGACAGCTCCATGGCCTTAGCATCACAATGCTCCATGCCCTTTTCATCACAATGCTCCAAGACACCTGTAATCACAATGCTCCATGCCCCTTTTCATCTCAATGCTCCATGAACTCTGTCATCACAATGATCCTTGCCCATCATCATAATGCTTCATGCTATTGTCATAAAAATGAAATCAAAATGCTCCATAAACACTGTCATCACAATGCTCCAAACCCTTGTGTTCACAATGTTCCATAACACTTGTCATCACAACTCCCCATGACGCTCGTCTTCACAATTATCCATGGTCTTCTCATCACAATGCTCCATGACCTTTCTCATCACAATGCTCAATTCACTAGTCATCACAATGCTCCCTGACACTTTTCGTCAGTATGCTCCTTGAACCCTCTCATGACAAGTCTCCATGCTTTTTCATCACAATCATCCATGCCCTATTCATCACAATGCTCCAAGACCCATGTAATCACAATGCTCCATGAACCCTCTGATCACATTGTTCCATGCCTTTGTCATCACAAAGCTCCATGACATTTGTCATCACAATGCTCGATGCCCTTCTCATCACAATGCTCCATGCCCTTGTCATTACAATCCTCCATGACCCATGTATCACAGTGTTCCATGCCCTTGTCATCACAATGCCCCATGCCCACTCTCATCACAGTAATCTATGAAATTTTCAGACCAATGCTCCATGCCCTTGTCATCACAATGCTCCATGACCCCTGTCATCTCAATGCTCTGTGACTCCAGTCATCACAAGGCTTCATGAAATTTGTCATCACAATGGTCCATGTCCTCGACACAAGGCTCTGTGACCTTTCGCACCACAATGCTCCATGAACTTTTCATCACAATGCTCTGTGATCCTTGTCATCACCATGCTCCATGCCTTTGTCAGCACAATTCTCCATGAGCCTTGTCATCACAATGCTCCATGCGCTTGTGAGCACAATGCTCCATAACCCATGTCATCACATTGCACCATGCGCTTGTCATCACAATGCTCCACATCCTTGTCATTACAGTGCTCCAAAAAACTTGTCATCACAATGCTCCATGCACTTCTCATCAAAATGTTCTCTCCCCCTGTCATCACAATGTTCCATGATCCATGTCATGACAAAGCGACATGACCTTATCATCACAATGCTCCATGAACCCTGACATCACAATGTTCCATAACCCCTGTCATCAAAATGCTCCATGACCCTTTTCATCACAATGCTCCATGACCCCTGACATAACAGTGTTCCATAACCACTGTCATCAAAATATTCCATGATACTTTTCATCAAATTGCTCCATGACCCTGTCATCAAAATGTTCCCTGCCCTTCTCATCACAATGCACCACGACCTTGTCATTAAATGCTCCATGAACTTTGTCATCACAAAGCTCCGTGACACTTGGCATAACAATGCTCCATGCCATTTTCATCAAAATGCTCCATGACCCCTGTAATCACAATGCTCCATGCACCTTTTCATCAGAATGCTCCATGAGACTTGTCATCACAAGGCTCCATGGTTTTCTCATCACAATGTCCCAGGACTTGTCATCACAATACTCCATTCCCTTGTCATCACAATGCCCCATTACCCCTGTCATCACAATACTCCATGAATATTTTCAGCCTAATGCCTCATGACCTTCTTATCACAATGCTCCTTGACCCTGTCATCACAATGCTCCATGACCACAGTCATCACAGCGCTCCATGACCCCTGACAACACAATGATCTGGGAATATTGTCATCAAAATGCTCCATGACACTTGTCATCACAATGCTCCATGCCCTTGTCATCACATTGCTCCATGAAGCCTCTCATCACATTGCTCCATGCCCTTGTCATTACAATCCTACATGACCCATGTATCACAGTGTTCCATGAACTTGTCATCACAATGCTCCTTGCCCACTCTCATCACAATAATCCATGAAACTTTTCAGACCAATGCTCGATGCCCTTGTCATCACAATGCTCCATTGTCCATGTCATAACCATGCTCCATGACCCCTGCAATCACAGTGCTCTACGGCCTTGTCATCACAAGGATCAAATACCACTGTAATCACAATGCTCCATTCCCCTTTTCATCAGAATGCTCCATGAGAATTGTCATCACAAGGCTCCATGGTCCTCTCATCATCACAATGCTCCAGGACCTTGTCATCACAATGGTCCATGCCCAGGTCATCAAAAGGCTCTGTGAAATTTGTCACCACAATGCTCCATGAAATTTTCATCACAATTCTCTTTTACCCATGTCATCACTATGATCCATGCCTTTGTCAGCACAATTCTCCATGACAATTTTCATCACAATGCTCCATGCGCTTTTCCGCACAATGCCCCATGACTTGTGTCATCACAATGAGCCATGTGCTTGTCATCACAATGCTCCACCACCTTGTCATCACAGTGCTCCATAAACCTTGTCATCACAATGCTCCATGGACTTCACATCAAAATGCTCTCGCACCACTGATATCATAATGTTCCATCAATAGTCATCACAATACTCCCTCACCCCTGTCATCACAATGTTCTAGGACCCCTGTCATCAAAATGCACAATGACCCTTTTCATCATAATCCTCCATGACCCCTGACATCACAAAGTTCCATAACCTCTGTCATCAAAATGTCCCATGACAATTCTCATCAAATTGCTCCATGACCCTTTCATCGCAATGATCCCTGCCCTTCTCAAAACAGTTCACCACGCGCTTGTCATCAAAATGCTCCATGACCATTGTCATCACAAAGCTACATGACCCTTGGCATCACAATGCTCCATTCCATTGTCATCAAATTGCTCCATGAACACTCTCATCACATTGTTGCATGCCCCTGTCATCACAGGCTCCGTGATGCTTTTCATCACAATGCTCGATGCTCTTCTTAACACAATGCTCCATGCCATTTTCATTACAATCCGCCATGACCCATGTATCACAGTGTTCCGTGCCCCTGTCATCACAGTGCTCCATGCCCCCTCTTATCACAATAATCCATAAAGCTTTTCAGACAAATGCTCCATGCCCTTGTCCTCAAAATGCTCCATTACCCCTGTTATAACAATGCTCCATGACACCTGCCATTACAATATTCCATGGCCTTGTCATCACAAGGCTCCATAACCCTTGTCATTACAATGCTCCTTGTCCTTGTCATCAAAAAGCTCCATGACACATGTCATCAGAATGCTCCATGGCCTTCTCATTCACGATGCTCCATGCCCTTGTCATAACAATTCTCCTAGACCTCTGTAATCACAATGCTCAATGCCCCTTTTCATCTCAAATCTCCATGAACCGTGTCATCAAAATGCACCATGCCCATCATCATAATGCTTCATGCTATTGTCATCAAAATGAAATCAAAATGCTCCATGACCTCTGTCATCACAATGCTCCAAACCCTTGTGATCACAATGTTCCATAACACTTGTCATAACAACGCCCCATGACGCTCATCATCACAATTATCCATGGCCTTCTATTCACAATACTCCATGAACTTTGTCATCACAATGCTCAATACACTTGGTATCACAATGCTCGCTGACACTTGTCATCAGTATGCTCCTTGAACCCTTTCATGACAAGGCTCCATGAATTTTGCATCACAATGATCCATGTCCTTTTCATCACAATGCCCTGTGACCCTTGTCATCACAATGCACCATGCCTTTGTCAGCACAATGATCCATGACACTTCTCATCACAATGCTTCATGTGCTTTTCAGCACAATGCTCCTTGAAACATGTCATCACAATGCACCATGCGCTTGTCATCACAATGCTCCACATCCTTGTCATCACAATGCTCCATAAAAGTTGTCATCACAATGCTCCATGCACTTCTCATCAAAATGCTCTCTCACCACTGATATCATAATGTTCCATCACTAGTCTTCAAAATACTCCCTCACCCTTGTCATCACAATGTTCCATGACCCCTATCATCACTATGCAACATGCACTTATCATCAAAATGCTCCATGACCAATGACATCACAATGCTCCATAATTCCTCTCATCAAAATGCTCCATTACCATTTTCATCACAATGCTCCATCAACCCTGACATCACAATTTTCCATAACCACTCTCATCAAAATATTCCATGACTTTTTCACCAAATTACTCCATGACCCTGTTAGCACAGTGCTCCCTGCTCTTCTCATCACAACGCACCACGACCTTGTCATCAAAATGCTCCATGACCTTTGTCATCACAAAACTCCATGACACTTGGCATCACAATGCTCCATGCCATTGTCATCACAATGCTCCATGAAGCCTCTCATCACATTGCTCCATGTCCTTCTCATCACAAACCTCCATGATGCTTGTCAACACAATGCTCCCTGACAACTGTCTTCACAATAATCTACGACCTTGTCATCACAATGCTCCATGTCCCTGTCATCACAATGTTCCATGCCCTTGTCATCACAATGATCCATTCCCTTGTTATCACAATGCTCCATGACCCCTGTAATCACAATGTTCAGTGACGCTTGTCATCACAGTGCTCCATGACACTTGTCATCAAAATGTTCCGTGCATTTGTCAGCAAAATGCTTCATGAACTTGTCATCACAATGCTCCATTCTCACTGTCATCAAAATCCTCGATGAAACTTGGGTTGACATTGCTTGATGCCCTTGTCATCACAATGCGCCATGGTCCTTGAAATGAAAATGATCCATGACCTCTGTCATCACAATGCTCCATGCCCACTGTCATAGCAATAATCCATGAAACTTGTCAGACCAGTGCTCCATGCCGCTGTCATCACAATGCTCCATGCCCTTTTAATCACAATGCTCCATTACCCCTCACATCATAATGTTCCTTGACTCCAGTCATCACAATGCCTTATGACATTTGTCATCACAATGGTCCATTCCCTCGTCATCACAATGCTCTGTAACACATCTCATCACAATTCTCCACGCCTTTGTCAGCAGAGTGCTCCATGACCCGTGTTATCACAATGCTCCATGAGTTTGTTATCAAAATTTTCCACACACTTGTCATCAGAATGCTCCATAAAACTTGTCATCACAATGCACCATGTACTTCTCATCAAAATGGACTCTCACCACTGATATCAAAATGTTCCATCACTAGTCATCACAATACTCCCTCACCCCTTTCATGACAATGTTCCACGGCCTTGTCATCACATGGCTCCATGACCCTTGTCATCACAATGCTCCAATACCCCTGTAGTCACAATGTTCCACGCTATTGCCATCACAAAGCTCCATGACGCATGTTATCAATCTGCTCCATGGCCATCTCATCACAATGCTCTATGCCCTTGTCATCACCATGCTCCAAGACAACTGTAATCAAAATGCTCCATGCCACTTTTCATCTCAATGCTCCATGAACACTGTCATCACAATGAACCATGCCCAGCATCGAAATGCTTCATGCTATTGTCATCACAATGAAATCAAAATGCTCCGTGACCACTGTCATCACAATGCTCCAAACCCTTGTGATCACAATGTTCCATAACACTTGTCATCACAACGCCCCATGATGCTCATCATCACAATTATCCATGGTCTTCTCATCACAATGCTCCATGATCTTTGTCATCACAATGCTCAATACACTTGTCATTACAATGCTCCCTGACACTTATCGTCAATATGCTCCTTGAACCCTGTCATGACAAGGTTCCATGCCTTTTGCATCACAATCACCCATGCCATTTTCATCACAATGCTCCAAGACCTATGTAATCACAATGCTCAACACCCGTTTTCATCAGAATGCTCCATGACACTTGTCGTCACAAGGCTCCATGATCTTCTCCTCAAAATGCTCGAGGACCTTGTCATCACAATGCTCCATTCCATTGTCATTGCAATGCTCCATGACCACTGCCATCGCAATACTCAATGAATATTATCAGCTCAATGTTCCATGAGCTTCTCATCACAGTTCTCCATGACCCCTGTCATCACAATGCTCCATGACCACTGTCATCACAGTGCTCCATGATACCAGACAACACAATGATCCGGGACTCTTGTCATCAAAATGCCCCATGACCCTTGTCATCACAATGATCCATATCCTTGCCATCCCAATGCTCTGTGACCCCTGTAATCACAATGCTCCATGACGCTTGTCATCACAGTGTTCCATGACACTTGTCATCAAAATGCTCCATGCATTTGTCAGCAAAATGCTACATGACCTTGTCATCACAATGCTCCATGCGCTTGTCATCACAATACTCCATTCCCATTGTCATCAAAAAACTCCATGAACCTTGGGTTCACAATGCTTCATGCCCTTGTCATCACAATGCTCCATGCACCTTGAAATGAAAATGATACATGACTTCTGTCATCACAATGCTCGAAACCCTTGTGATCACAATGTTCCATAACATTTGTCATCACAACGCTCCATGATGTCTGTCATCACAATGCTCCAAGACCTTTGTCATCACAATGCTCAATACACTTGTCATCACAATGCTCCCTGACACTTGTCGTAAGAATTCTCCTTGAACACTATCATGAAACGGCTCCAAACATTTTTCATCACAATGCTCCATGCCCTTTTCATCACAATGCTCCATGCCATTGTCATCACATTACTCCACAAGCTTGTCATCAGAATGGTCCATGACCCTTGTCATCACAATGATCCATGACACCTGTCATCACAATGCTCTATGCCCTTTGTCATTACACTGCTCCATGACGCTCATCATCACAATTATCCATGGTCTTCTCATAACAGTGATCCACGGTCTTTTCATCACAATGCTGCATGCACTGGTCATCACAATTCTACATGTCTTATCATCAAAATGCTCCATGACACTTGTCATCACAATGTTACATGATCTTGTCAATACAATTCTCCATGCACTTGTACATCACAATGATCTATGACCCCTGTCATAGCAAGCTCGCTGCGCTTTTCATCACAATGCTTCACGACCTTCTCATTCAAAATTCTCAATGGCCCTTCTCCTCACAATGCTCCAAGATCTTGTCATCACAGTGATCCAAGACCATTGTCATCACGATGCTCCAAGCCCTTGTCATCACTATGCTCCATTAATTTGTCATCACAATCCTCCATGACACTTGGCATCACAATGCTCCATGCCATTGTCATCACAATGGACCATGACATATGTCATCACAATGCTCCTTGACACCTGTCTTCACAATATTCCTTTACCTTGTCATCACAATGCTCCATGCCCCTGTCATCACAATGTGCCATGCCCACTGTCATCACAATAATCCATAAAAATTTTCAGAGCAATGCTCTATGCCCCTGTCATCACAATGCTCCATGCCCTTGTCATCACAATGCTCCATGACCCCTGTCATCACAATGCTACATGCAATTATCATCACAATGCTCCATGACGCCTGATATCACAATGTTCCATAACCCCAGCATCAAAAAGCTCCATGACCCTTTTCATCACAAAGCTCTATGACCCCTGACATCACAATGTTCCATATCCCCTGTCATCAAAATGTTCCATGACAGTTTTCATCAAATTGCTCCATGACCCTGTCATCACAATGCTCCCTTCCCTTCTCATCACAATGCACAACGCCCTTGTAATCAAAATGCTCCATTACCTTTGTCATCACAAAGCTCCATGACCCTTGGCATCACAATACTCCATGCCATTGTCATCACAATGCTCCATGAACCCTTTCATCGCATTGCTTCATGCCCTTGTCATCAAAAAGCTCCATGACGCTTGTCATCACAATGCTGATTGACGCTTGTCATCACAATGCTCGATGACCTTCTATTCACAATGTTCCATGCTCTTGTCATTACAATCCTCCATGACCCATGTATCACAGTGTTCCTTGCCCTTGTCATCACAATGCTCCAAGACCTCTGTAATCACAATGCTCCATGCCCAGGTCATCACAAAGCTTCATGGCGCATGTCATAAGCATGCTCCATGGCCTTCTCATCACAATGCTCCATGCCCTGGTCATCACAATGCTCCAAGGCTCCTGTAATCAAAATGCTCCATGCCCCATTTCATCAGAATGCTCCATGAGACTTGTCATCACAAGGCTCCATGGACTTCTCATCACAATGCTCCAGGACCTTGTCATCACGATGCTCCATTCCCTTGTCATCACAATACTCCATGAACATTTGCAGCCAATGCTCAATGATCTTCTCATCACACTGCTCCATGACCCCTGTCATCACAATGCTCCATGACCACTGTCATCACAATGCTCTATGACCCCTTACAACACAATAATCCGGGACTGTTGTCATCACAATGCTCCATGATCATTGTCATCACAATGCTCAATACACTTGTCATCACAATGCTCCCTGACCCTTGTTGTCAGAATGCTCCTTGAAACCTGTCTTTAAAAGGCTCCATGCGTTTTTCATCACAATGATCCATGCCCTTTTCATCACAATGATCCATGCCATTTTCATCACAATACTCCACAAGCTTATCATCAGAATGCTCCATGACACTTGTCATCACAATGCTCCATGACCCGTCTTCACAATGTTCCATGAACCCTGTCATCACAATGCTCCATGACGCCTGTCATCAGAATGCCCCATGCCCCTTGTCATTACAGTGCTCCATGATGCTCGTCATCACAGTTATCCATGGTCTTCTCATCTCAATGCTCCATGCCCTTGTCATCACAATGCTCCAAGACCCGTGTAATCACAATTCTCCATGCCCATTTTCATCAGAATGCTCCATGAGACTTGTCATCACAAGGCTCCACGGTCTTCTCATTACAATGCTCCAGGACCTTGTCTTCACAATGCTCCTTGACCCATGTCATCAAAATACTCCATGAACATTTTCAGCCCAAAGCTCCATGACTTTCTCATCTCACTAATCCATGACACTTGTCATCACAATGCTCCATGTCCACTGTCATCACCACCCTCCATGACCCCTGACAACACAGTGATCCGGGACTCTTGTCATCAAAATGCTCCATAACCCATGTCATCAAAATGATCCATGCCCTTGTCATCCCAATTCTCCATGACCCCTGTAATCACAATGCTCCGTGACGCTTGTCATCACAGTGCTCCGTGACCCTTGTCATCACAATGCTCCATGATTTTGTCAGCACAAGGCTACATGACCTTGTCATCACAGTCCTCCATGACCCTTGGGATCACATTGCAACATGCTGTTGTTATCTCTGTCTTTATTTTCTGGTTTTTACAGATTTTCGGATGTCCCTTTTGACTGGTGGGAAGTGACAATACTTTGTTGTGTGGATTTGCATTGCAAGCTTGCTTGATTTGCCAAAAAGGGCGTATGCATTTTCTCCTGAATATATTCAGCAGAAAATGCATACGCCCTTTTTGGCCAAGTGCATCATTGTCGAAGTTGTTATGCTTTTCCTGTGCTTTAAAGGCGATTCCAATTTATCAGTTGAAATATGTTTTGTGCAATTCTGCCTCATTTTCAATCTGCTTCGTTGCCTTCCCTCAACAGATTTTTGGAATAGTGTTGTCCTTTATAACTCTGCAGGTTTGTGAATTGCTGTGCCCCTGAGCTCCAATTTTCAACTCGTGTTTTTGTGAGCTGACCACAAATCCACAATTTTGCTACAGGACCTATACTGGTTCCAGGGGTGCAGGCTGACGCTTTGGTTAAATCTTCCTTCCACAGGGGAAATTAGAGTGACATGTGTCCGTCCAAATGCCTACAGCTACTCTCTGATTGGTTCTCCCTCTTCCCTTTCATCCACTGCACAATTTGGAAACTGTGCGAAGCAGGAGCTTATAGGGGCTGACTCTCCAAGTTGGGAGATTGATAGTAAAGCAGTTGGAATGCCAAACTGGAACACAAGGAGAGGAAAAAATTTAGGAGCCTTTTAGAAATCTTTTGCCATCACAGGGTGTCCATTCTCTAGGTTTCCCATACATGTTATAACTGTATTGATATTCCCCTCTACCTGCAGAGTTGGGACCCATGGAATGGGTGGCATGCATAACTGCTTTAAGGGGTCTGCATTTTCTCACCCAATCTCACCAGTCCTCTCAACCCCAAGTGTCCAGCCTTATGTCTCATCTAGCAGTCTTTGCAGATAGGGTCATTCCAGGTTTCATCAGAACCACTGAAGGAATTGTGTAAGAATTTCGCTGTTTTTTTTTTGTTTGTTTGTTTTTGAAATTCATTTATATAATGGGGTTGAGCTGATTTTCACCGACATGTTTATGCCGGTCTAGACACACTTGATTCCCTTATGGAGACATATCAATATATAGGTTTTAAGATTCTTACTAGTCAGATATATTCCTGTGCTGGGAATTGGGGTTTTGAGTCCCGTTCACTGAGGAAGGTGTAGGTTTTGTCTATTCTGTATTTGCTTCATGGAATGCTACATGTGCTAATATCAAACTCTGGTTTTATGCATCACCCCACCTCTCCTTCCCCCTTAAGCAGGCAAAAGAGTGTTTTCTCAATGTGAGAATCTGTTCTCTTTCCCCACTTCATGTGTAGCCATGTTTACAGGACCTTCATAAGTGATATCTTATGATAAGTTTCTTTTTCTGTGTGACTTATTTCACTTAGAATCATCGTACCTAAATCCACTCATTTTGCTGCTACTGGCCTTATGATATTGATTTCATGTCTGAGTTATATTCCATTGTACAAAATTACCACAAGTTCTTTACGCAATTTTCTCTTTCCTGGAATATTTAAGTTGTACTGAAGTTGAGCTTCTTGTATGCAGAGCAGCCCTAAACTTTGGGGTGCCTGTGTCTTGTTGATATTTAGTCTTCCCAAGTTATATGCCCATGAGGGGAAGTGTCCTATGCTCGGTAGCTTTGTATTTTAGATGTTTTAGGAAACAGCATACACTTCTTCAGAGTGGCTCTTGGATATTTATACCCCACCCATCAGCGTGACTAGCTCCCTGTTCTCCATGGCCTCTCCTGCTTTTCTGGTTTGTACACATTTTTTGGATGGCCTTTCTGAGCAGTGGAAATTTAGACTTCTTTGTTGTGCAGATTTGCATTTCCCGCTTGCTTGGTTGGCCAAAAAATCTTTATGTGTTTTTTTCCTGAAGTTATTCATGAAAAAAACGCATACACCCTTTTGCCCAACTACATCATTTTAGAAATTCTGCTGCTTTTCATATGCTTTAAATGTGAGTCCAATCTACGTTTTGAAATCTGTTTCCTGCAATTCTGCCTCTCATTCAGATCCTCTTCGTTGCCTTACCTGAATATATTTTTGGACGTTGGTTTTCATTTTTATCTTTGCAGGTCTTTGAATTGTCTGCTCCTGAGCTCCATTTTGCAACTCGCTTTTTTTGGGGGCTGGCCTCCAAACCATTGTATTGCTTCCAGCCCTATTCTGGTTCTGGGGAGGAAGGCTGAGCCTTTGGTTAATTTTTCTTCCTAATGGGAAATTAGAGTGACATGTGCCTGTCAAAACTCCTACAGCTAGTCTCTCAATGGTTCACCCTCTTCCCGTTTATCCTCTGCACAAATTGCAAACTGTGTGAAACAGGAGGTTAAAGCTGCTGATTCTCCAAGTGGGGAGATTGTTAGTAATTTGGCCGGAATGGCGAACCCCAGCACCAGGAGATCAAAAATGAGGTGCATTTTATACCCCTTTCCTGATCACACGGTGTACATTTGTTTCGGTCTCCCAGGCATGTTTTTGCTGTCAGAAGATTCCCTTGAACCTGCAGATTTGGAACCCATGGAATGGGAATCAGGCAGTATTTCTTTTAAAGGTCTGCATTTCCTCACCCAGCCTCTCTAACATCTCTTAGCGTGCATAGCTTCCAGACTTATATATCATCCTGCTGTGGGTCTACCTGTGTTCAATCCATGTTACATCATAGCCCTTCAACAAAAGTTGTAAGAAATTTTGTCTGTCTCACTGTTTTTCTAAATATTTTTAAATTTATTTTTATATTGGTTACAGCTGATTTTCAAAGCTCTGTTTTTTGCTGCTGTACATCCACTTGATTCATGTACTGTGAGACAACAATAAATTCTTTTTCAGATGCTTACCATTCATATGTATTATTTTACAGTGACTTGAGTGGGCTGAGTGCAGTTCTTTGAAGTACCGTGTAGCCCTTGTCTGTTATTCAATATGGTACTTGAAATGGTATCTTTGCTAATTTCAACCTCCTGGATAATGCCTCACCCTTCCTCACCTTTCCCATTTAGCAGCCTTATGTCTATTTTCTACATATTTGACTATGTTTCTGTTTTGTAATTTATTTCATGTGTAGCCATTTTTGATTCCACCTTTAAGTGACATCTTATGATATGTGTCTTTTTCTTTCTGACATACGTCACTTAGAATGATCATATGTAACTCCTCCAGACTTGTTACCACAGGCCTTATTTCTGGATGAGTAATATTCCACTCTACATAAGTACCCCATCTCTTTTATCCATTTTATCCTTCCAGGGACATTTAGGTTATATCCAAGTTGAGGCCCTTTTTAAAAGAGAGGTGGTAAACGTTGGGGTGCCTGTTTTCTGTCAATTTTTGTTATTCCCAAGGTATACGCCCATGAGTGCAAGTGCCCTATGCTCTGTAGCTCATTTTTTAGATGTTTTAGCAAACACAATACACTTCTCCAGAGTGGCCCTTGGCAAATTACATTTCCACTATCAGCCTCACAGGGCTCCCTTTTCTCCTCACCCTGTCCTGCATTTCGGGTGTTTACATTTTATGTGGATGGCCCTTCTGACTGATGTGTAGTGATACATTTTGTAGTATTTATTTCCAGTGCCCACCTGTTTGGTTGGATAAAATGTGTGTATGGCCTTTACTTGAATATATTCAGAAAAAATGCATACGCCCTTTTTGGCCAACTACATCATTGGCGATGTTCAGCCACTTTTCTTGTGCTTTAATGGGGAGTCCTTTCTACCTCTTGAAATCTGTTTCCTTCCACTCTCCCTTGCTTACAAGTCCTTTTCTGTGACTTACCTCAAGACATTTTTTGACGATAGATATTTTCAACTCTGCAGTTTCATGAATTTTAGTGCCCCTGATTTCCATTTTTCAACTTGTGTTTTTGGAAACTGGACACAAAACAGCGGGATTTCGTCTAGTCCTATTCTGTTTCTATGGGCAATTCTAGCCTTTGATGAATTTGTCTTCCGTATTGGAAATTAGAGTGGCATGTGCCTGTCCAAACACCTAGGACGTGTCTCTAAATTTTTCTCATCCTTCCGCTTCATCCTCTGGACAAATTCCAAACTGTGTGCAACAAGATGTTGACGGTGCTGATATCCCCAAGTGAGGAGATTGTTAGGAAAGATGCTGAAGGAGTGAACCCGATCACCAGGCGATGAGGAGATGAGGTGCCTTTTCCAAACTGTTTCTGATCAAACGGTGTACCATCCTCTAGGTGTGACAGACATGTTTGAGCCGTAGAAATGGTCCCCTGCATGTAAGGAGAACACCAGGGATTTTTCCAAATCAGTGCCTCCCCGAACACCAAACTGGGGAATTTTTAAGCTACGGCTACACATATGTCCATTAAGGGCCTTGGGAAATAGGCAGAGTCCAAACTTTAGATGATTGAAATCTTCAGAGTCAGAAGTGCTCACCATCGGGCTTGCTTAGGTTACATTTTATCTGTCATTGATAGATGATGTCAATAAAAATATCTATTCTTTTTCAGATTATTTCCCCTTATAGGTTATTGCAAAATATTCAGTGTAGTTCCCTGTGCTATACAATAGTTCCTTGTTGATGATCTGTTTTATACATAGCAGTGTTTATGTTTTAATCCCAAACTGTTAACTTATCCCTTCTCCTACCTTTCCCCTTTGGTAATAATAAATTATAAGATTTTATACTTCTCAGAAATGGGGAAGCTGAAAGAGAGGTATCATTTTCAATGGAAAAGCATTCAAAACAAGATTGAAGCTTCAGCCAAGAGTATTCGATGTACATCCTTGGGAATAAATCACTTCATTTCTCTAATATTGACCTGACAAATAAGACAGACGTCTTCACTGAACTTGCTTATAATAAAGTGATGGAAATATTAAATGTAAGTCTTAGAAACATCTTATTTTACCCGAGCCTTATACACTGCTCTATGTTGACTACAGTTTGGCTCACACATCTGTTCATTGAAGTTACAATGTTCTCAATTTCTGTTACTGATCCTCCAGAGTGGACCCCAACAGGAGTCCCCATGCCCAGTGTCATTGGAGCCAACAGATCAAGACTGAGTTTGGTTCAGAAGCAAAGGAAACTTTATATTTTGAAAACAGAATGGAGAGGTGAGAGCGTGCACTCCCCCGTGGGCTGTGGGCTGGGCTGCTGTGTAGGGATCCCAGCAGCGTCAGCAGGAGGGAGGGGATGGAGCCCTCGAAGGCTGGGTTGGCTGCAGCTCAGGCTCTATGTCGCAGAGTCTGCATGGGACCCCACTAGCTGAGGTGTCGGCCCAGCCATTCTGCACTAGGAAATCGGGTCTGAAGTGCCGGGTGTGGGACCTCTCCATGCGGAACCCTAGGAGCACGTGAAATTAGACAAAGCACAAAGGAAAAACAGGTTAGACTTTATTTTATTGCCCAGATTCTCTTTTTATCTCCCAGGAATTTTTAATGAACGTTGCCGGAGACGAACACCTCCTCTGCTTTTTGTCCCTTTCCTCATTATTGGGGTGCTGAGGGTGCAGACCCCTCTTTTGTAACTGCTTCATGCTGAGGTGGGAGCCCTCATACACGGGGGAAGGGGAAAAACTTCTCGCCAGCAGCCTCCAGGTGAGGTTGATTGTCCCAAGCACTCCTGCCTCACTGGTCTTCCACCTGAGCAGCAGCATTGGAAGTGTTATAGATTCGATTGACCTTTAAGGGTCCAGGAAAGAGATGCACAGAGATGCTGCGGTGGCAGGTTTCACCCCACCCCACATTTGTTCAGCGACCTTAGGCTGACGGTTTTTGCCAGGCTAGATGCTCTGACCAGTAGTCTGTGCTTTCTTTAATTAGGTCCCTGATTTAATGTACAAACAGCACCACGTGTCAGAGCCCTGCCCACACAACTCTGAGACAGTCCAAGTTCGGTGGTGATCCAGGACCATGACGTCCACTGAGTCAACGGCCTTTTGAAGTAGCCAGCAGTCCAGCCGGTCATATTGGCCACCATCACCACGGTGTCTGTTGGGTTTTCTATGGTGAAATTGTGATATAAGTTTCCTCCGCCAAGCCTGTTAGCTCCTGTCTGGGTGCAGTAAGTCCTGCAAGCAGTAGTCTGCTCTTTCGTGGTACAGACTTGTTTTCGGAGAGAAACTCCAGGTCAAGTGATGGTCACACGTGTCTTCTTGGGGGCCCATTGCCCCCGATTGTCTCTCTGGAGGTTGGAGTTGGAGGGCCTCCTCACTCGAGGTCAGTGTGTCCACAGAGCGACCCCTGCAACTTCAGGGCATGATGGGTGGTTAGGATCACCACGTGGGGTCCTTTTCCCTTAGGAGGGAGCTGGCCTTGCAGGCTGCTGATTTCCAGCTTTTTAGATACCCCAGTATCCTGGCCTGATGGTGCGGGGGGCAAAGCCCTTGGTGACCATAGTTTATCATACCTGAAGGGCATTCTTGTGTTGCCACATTTCAAGTGGTCCCAGTTTTTTCACTAAGGCTCCAAGGGCGATTAACATTTGACCAGGTATGTAAAGGTCAAAGGGTTTAGCTAAATTAGAGAGTTCCTGGGAAAGGGTCTGAATTGACTGCTCTTTCCATTCTTGAAAGGCTGCTACTGCATTCTATTCAATAGGATCATCATCTTTTTGTGTCAGTGTTTCATGTAGAGGCCCAGCTATTAGACTTTAGTTAGGAATCCAGATGCAGAAAACCTTGGCCTCCCCAGGAACCCCTAAGCTGTCTTCTAGTTTTAGAAGAGGTAAGGCTGCAAATGGCTTCTTCCCTATCCTGGGATGCGTTTCTCCAAATATCTGTGAGAATGAAGCCCAGGCATGTCGCCTTAGCCTGGGATATTTGAGCCTTTTTCTTGGACACCTTCTTATTCTTCCTTGGCTAGGTAGTTCAGGGGCGTCTTTAGTAGGCCTGGCGATAAGAATGCCATCTGCATATTGAAGGAGGGTTCCCTTTTACAGAGGTAGAACTTTTAGGTCTTTAGAGGACATTTCCCCAATGATGGTGTGGGGATTTTTGAACCATTGGGGAAGGACGGCCCAACATTATTGCTTTTGTTGCATGTTGTGTCCTGCCACTCACAAGCCAAAAATTCTTGTGACTCTGAGATGAATGGAATACAGTAGAAGGCATCATTGAAGTCTAATACAGAATGCCATGGCCTGGTGGATGTTAGAATGACCAGCAGGGTGTAGGAAATAGGAGCTACTTGATGTATATCCTCGGTGGCTTCACTGACTGTCCTGATATCCTTTACCAGGTCTCCAGCAGCCCATTGGGCTCTCGTGGTCAGGCCAATCCCAGGATATGGAGCTCACCTGGGTTGCACACCCCACCGCACAGCCCACGGGGCTCTCGTGGTCAAGTCCCTCCCAGGGTATGGAGCTCACCTGTGCAGCTACCCAGCAGCCCATGGGTCTCTCATAGTCAGGCCCTTAGCAGGATACGGAGCTCCCCTGGGCATGTACCCCAGCAGGGCTGGACACACAGGAACCGTGCACATAGCCCACCTTGCAGAGAACCCCCAGATCAACTGTCGCTCACAGTTGACACAGAACACCTCAGAGCAGGACTTGAAATAACAAGCAGCAGCTCTGACAAGTCTGTGACCCTGGGTATCACTCTCTGTGGCCTCTCTCTGCCTGGTCTTCCAGACACTTCCACTGCAGCCAGGGCAACAGGCCTCTGTCTCCACCCACCATCACTCCTCTCCCTGACTCCTGGGTTCCTCTCGTTAGGATAGGGTCTTCTTGAAGTAGTTTTCCACTCATGGACCACATAAAATGATAAGAAAACAAGACACAGCTGCAGCCCCTTGTCTATCCTGACTCTCAAGAGCCCACACCTGTTCCTTGGGCCTGGCCCGTTTAGCAAGGCTCATTTTCTGCAACTGTGAGCCCCAGAGGGGTGAGGATTGGCTGATTTGGGCAGCCTGACACCGCCTGCCAGCCCTCCCCAGGTGTGCCTGGGTTGAGGTCAATATAAACACCTCTCCAGTCATGAAGAGCTCCTTTAGCTGTGCCTGACGCCATATTCTCTGCCCCATCAGCAGTGTTGTGGCTGGTGTGGTGGGAGGGAGTGAGGGGCCATGGCTTTCTGGGTGGTCCAGTGTGCGTGGGGCTCTGCTGGACTTTCTGCAGGAGTTGCCAGTCTGCCACCTGCTAAAGAAGAGGATGTGTCACCCATACCTGCCGCTGGAATTTCTCCCCAGGCAGAGGTGAGGAAGTAAAAAAGCAGTGGGGGCCGTGGCAGGAGGGTATCTCAGGCAGGGAAATGGAAAGCTTCCAGAAGAGCATCTGGTGCTAGGACCATCTTGGCTGTACTGCAGGCACCACGTCGGCCTGCATGCTGTCGCTGGTGTGCCTCCACAGCCCTTCCTCTAGGCTTGCAAGTTCTTGTACATATTCAGGTGTTTTACCTGGAAAGGGTGGGAAGATTTCAGCTTCAGCAGGACTGGGGCTCAGCTCACATTTACTCACAGACGCCTCGACATAGTCCCCCAGTTTTGCAATGAGGATGCTCCTTGTGGGGTGGACCGCTGCTGACTGCATGGGACATGATTTCCCACTTCTGAACAACTTAAGAATTTTTTACCACTGGAGCAAGTGCCCTGATACGATTTTCCTCTGTATAACTGGTGGTTTCTGTATTTTTTTTTCCTTTTTTTCTTTTTGGTTCAAGGTAGGTTTTATTTATTCCTCTTTTTCTTAATTTAGAGATATAAACATGGAAATAATGCATTAATATAAAGACGTCTATATGAAGGGAAAAACTTTTTTTCTATTTTATTTTATTAAATGTTATTTATTTATTTTTAATTTTTTTAAAATTTATTTATTTCTTTTATACAGCAGGTTCTTATTGGATATCTATTTTATACATATAAGTGTGCACATGTGAATCCCAGTCTCCCAATTCATCCCACCACCACCCTCACATTGCGTTCCCCTCTTGGTGTCCATATGTTTGTTCTCTACATCTGTGTCTCTATCTCTGCCCTGCAAACCGGTTCATCTGTACCAATTGTCTGGGTTCCACATATATGCATTAATATACAATATTTGTTTTTCTCTTTCTGACTTACTTCACTCTGTATGACAGTGTCTAGATCCATCAAGGTCTCTACAAATGACCCAATTTCATTCCTATGTATGGCTGAGTAATATTCCTTTGTATATATGTTCCACATCTTTATCCATTCGTCTGTCTGTGGGCACTTAGGTTGCTTTCATTACTTGGCTATTGTAAATAGTGCTGCAATGAACATTGTGGTGAATGTGTCTTTTTGATTTATGGTTTTCTCTCGATATATGCCCAATAGTGGGATTGCTGGATTATATGGTAATTCTATTTATAGTTTTTTAAGGAACCTCCATTCTGTTCTCCATAGAGACTGTATCGATTTACATTCCCAACAATAGTGGAAGAAGGTTCCTTTTCTCCACACCCTCTCCAGCATTTGTTGTTTGTAGATTTTCTGATGATGCCCATTCTAACAGGTGTGACGTGATACCTCATTGTAGTTTCGATTTCCATTTCTCTAATAATTAGTGATGTTGAGCAGATTTTCATGTGCGTCTTGGCCATCTCTATGTCTTCTTGGAAGAAATGTCTATTTAGATCTGCTTCCATTTTTGTATTGGGTTTTTTGTCTTATTAATGTTGAGCTGCATGAGCTGTTTATATATATTGGAGATTAATCATTTGTCCATTGATTCGTTTGCAAATATATTCTGCCATTCTGAGGGTTGTCTTTTCGTCTTGTTTGTAGTTTCCTTTGCTTTGCAAAATCTTTTACGTTTCATTAGGTCTTATCTGTTTAGCTTCTATTTTTTATTTCATTAGTATAGGAGGTGGATCAAAAAAAGATCTTGCTGTGATTTATGTCAGAGTATTCTTCGTAAGTTTTCCTCTCAGAGTTTTATACTCTCCGGTCTTACATTAAGGTCTCTAATCCATTTTGAATATATTTTTATGTATGGTGTTGGGGAGTGTTCTAATTTCATTTTTTACATGTAGCTGTCCATATTTCCCAGCACCACTGATTGAAGAGACTGTCTTATCTCCATTGTATAGTCTTGCCTCCTTTGTCATAGATTAGTTGACCATAGGTGTGTAGGTTTATCCCTGGGCTTTCTTTTTTTTTTTTTTCCTTTTACACGTTTATTGAAGTATAATTGCTTTACAATGGAGTGTTAGTTTCTGCTGTATAACAAAGTGAATCAGCTATACATATACAAATATCACCAGATCCCCTTGCTCTTGCATCTCCCTCCCACACTCCATATCCCACCTCTTTATGTGGTCACAAAGCACCGAGCTGATCTCCCTGTTCTATGTGGCTGCTTCCCAGTAGCTATCAGTGTTACATGTGGTAATGTATTTATGTCCATGCCACACTCTCACTTCGTCCCAGCTTACCCATACCCTTTCCGGTGTCCTCAAGTCCTTTCTCTACTTCTGTGTCCTTAATCCTGTCCTGCAACTTGGTTCTTCATAATCTTTTTTTTTTCTTCATTAGATTCCGTATATCTCTGTTAACATACAGTATTTGTTTTTCCCGTTCTGACTTACTTCACTGTGTAGGACAGATTCTAATCCATCCACCTCAGTACAAATAACTCAGTTTTGCTTCTTTTTATGGCTGAGTAATATTCTATTGTATATATGAGCCAGATCTTCTTTATCCATTCATCTGTCGATGGACACTTAGGTTGCTTCCATGTCCTGGCTATTGTAAATAGAGCTTCAATGAATATTTTTGGACATAACTCTTTTTGAATTATGGTTTTCGCAAGGTAAATGCCCAGTAGTTGGATTGTTGTGTCATATGGTACTTCTATTGTTAGTTATTTAAAGGAACCTCCGTACTGTTCTCCCTAGAGCCCATATCAATTTACATTCCCACCCACAGTGCAAGTGTGTTCCCTTTTCTCCAATAAAGGCCTCTCCATCATTTATTGTTTTGTAGATTTCTTTGATGATTGCCACTCTGACTGCTGTGAGGTGATACCTCACGGTAGTTTTGATTTGCATTTCTCTAATGATTAGTGATGTTCAGCATCCTTTCATGTGTTTCTTGGTAATCTGTATATCTTCTTTGGAGAAATGTCTATTTAGGTTTTCTGCCCGTTTTTGGATTGGGTTGTTTGTTTTTGTGATATTGAGCTACATGAGGTGCTTGTAAACTTTGGAGATTAGTCCTTTATCAATTGCTTCATTTGAAAATATTTTCTCCCGTTCTGAGGGTTGTTTTTGCATCTTGTTTATGTTTTTTTGTACTGTGTAAAAGCTTTTAAGTTTCATTAGGTCCCATTTGTTGATTTCTGTTTTTATTTCCATTTCTCTAGGAGGTGGGTCAAAAAGGATCTTGCTGTGATTTATGTCATAGAGTGTTCTGCCTATGGTTTCCTCTAAGTGTTTTATAGTGTCTGGCCTTATATTTAGATCTCTAATCAATTTAGAGTTTATTTTTGTGTATGGTGTTGTGGAGTGTTCTAATTTCATTCTTTTATGTGTAGGGGTCCAGTTTTCCCAGCACCAATTACAGAAGAGACTGTCTTTTCTCCATTGTATATCCTTAGCTCCTTTGTCATAGATGAGATAGCCATAGGTATGTTGGTTTATCTCTTAGCTTTCTGTCCTGTTCCATTGATCTGTGTTTATGCCAATCTACATACACTTGATTCCATTATGGAGACATATAAATACATAGGTTTCAAGATTATTAGCAGTCAGATATATTCCTCTTCAGTGAATAGGGTGTTTTGTGTCCAGTTCATTGAGAAAGGAGTAGGTCTTGTCTATTACATATTTGGTATATGGAATGGTATCTGTGCTAATTTCAAACTCTGCTTTTACACATCACCCCACGTCACCTTTCCCCTTAAGGAGGCATAAGTGTGTTTTCTAAATGTGTAACTCTGTTCTCTTTTGAAATTCAGTTCATGTGTATCCATGTTTACATTCTCTCTATATGTGATATGTTACAATAAGTTTCTTTTTCTTTGTGGCTCATTTCCCTTAGCATCATCATACCTAAAGCCACTCATTATGCTGCTCTTGGCCTTATGACATTGATTTTATGTCTGAGTGACATTCCATTGTATAAAAGTACCACGACATCTTTATCCATTATTTTCCCTTTCCTGGGATATTTAAAGTGTACCAAAGTCGAGGTTCTTGTAAACAGAGCAGCCCTAAACTTTCGGGTGGCTATGTGTTGTGGATTTTTAATTTTCCCAAAATACACGCCCATGAGTGGAAGTGTGCTATGCTCTGTAGCTCTGTTTTAGAAAACAACATACAGTTCTCCAGAGAGGATGTTGCCCATTTACATCCTGTCCATCGGCGTAACCAGGCTCCCTTTTCTCCATGGCCTGTCCTGTATTTGTAGTTTTTACACTATTTGTGGATAGCCCTTTTGACCGGAGGTAAGTGACACTTCTATGTAGGGTGGATTTGCAATGCCTGATGGCTTGCTTGGCCAAAAAGGGCGTATGCATTTTTTTCCCGAATATATTCAAGAAAATACACATACTCCCTTTTCGGCCAAGGGCAACATTGTCGAAGTTCTGTCGCTTTTCATGTGCTTTAAAGACGACTCCAATCTACCTCTTGAAATCTGTTTCCTTCAATTCTGCCTTGCATTCAAATCCTCTTCACTGCCTTACCTCAATATATTTCTGGATGATAGTTGTCCTTTATAACTCTGCAAGTTTGTGAATTGCTGTGCCCCTGATTTCCATTTTTCAACTTGATTATTTGTGAGCTGGCTGCAATACCGCAGGATGGCTTTAGGCCCTAGTCTGGTCCCGGGGTTGCAGGCTGAGCCTGTGTTTAATTCTTCTTCCTGATGGGAAACTAGAGTGACATGTGCCCATCCAAACACCTACAGCTAATCTCTCATTTGTTTCCCCTCTTCCTGTTCATCCTCTGCACAATTTGCAAACTGTGCGTAACAGGAGGGTAAAGGCGCTGACACTCCAAGTGGGGAGATTTTTAGTAATGCTGATGGAATGGCGAAGCCGAGCATGAGGAAAGGAAAAATGAGGTACCTTTTAGAAAACTTTCCCGATTACACAGTGTACCATCCACTGGGTTTCCTATGCATGTGTTAACTGTAGGAAGATTCCCTTAAACATGGAGAGATGGGGCCACTAGAATGGGTAGCACACAGTATTGCTCTAAGTGGTGTTCTTTTGCTCACACAACCTCAGCAATCTTGTCAGACCCAAGTGTCCAGTCTGATGTCTCATCCAGCTGTGGATGTAAAGGTGGCCAATCCAGGTTGCATCACAGGCCCTGAACGTAATTTTTAAGACTTTCTCCCTGTTTCGCTGTTTTTGCATTTTGCTTTTGAAATTTATTTTTATAAGGGGGTTTAGCTGAATTTAAGTGCTGTGTTCATGTCATTATACACACACATGATTCCTTTATGGAGACATGAGAATACATAAGTTTTAAAATACTTACTAGTCAGATATATTCCTCTTCAATGAATAGGGGTTGTTGAGTCCAGTTCATTTTGCGGGAGTAGGTGCTGTCTATTACATACTTGGTTTAGGGAACGATATCTGTGCTAATTAAGGACTGTGGATTTATGCATAACCCCACCTCTCCTTTCCCCTTAATCAGGCAGAAGTTTGTTTTCTAAATGTGTGACTCTGTTGTGTTTGTAATTCAGTTCATGTGTAGCCATGTGTACATTCCCACTATAACTGATATCTTATGATAAGTTTCATTGTTCTGTTGTCTTTCCTAACTCAGTTCATGTGTAGCCATGTTTACAGGACCTTCATAAGTGATATCTTCTGATAAGTTTCTTTTTCTCTGTGACTTATTTCACTTAGAATCATTGTACATGAATCCACTCATTTGCTGCTACTGCCCTTATGACATTGATTTCATGGCTGAGGGATATTCCATCGTACGTAAGTACCACAATTTCTTGAAGCATTTTTGTCTTTTCTGGGATATTTAACTTGTACCCAAGTTGTGGTTCTTGTAATCAGTGCAGCCCTAAATTTTGGGGTGGCTCTGTCTTATTGATTTTCAGTTTTCCCAAGGTATCTTCCCTAGACTGGAAGTGCACTTGGATCTGTAGCTCTGTTGTTTACTTGTTTTAGGGAACACAACACACTCCTCCAGAGAGGCAGTTGGCAATTTACATCCTGCCCTTCAGCAAAACTAGGCTCCCTGTTCTCCAGCACCGGTCTTCACTTTCTCGTTTTTACACATTTTGCGATTTCCTTTTTGACCTGTGGGAAGTGATACTTCTTTGTAGTGCAGATTTGCATTGCCTGCCTAGTTGCTTGGCCAATTATGGCATAAGCGTTTTCTCCTGAATATATTCAGGAGAAAATGCATACGCCCTTTTTTGCCAAGTGCATCATTGTCGAAGTTGTGCCCATCTTCCTGTGCTTTAAAGGCGATTCCAATGTACCTCTTGAAATCTGTTTCCTGCTATTCTGGCTCGCTTTGAAGTCCGCTTCTTTGCCTTCCCTCAACAGATTTTTGGACGATAGTTGTCCTTTATTACTCTGCCAGTTTGTGAATTGCTGTGCCCCTGAGCTCCATTTCTCAACTCGTATTTTGTGAGCTGACCGCAAGTCCAAAATTTTGATTCAGGACGTATACTGGTTCCCGGTGGGTGGCTGAGACTTTGGTTAATTCTTCTACCTGCCGGGAAATCAGAGTGACATGTGCCCGTCCAAATGGCTAACAGCTACTCTCTCATTGGTTCTCCATCTTCCATTTCATCCTCTGCCAAATTGGCAACCTGTGCGAACCAGGATTTTAAAGGGGCTGTCTCTCTAATTTGGTTGATTGATAGTAAAGCAGTTGGAAAGTCAAACTGGAGCACCAGGAGAGGGAATATTAGTTGAGTTTTAGAAACCTTTTGTATTCACAGTGTGTCCATTCTCTAGGTTTCCTGTACATGTTATAGCTGTAGTAATATTCCCTTCTACCTGGAGAGTTGGGACCCTTGGATGTGTGGCACACATAATTGCTTTAAATGGTCTGCATTTGCTCACCGAATCTCACGAATCCTCTCATTCCCAAGTGTTCAGCCTTATGCCTCTTCCAGCTGTAGTTGTAGATAGGGTCATTTCAGGTTTCATCAGAGACCCTGAAGGAATTGTAAAGAATTTCCATGTTCTTTTTTTTCTTTTTGAAATTCCTTTTTATAGTGGTTTTGATCTGATTCTCTCTGCAATGTTTATGCAAGTCTAGACACAGTTAATCCCCTTATGGAGACATATTAATACATAGATTTTAAGATTCTTTCTAGTCAGATATATTCCTCTGTGGGAAATATGGTGTTTTGTGTCCCTTTCACTGAGGAATGTGTAGGTCTTTTCTATTCTGTATCTGGCTTTTGGAACGGTACCTGTACTAATATCAAACTCTGGTTTTATGCATCACCCCATCTCTCCTTCCCCCTTAAGCAGGCATAAGAGTGTTTTCTAAATGTGAGACACTGTTCTCTTTCCTACCTCAGTTCATGTGTAGCCATGTTTACAGGACCTTCATAAGTGATATCTTATGATAAGTTTCTTTTTCTCTGTGACTTATTTCACTTAGAATCATTGTACCTGAATCCACTCATTTTGCTGCTACTGGCCTTATGACATTGATTTCATGGCTGAGGGGTATTCCATTGTACGTAAGTCACACAATTTCCTGAACCAATTTTGTCTTTCCTGGTATATTTAAGTTGTACCCAAGTTGAGGTTCTTGTAAGCAGTGCAGCCCTCAATTTTGGGGTGGCTCTGTCTTATTGATTTTCAATTTTCCCAAGGTATCTTCCCTAGACTGGAAGTGCCCTTGGCTCTTTAGCTCTGTTGTTTATTTGTTTTATGGAACACAATGCACACATCCAGAGAGGCAGTTGGCAATTTACGTCCTACCCATGAGCATAACTAGGCTCCCAGTTCTCCAGGGCCTTTCTTGCCATTCTGGTTTTTACACATTTTGCGGATATCCCTTATTACCGGTGGGAAGTGATACTTCTTTGTAGTGCAGATTTGCATTGCCTGCTTGCTTGCTTGGCCAAAAAGGGCGTATGCGTTTTCTCCTGAATATATTCAGGAGAAAATGCATACGCCCTTTTTGGCCAAGTGCATGATTGTCAAAGTTGTGACCCTCTTCCTGTGCTTTAAAGGTGTTTCCCATGTACCTCTTGAAATCTGTTCCCTGCTGTTCTGGTTCGCTTTCAAGTCTGCCTCGTTGCCTTCCCTCAACAGATATTTGGATGATAGTTGTCCTTTATTACTCTGCCAGTTTGTGAATTGCTGTGCCCCTGAGCTCCATTTTTCAACTTGTTTTTTTGTGAGCTGACGGCAGGTCCAAAACTTTGGTTCAGGAACTATACTGGTTCCCCGGGGGTGGCAGAGACTTTGGCTAATTCTTCCACCTGCCGGGAAATCAGAGTGACATGTGCCCGTCCAAATGCCTAACAGCTACTCTCTCTTTGGTTCTCCCTCTTCCCTTTCATCCTCTGCCAAATTGGCAACCTGTGCGAACCAGGAGGTTAAAGGAGCTGTCTCTCCAAGTTGGGACATTGATAGTAAAGCAGTTGGAAGTCAAACCGGAGCACCAGGAGTGGGACTATTAGTGGAGTTTTAGAAACCTTTCATATTCACAATGTGTCCATTCTCTAGTTTTCACATACATGTTATAGCTGTAATAATATTCCCTTCAAGCTGGAGAGTTGGGACCCTTGGAATGTGTGCCATGCATTATTACTTTAAATGGTCTGCATTTGCTCACCGAATCTAACCAATCCTCTCAGTCCCAAGTGTCCAGCCTTATGCCCGATCCAACTGTCGTTGTAGATAGGGTCATTCCAGGTTTCATCACAGCCCCTGAAGGAATTGTATAGAATTTCCCTGTTTTTTTGTTTTGTTTTTCAAATTCCTTTTTATAGTGGGTTTGAGCTGATTCTCACTGCCATGTTTATGCCAGTCTAGACACACTTGATTCCCTTACGGAGACATATAAGTACAGAGGTTTTAAGATTCTTACTAGTCAGATATATTCCTCTGCAGGAATTATGGGGTTTTGAGTCCCTTTCCCTGAGGAAAGTGTTGGTCTTGTCTTTTCTGTAGTTGGTTTTTGGAATGGTACTTGTACTAGTATCACACTCTGCTTTTATGCATCACCCCACCTCTCCTTCCCCCTTAAGCAGGCATAAGAGTGTTTTCTAAATGTGAGATTCTGTTTTCTTTCGTAGCTCAGTTCATGTGTAGCCATGTTTACAGGGCCTTCATAAGTGATATCTTATGATAAGTTTCTTCTTCTCTGTGACTTATTTCACTTAGAATCATCGTACCTGAATCCACTCATTTTGCTGCTACTGGCCTTATGACATTGATTTCATAGTTGAGGTGTATTCAAGTGTACATAAGTAACACAATTTCTTGAACCATTTTTGTCTTTCTTGGGATATTTAAGGTGTACCCAAGTTGAGGGTCTTGTAAGCAGTTCAGCCCTCAATTTTGTGTTGGCTCTGTTTTATTGATTTTCAGTTTTACCAAGGTATATTCCCTAGACTGGAAGTGCCCTTAGCTCTGTAGCTCTGTTGTTTACCTGTTCTAGGGAATGCAATGCACTCCTCCAGAGAGGCAGTTTTCAATTTACATCCTGCCCATCAGCATAACTAGGCTCCCTATTCTCCAGGGCCTTTCTTGCCTCTCTGGTTTTTACACATTTTGCGTATATCCCTTTTTACAGGTGGGAAGTGATACTTCTTTGTAGTGCAGGTTTGCATTGCCCGCTTCCTTGCTTGGCCAAAGATGGCGTATGCGTTTTCTCCTGAATATATTCAGGAGGAAACGCATACGCCCTTTTTTAGCCCAGTGCATCACTGTCGAAATTGTGCCCCTCTTCCTGTGCTTTAAAGGTGATTCCAATGTACCTCTTGAAATCTGTTTCCTGCTATGCTGGCTCACATTCAAGTCTCCCTCGTTGCCTTCCCTCAACAGATTTTTGGACGATAGTTGTCCATTATTACACTGCCAATTTGTGAATTTCTGTGCCCATGAGCTCCATTTTTCAACTCGTTTTTTGTGAGCTGACCGCAAGTCCACAATTTTGGTTCTGGACCTCTACTGGTTCCCGGCGGGTGGCTGAGACTTTGGTTAATTCTTCTTCCAGCCGGGAAATTAGAGTGACATGTGACCGTCCAAATGCCTAACAGCTACTCTCTCATTGGTGCTCCCTCTTCCCTTTCATCCTCTGCCAAATTGGCAATGTGTGCGAACGAGGAGGTTTGAGGGGCTGTCACTCCAAGTTGGGAGATTGATAGTAAAGCAGTTGTAAAGTCAAACCGGAGCACCAGGAGAGGGAATATTAGTTGAGTTTTAGAAACTTTTCGTATTCACAGTGTGTCCATTCTCTAGGTTTCCCGTACATGTTATAGCTGTAGTAATATTCCCTTCAACCTGGAGAGTTGGGAACCTTGGAATGTGTGCCACACATTATTGCTTTAAATGGTCTGCATTTGCTCACCCAATCTCACCAATCCTCTCAGTCCCAAGTGTCCAGCCTTATGCCACATGCAGCTGTTGTTGTATATAGGGTCATTCCAGGTTTCATCAGAGCCCCTGAAGGAATTGTAAAGAATTTCCCTGTTTTTTTGTTTTGTTTTCGAAATTCCTTTTTATAGTGGGTTTGAGCTGATTCTCACTCCCATGTTTATGCCAGTCTAGACGCTCTTGATTCCCTTACAGAGACATATCAATATATAGGTTTTAAGATTCTTACTAGTCAGATATATTCCTCGCCGGGAAATACTGTGTTTTGTGTCCCTTTCACTGAGGAAGGTGTAGGTCTTGTCTATTCTGTAGTTGGTTTTTGGAACGGTACCTGTACTAATATGAAACTCTGGTTTGATGCATCACCCCACCTATCCTGCACCCTTAAGCAGGCATAAGAGTGTTTTCTAAATGTGAGACTCTGTTCTCTTTCCTAACTCTGTTCATGTGTAGCCATGTTAACAGGACCTTCATAAGTGATATCTTATGATAAGTTTTCTTTTCTCTGTGACTTATTTCACTTAGAATCATCGAACCTGAATCCACTCATTTTGCTGCTACTGGCCTTATGACATTGATTTCATAGCTGAGGGATATTCCATCTTATGTAAGTAACACAATTTCTTGAACCATTTTTGTGATTCCTGGGATATTTAAGGTGTATCCATGTTGAGGTTCTTGTAAGCAGTGCAGCCCTCAATTTTGGGGTGGCTCTGTCTTATTGATTTTCAGTGCTAGCAAGGTATATTCCCTAGACTGGAAGTGCCCTTGGCTCTGTAGCTCTGTTGATTACTTGTTTTAGGAAACACAATGCACTCCTCCAGAGAGGCAGTTGGCAATTTACATCCTGCCCATCAGCATAACTAGGCTCCGTGTTCTCCAGGGCCTTTCTTGCCATTCTGGTTTTTACACATTTTGCGGATGTCCCTTTTTACCGGTGGGAAGTGATACTTCTTTGTAGTGCAGATTTGAATTGCCCGCTTGCTTGCTTGGCCAAAAAGGGCGTATGCGTTTTCTCCTGAATATACTCAGGAGAAAATGTATACGCCCTTTTTGGCCAAGTGCATCATTGTCGAAGTTGTGTCCCTCTTCCTGTCCTTTAAAGGTGATTCCAATGTACCTCTTGAAATCTGTTTCCTGCTATTCTCGCTCACATTCAAGTCCACCTCGTTGCCTTCCATCAAAGGATTTTTGGACGATAGTTGTCCTTTATTACTCTGCCAGTTTGTGAATTGTTGTGCCCTGAGCTCCATTATTCAACTCATTTTTTGTGAGCTGACGGCAGGTCCAAAACTTTGGTTCAGGAACTATACTGGTTCCCGACGGATGGCTGAGACTTTGGCTACTTTTTCTACCTGCCGGGAAATTAGAGTGACATGTGCCCGTCCAAATGCCTAACAACTACTCTCTCATTGGTTCTCCCTCTTCCCTTTCATCCTGTGCCATATTGGCAACTTGTGCGAACCAGGAGGTTAAAGGGGCTGTCTCTACAATTTGGGACATTGAGAGTAAAGCAGTTGGAAAGTCAAAGCGGAGCACCAGTAGAGGGACTATTAGTTGAGTTTTAGAAACCTTTCATATTCACAATGTGTCCATTGTCTAGGTTTCACATACATGTTTTAGCTGTAGTAATATTCCCTTCAACCTGGAGAGTTGTAACCCTTGGAATGTGTGCCATGCATTATTGCTTTAAATGGTCTGCATTTGCTCACCAAATCTCACCAATCCTCTCATTCCCAGGTGTCCAGGCTTATTCCACATCCAGCTGTAGTTGTAGATAAGGTCATTCCAGGTTTCTTCAGTGCCCCTGAAGGAATTGTATAGAATTTCCCTGTTTTTTTGTTTTGTTTTTCAAATTCATTTTTATAGAGGGTTTGAGCTGATTCTCACTGCCATGTTTATGCCAGTCTAGACACACTTGATTCACTTACGGAGACATATAAGTACAGAGGTTTTAAGATTCTTACTAGTCAGATATATTCCTCTGCAGGATTTATGGGGTTTTGAGTCCCTTTCACTGAGGAAAGTGTTGGTCTTGTCTTTTCCGTAGTTGGTTTTTGGAATGGTACTTGTACTAGTATCACACTCTGGTTTTATGCATCACCCCACCTCCCTTCCCCCTTAAGCAGGCATAAGAGTGTTTTCTAAATGTGAGATTCTGTTCTCTTTCGTAGCTCAGTTCGTGTGTAGACATGTTTACAGGGCCTTCATAAGTGATATCTTATGATAAGTTTCTTCTTCTCTGTGACTTATTTCACTTAGAATCATCGTACCTGAATCCACTCATTTTGCTGCTACTGGCCTTATGACATTGATTTCATGGTTGAGGCGTATTCAATTGTACGTAAGTAACACAATTTCTTGAACCATTTTTGTCTTTCCTGGGATATTTAAGGTGTACCCAAGTTGAGGGTCTTGTAAGTAGTTCAGCCTTCAATTTTGTGTTTGCTCTGTTTTATTGATTTTCAGTTTTACCAAGGTATATTCCCTAGACTGGAAGTGCCCTTGGCTCTGTAGCTCTGTTTTTTACCTGTTTTAGGGAACGCAATGCACTCCTCCAGAGAGGCAGTTGTCAATTTACATCCTGCCCATCAGCATAACAAGGCTCCCTGTTCTCCAGGGCCTTTCTTGCCTTTCTGGATTTTACACATTTTGCGTATATCCCTTTTTACACGTGGGAAGTGATACTTCTTTATAGTGCAGGTTTTCATTGCCCACGTGCTTGCTTGGCCAAAAAGGGCGTATGCATTTTCTCCTGAATATATTCAGAAGAAAATGCATACGCCCTTTTTGGACAAGTGCATCGTTGTCGAAGTTGTGCCCCTCTTCCTGTGCTTTAAAGGTGATTCCAATGTACCTCTTGAAATCTGTTTCCTGCTATTCTCGCTTACTTTCAAGTCCGCCTCGTTGCCTTCCCTCAGCGGATTTTTGGACGATAGTTGTCCTTTATTACTCTGCAGTTTGTGAGTTGCTGTGCCCCTGAGCTCCATTTTTCAACTCGTTATTTGTGAGATGACGGCAGGTCCAAAACTTTGGTTCAGGAACTATACTGGTTCCCGGCGGGTGGCTGAGACTTTGGTTAATTCTTATACCTGCCAGGAAATTAGAGTGACATGTGCCCGTCCAAATGCCTAACAGCTACTCTCTCATTGGTTCTCCCTCTTCCCTTTCATCCTCTGCTAAATTGGCAAACTGTGCCATCCAGGAGGTTAAAGGGGCTGTCTCTCCAAGTTGGGACATTGATAGTAAAGCAGTTGGAAAGTCAAACCGGAGCACCAGGAGAGGGACTATTTGTTGAGTTTTAGAAACATTTCGTATTCACAATGTGTCCATTCTCTAGGTTTCACATACATGTTATAGCTGTAGTAATATTCCCTTCAACCTGGAGAGTTGGGATCCTTGGAATGTGTGCCATGCATTATTGCTTTAAATGGTCTGCATTTGCTCACCATATCTCACCAATCCTCTCAGTCCCAAGTGTCCAGCCTTATGCCTCATCCAGCTGTCGTTGTAGATAGGGTCATTCCAGGTTTCATCAGAGTCCCTGAAGGAATTGTAGAGAATTTCGCTCTTTTTTTGTTTTGTTTTTCAAATTCCTTTTTATAGTGGGTTTGAGCTGATTCTCACTGCCATGTTTATGCCAGTCTAGACACACTTGATTCCCTTACGGAGACATATCAATACAGAGGTTTTAAGATTCTTACTAGTCATATATATTCCTCTGCGGGAAATATGGTGTTTTGAGTCCCTTTCACTGAGGAAGGTGTAGGTCTTGTCTTTTCCGTAGTTGGTTTTTGGAACGGTACCTGTACTAATATCACACTCTGGTTTTATGCATCACCCAACCTCTCCTTCCCCCTTAAGCAGGCATAAAAGTGTTTTCTAAATATGAGACACTGTTCTCTTTCGTAACTCAGTTCAGGTGTAGCCATGTTTACAGGACCTTCATAAGTGATATCTTATGATAAGTTTCATTTTCTCTGTGACTTATTTCACTTAGAATCATCGTACCTTAATCCACTCATTTTGATGCTACTGGCCTTATGACATTGATTTCATGGCTGAGGGATATTCTATCGTATGTAATTAACACAATTTGTTGAACCATTTTTGTCTTTCCTGGGGTAGTTAAGGTGTACCCAAGTTGAGGTTCTTGTAAGCAGTGCAGCCCTAAATTTTGGGGTGGCTCTGTCTTATTGATTTGCATTTTTCCCAAGGTATATTCGCTAGACTGGAAGTGCCCTTGGCTCTGTAGCTCTGTTGTTTAGCTGTTTTAGGGAACACAATGCAGTCCTCCAGAGAGGCAGCTGGCAAATTACAACCTACCAGTCAGCATAATTAGGCTCCCTGTTCTCCAGGTCCTGTCTTGCCTTTCTGTTTTTTATACATTTTGCGGATGTCCCCTTTGATCGGTGGGAAGTGACACTTCTTTGTAGTGCAGATTTGCATTGGCCGCTTGCTTGCTTGGCCAAAAAGGGCGTATGCTTTTTCTCCTGAATATATTCAGGAGAAAACGCATACGCCCTTTTTGGCCAAGTGCATCATTGTCGAAATTGTGCCCCTCTTCTTATGCTGTAAAGGCGATTCCAATGTACCTCTTGAAATCTGTTTCCTGCTATTCTGGCTCGCTTTCAAGCCCGCCTCATTGCCTTCCCTCAACAGACTATTGGACGTTAGTTGTCCTTTATTTCTCTGCCAGTTTATGAACTGCTGTGCCACTGAGCTCAATTTTTCAACTCGTTTTTGGTGAGCTGACCACAAGTACAAAATTTTGGTTCTGGACCTCTACTGGTTCCCGGCGGGTGGCTGAGACTTTGGTTAATTCTTCTTCCTGCCGGGAAATTAGAGTGACCTGTGACCGTCCAAATGCCTAACAGCTACTCTGTCATTGGTTCTCCCTCTTCCCTTTCATCCTCTGCCAAATTGACAACCTGTGTGAAACAGGAGTTTAAAGGGGCTGTCTCTCCAATTTGGGAGATTGATAGTAAAGCAGTTGGAAATTCAAACCAGAGCACCAGGAGAGGGACTATTAGTTGAGTTTTAGAAACCTTTCGTTACTTCACAGATTATCCCTTCTCTAGGTTTCCCGTACATGTTATAGCTGTAGTAATATTCCCTTCTTCCTTAAGAGTTGGGACCCAAGGAATGGGTGCCACACATTATTGCTTTACAGGGTCTGCAATTGCTCACTGAATCTCACCAATCCTCTCAGTCCGAAGTGTCCAGGCTTATGCCACATCCAGCTGTCGTAGATAGGGTCATTCTAGGTTTCATCAGAGCCCCTGAAGGAATTGTAAAGAATTTCCCTGTTTTTTTGTTTTGTTTTTAAATTCCTTTTTATCATGGGTTTCACCTGATTTTCACTGCCATGTTTATGCCAGTCTAGACAAACCTGATTCCCTTACGGAGACATATCAATACATAGGTTTTAAGATTCTTACTAGTCAGATATATTCCTCTGCGGAGAATAGGGGTTTTGAATCCCGTTCACTGAGGAAGGAGTAGGTCTTGTCTATTCTGTATTTGGATTATGTAATGGTACCTGTGTTAATATCAAATTCTGGCTTTATGCATCTCCCCACCTCTCCTTTCCCCTTAAGCAGTCATAAGTATATTTTCTACATGTGAGACTCTGTTCTCTTTACTAATTCAGTTCATGTGTACCCATGTTTACATTTCCTTTATAAGTGATATCTTATGTCAGAATGCTCCATGGCTCTTGTCATCATAATGCTCCATGATGCTTGTCACCACGATTATCCATGGTCTTCTCATCACAATACTCGACGGTGTTGCCATCACATTGCTCCATGCCCTGGTCATCACAATGCTTCATGTCCCTTGTCATCACAGTTCTCCTCCTCTTTGTCTTCACAATGTTCCATGACACTTCTCATCACAATGTTACATGCTCTTGTCATCACAATTCTCCATGAACTTGTCATCGCAATTCTCCCTGTACCCTGTCATAGCAAGATCCATATGTTTGTCAACACAATGCTTCATGACATTGTTTTAAAAATTCTCAATGTGCCTTGTAATCACAATGCTCCCTGCCATTGTCATCACAGTGCTCCATGACACTTGTCATCACAATGCTCCATGCCCTTGTCATCACAATGCTCCATTACACCTGTCATAACAATGCTCCATGACCCCTGCCATCACAATGTTCCACGGCCTTGTCATCACAATGCTCCATGACCCATGTCATCACAATGTTCCCTGACACCTGTCATCACAATGCTCCTTGCCCCTTGTCAGTACAGTGCTCCATGATGCTCGTCATCACAATTACCCAAGGTCTTCTCATCACAATCCTTCACGGTTTTACCATCACAATGCTCCATGCCCTGGTCATCTCAATGCTCCATGTCCCTTTTCATCACAATTCTCCACGTCCTTGTCATCACAATGCTTCTTGACACTTCTCATCACAATGATATATGTTTTGTCATCACAAATCTCCATGAACTTGTCATCGCAATGCTCTATGACCCGTTTCATAGCAAGCTCCATGTGCTTTTCATCACAATGCTTCACGACCTTGTCATCAAAATTCTCAATGGCGCTTGTCATCACAGTGCTCCATGCCCTTGTCATCACAATTCTCCATGACCCTTGTCATCGCAATGTTCCAAGCCCTTGTCATCAAAACGCTCCATTACCTTTGTCATTACAATCCTCCATGACACTTGGTATCACAATGTGCTGTGCCATTGTCATCACAATGAACAATGACATATGTAATCACAATGCTCCCTGACACCTTTCTTCACAATACTCCATGACCTTGTCATCACAATGTTCCCTGCCCTTGTCATCACAATGTGCCATGCCAACTGTCATCACAATAATCCATGAAATATGTCAGACCAAAGTTCCATGCCCCTGTCATCAAAATGCTCCATGCCCTTGTCGTCAAAATGCTCCATGACCCCTGTCATCACAATGCTCCGTGACTCCAGTCATCACAATGCTTCATGACAATTGTCCTCACAATGGTCCATGCCCTCGTCACACAAGGCTCTGTGACCTTTGTCACCACAATGCTCCATGCCCTTGTCATCTCAATGTGACATGCCACTGTCATCACAATAATCCATGAAACATGTCAGAACAATGTTCCATGCCTCTGTCATCACAATGCTCCATGCCCTTGTCATCATAATACTCCATGACCTTTGTCATCACAATTCTCAATACACTTGTCATCACAATGCTCCCTAACACTTGTCGGCAGAATGCTTCTTGAACCCTGTCATGAAAAGGCTCCATGCCTTTTTCATCACAATGCTCCATGTCATTTTCATCACAATGCTCCATGCCATTTTCATCACAATACTCCACAAGCTAGTCATCAGAATTCTCCTTGACCATTGTCATTACAATGCTCCATGACCGCTGTCATCAGAATTCTCTATAACAACTGCCATCACAATGCTCCATGCCCCTTGTCATTACAGTGCTCCATGACACTCTTCATCACAGTTATCCATGGTCTTCTCATCACAATGCTCCACGGTCTTGCCATCTCAATGCTGCATGCCCTGGTCATCACAATGCTCCATGTCTTTGGTGATCACAGTTCTCCACGTCCTTGGAATCACTATGCTCCATGACACTTCTCCTCACAGTGTTAAATGCTTTGTCATCACAATTCTCTATGCACTTTTCATCACAATGCTCCATGACCCCAGTCATAGCCAGCTCCATGTGGTTGTCATCCCAATGCTTCATAATTTGTCATCAAAATTATCAATGGCCCTTGTCATCACAATGCTCCATGCCCTTGTCATCACAATGCTCCAAGCCCTTGCCATCACAATGATCCATTACCTTTGTCATCACAATCCTCCATGACACTTGGTATCACAATGCTCCATGGCATTGTCATCACAAGAGACCATGACATATGTCATCACAATGCTCCCTGACACCGGTCTTCAAAATAATCCATTACCTTGTCATCACAATGATCCATGCCCTTGTCATAATAATGCACCATGCCCACTGTCATCACAATAATCCATGAAAATTGTCAGACCAATGCTCCATGCCCCTGTCATCACAATGCTCCATGCCCTTTTCATCACAATGCTCCAAGAACCCAGTAATCACAATGCTCTATGCCCCTTTTCATCAGAATGCTCCATGAGACCTGTCATCACAAGGGTCCATGGTCTTCTCATCACAATGCTCCAGCACCATGTCATCACAATGTTCCATTCCCTTGTCATCACAATGTTCTATGACACCTGTCATCACAATACTCCATGAACATTTTCAGCCCAATGTTCCATGACCTTCTCAAGACAATGCTTCATGACACATGTCATCAAAATGCTCCATGAACACTGTCATCAAAATGCTCCATGACCATTGTCATCACATTGATCCATGCCCTTGTCATCCCAGTGTTCCATGGCCCCTGTAATCACAATGCTCTGTGACGCTTGTCATCACATTGCTCAGTGACACTTGTAATCACAATGCTCCATGCTTTGTCAGCAAAATCCTACATGACATTGTCATCACAATGCTCCATGCGCTTGTCATCATAATTCTCCATTACCATTGTCATCAAAATCCTCCATGAACCTTGGGATCACATTGCTTCAAGCCCTTGTCATCAAAATGCTCCATGTTCCTTGAAATCAAAATGATCCATGACCTCTGTCATCACAATGCTCCAAACACTTGTGATCACAATGTTCCATAACACTTGTCATCACAACACATTTTGATGCCTGTCATCACAATTATCCATGGACTTCTCATGACAATGCTCCATGAACATTGTCATCACAGTGCTCAATACACTTATCATCACAATGCTCCCTGTCATTTCTCGTCAGAATGCTCATTGAACCGTGGCATGAAAAGGCTCCATGCACTTTTCATCACAATGCTCCATGCCATTGTCATCACAACACTTCACAAGCTTGTCATCAGTATCCTCCATGACCCTTGTCATCACAATGCTCCATGACACTTGTCATCAAAATGCTCCATGCCCATGTCATTACAGTGCTCCATGACGCTCGTTATCACAATTATCCATGGTTTTCTCATCACAATGTTCCACGGTCTTGCCATCACAATGCTCCATGACACTTCTCATAACAATGTTACATGATCTTGTCATCACAATTCTCCATGCACTTGTCATCGCAATGCTCCATGACACGTCATTGCAAGCTCCATGTGCTTTACATCACAATGCTTCATGACCTTGTCATCAAAATTCTCGATGGCGCTTGTCATCACAATGCTCCATGCCCTTGTTATCACAATGCTCCATGACCCTTGTCATCGCAATGTTCCAAGCCCTTGTCGTCAAAAGGCTCCATTACCTTTGTCATCACAATCCTCCATGACACTTAGTATCACAATGTGCCATGCCATTGTCATCACAATGAACAATGACATATGTAATCACAATGCTCCCTGACACCTGTCTTCACAATACTCCATGACCTTGTCATCACAATGTTCCCTGCCCTTGTCATCACAATGTGCCATGTGCACTGTCATCACAATAATCCATGAAACATGTCAGACCAAAGTTCCATGCACTTGTCATCAAAATGCTCCATGCCCTTGTCGTCAAAATGCTCCATGACCCCTGTCATCACAATGCTCCGTGACTCCAGTCATCAAAATGCTTCATGACCTTTGTCCTCACAATGGTCCATGCCCTCGTCACAAAAGGCTCTGTGACCTTTGTCAACACAAAGTTCCATGCCCTTGTCATCTCAATGCTCTAACACCTCTGTCATCACAAAGCTCCATGACGCATGTCATCAGAATTTTCCATGGCCTTCTCATCACAATGCTCCATGCCCTTTTCATCACAATGCTCCAACACCTCTGTAATCAAAATGCTCCATGCCACTTTTCATCTCAATGCTCCATGAACCCTGTCGTCACAATGCACCGTGCCCATCACCATAATATTTCATGCTATTGTCATCACAATGAAATCAAAATTCTCAATGACCTCTGTCATCACAATGCACCAAACCGTTCTGAACACAATGTTTCGTAACACTTGTCATCACAATGCCCCATGACGCTGGTCATCACAATTATCCATGGTCTTCTCATCACAATGCTCCATGATCGTTGTCATCACAATGCTCAATACACTTATCATCACAATGCTCCCTGACAGTTGTCATCAGTATGCTCCTTGAACCCTGTCATGACAAAGCTCCATGCCTATTTCATCACAATGATCCATTCCCTTTTCATCACAATGCTCAAAGACACATGTTGTCACAATGCTCCCTGACTCCAGACATCACAATGCTTCATGACATTTGTCATCACAATGGTCCATGACCTGGTCACACAAAGCTCTGTGACCTTTGTCACCACAATGCCCCATGAAATATTTATCACAATGCTCTGTGAACCTTGTCATCACAAAGCTCCATGTCTTTGTAAGCACAATGCTCCATGACACTTGTCATCACAATGCTCGATGTGCGTGTCAGCACAATGCTCCATAACCCTTGTCATCACATTGCACCATGCACTTGTCATCACAATGCTCCACATCCTTGTCATCAAAATGCTCCATAAATCTGGTCATCACAATGCTCCATGCACTTCTCCTCAAAATGCCTTCTCACCACTGATATCACAATGTTCCATCACTAGTCATCACAATACTCCCTCACCCCTGTCATCACTATATTCCATGACCCTTGTAATCACAATTCTCCATGCCCTTTTCATCACAATGCTCAAAGACACATGTTGTCACAATGCTCCCTGACTCCAGACATCACAATGCTTCATGACATTTGTCATCACAATGGTCCATGACCTGGTCACACAAAGCTCTGTGACCTTTGTCACCACAATGCCCCATGAAATATTTATCACAATGCTCTGTGAACCTTGTCATCACAAAGCTCCATGTCTTTGTAAGCACAATGCTCCATGACACTTGTCATCACAATGCTCGATGTGCGTGTCAGCACAATGCTCCATAACCCTTGTCATCACATTGCACCATGCACTTGTCATCACAATGCTCCACATCCTTGTCATCAAAATGCTCCATAAATCTGGTCATCACAATGCTCCATGCACTTCTCCTCAAAATGCCTTCTCACCACTGATATCACAATGTTCCATCACTAGTCATCACAATACTCCCTCACCCCTGTCATCACTATATTCCATGACCCTTGTAATCACAATTCTCCATGCCCTTGTCATCACAAAGCTCCATGACGCATGTCATCAGAATGCTCCATGGCCTTCTCATCACAATGCTCCATGCCCTTGTCATCACAATGCTCTAACACCCCTGTAATCACAATGCTCCATGCCCCTTTTCACCTCAATGCTCCATGAACCCTGTCATCACAATGCACCGTGCCCATCACCATAATATTTCATGCTATTTTCATCACAATGAAATCAAAATGCTCAATGACCTCTGTCATCACAATGCACCAAACCCTTCTGATCACAATGTTACATAACACTTGTCATCACAATGCCCCATAACGCTGGTCATCACAATTATCCATGGTCTTCTCATCAAAATGCTCCATGATCTTTGTCATCACAATGCTCAATACACTTATCATCACAATGTTCCCTGACAGTTGTCATCAGTTTGTTCCATGAACCCTGTAATGACAAGGCTCCATGCATTTTTCATCACAATGATCCATTCCCTTTTCATCAGAATGCTCCGAGACCCCTGTAATCACAATGCTCCATGTACTTCTCATCACAATGCTATATGCCCTTGTCATCACATTGCTTCAAAACCCCTGTAATCTCAATGCTTCATGCAACTTTTCATCAGAATGCTCCATGCCCTTGTCATCACAATGCTCCATGACCATTGTCATCGCAATGTTCCAAGCCCTTGTCATCAAAATGCTCCATTACCTTTGTCATCACAATCCTCCATGACACTTGGTATCACAGTGCTGCATGCCATTGTCATCACAATGGACAATGACATATGTCATCACAGTGCTCCCTGACACCTGTCTTCACAATACTCCATCACCTTGTCATAACAATGTTCCATGCCCCTGTCATCACAAAGCGCCCTGCCCACTGTCATCACAATAATCCATGAAACATGTCAGACCAACGTTCCATTCCCCTGTCATCACAATGCTCCATGCCCTTGTCATCACAACGCTCCATGACCCCTGTCATCACAATGATCCGTGACTCCAGTCATCACAATGCTTCATGACCTTTCTCCTCACAATGGTCCATGACCTCGTCTCACAAGGCTCTGTGACCTTGGTCACCACAATGCTTCATGCCCTTGTCATCTCTATGCTCCATGCCCACTGTCATCACAATAATCCATGAAACTTGTCAGACCAATGTTCCATGCCCCTGTCATCACATTGCTCCGTGCCCTTGTCATCACAATGCTCCATGACCGCTGTCATCACAATGCTCTTTGACTCCAGTCATCACAATGATTCATGACCTTTCTCATCACAATGGTCCATGCCCTCGTCACACAAGGCTCTGTGATCTTTGTCACCACAATGCTCCATGAAATTTTCATCACAATGCTCTGTGTCCCTTGTCATCACAGTGCTCCATGCCTTTTTCAGCACAATGCTCCATGACACTTGTCATCAAAATGCTCCATGCGCTTCTCAGCACAATGCTCCATGACACATGTCATCACAATGTGCCATGCTCTTTTCATCACAATGCTCCACATCCTTTTCTTCGCTATGCTCCATAAAACATGTCATCAAAATCCTCCATGACACTTGGTATAACAATGCTCCATGCCATTGTCATCACAATTGACAATGACATATGTCATCACAATGCTCCCTGACAGTTGTCATCAGTATGCTCCTTGAACCCTGTCATGACAAGGCTCCATGCATTTTTCATCACAATGATCCATTCCATTTTCATCACAATGCTCCAAGACCCCTGTAATCACAATGCTCCATGTCCTTGTCATCACAAATCTCCATGACGCATGTCAACACAATGCTCCATTGCCTTCTCATCACAATGCTCCATGCCCTTGTAATCACATTGCTTCAAAACCCCTGTAATCTCAATGCTCCATGCACATTTTCGTCAGAATGCTCCATGCCCTTGTCATCACAATGCTCCATGACCCTTTTCATCTCAATGTTCCAAGCCCTTGTTATCAAAATGCTCCATTACATTTGTCATCACAATCCTCCATGACACTTGGTATCACAATGCTCCATGCCATTTTCATCACAATGGACAATGACATATGTCATCACAATGCTCCCTGACAGTTGTCATCAGTATGCTCCTTGAACCCTGTCATGACAAGTCTCCATACATTTTTCATCACAATGATCCATTCCCTTTTCATCACAATGCTCCAAGACCCCTGTAATCACAATGCTCCATGTCCTTGTCATCACAAAGCTCCATGACGCATGTCATCAGAATGCTCCATTGCCTTCTCATCACAATGCTCCATGCCCTTGTAATCACATTGCTTCAAAACCCCTGTAATCTCAATGCTCCATGCACATTTTCATCAGAATGCTCCATGCCCTTGTCATCACAATGCTCCATGACCCTTGTCATCTCATGTTCCAAGCCCTTGTTATCAAAATGCTCCATTACATTTGTCATCACAATCCTCTATGACACTTGGTATCACAATGCTCCATGGCATTGTCATCACAATGGGCAATGACATATGTCATCACAATGCTCCCAGACACCTGTCTTCACAATATTCCATAACACTTGTCATCACAATGCTCCATGCACTCCTCATCAAAATGCTCTCTCACCACATATATCACAATGTTCCATCACTAGTCATCGCAATACTCGCTCACCCCTGTCATCACAATGTTCCAAGACCACTGTCATCACAGTGCTACATGCCCTTAACATCACAATGCTCCATGACCCCTGACGTCACAATGTTCCATAACCGTGTCACAAAATGCTCCATGACCCATTTCATCACAATGCTTCATGACCCCTGACAACACAATGTTCTATAACCCCTGTCATCAAAATATTCCACGACACTTTTATTCAAAATGCACCATGACCCTGTCATCACAATGCTCCCTGCCCTTCTCATCACAATATACCCCGCCCTTGTCATCAAAATGCCCCATGACATTTGTCATCACAAAGCTCCATGACACTTGGCATCACAATCCTCCATGCCATTTTCATCACAATGCTCAATGAAATCTCTCATCACATTGCTCCATGCCCTTGTCATCACAATGCTCCATGACACCTGTCATCAAAATGCTCCGTGACTCCAATCATCACAATGCTTCATGACCTTTGTCCTCACAATGGTCCATGACCTCGTCACACAAGGCTCTGTGACTCTTGTCACCAAAATGCTCAATGCCCATGTCATCTCAATGCTCCATGCCCACTGTCATCACAATAATCCATGAAACTTGTAAGACCAGTGTTCCATGCCCCTCTCATCATATTGCTCCATGCCCTTGTCATCACAATGCTCCATGACCCATGTCATCACAGTGCTCCTTGACTCCAGTCATTACAATGATTCATGACCTTTCTCATCACAATGGTCCATGCCCTCGTCACTCAAGGCTCTGTGATCTTTGTCACCACAATGCTCCATGAAATTTTCATGAAAATGCTCTGTGTCCCTTGTCATCACAATGCTCCATGCTTTTGTCAGCACAATGGTCCATGACACTTGTCATCAAAATGCTCCATGCGCTTGTCAGCACAATGCTCCATGACCCTTGTCATCACAATGCTCGATGCGCGTGTCAGCACAATGCTCCATAACCCATGTCATCACAATGCACCATGCACTTTTCATCACAATGCTCCACATCCTTGTCATCAAAATGCTCCATGAACCTTGTCATCGCAATGTTCCAAGCCCTTGTCATCAAAATGCTTCTTTACCTTTGTCATCACAATCCTACATGACACTTGGTATCACAATGCTCCATGCCATTGTCATCACAATGGACAATGACATATGTCATCACACTGCTCCCTGACACCTGTCTTCACAATACTCCATGACCTTGTCATCACAGTGTTCCATGCCCTTGTCATAACAATAATCCATGAAACATATCAGACAAATGATCTCTGCCCCTGTCATCACAATGTGCCATGCCAACTGTCATCACAATAATCCATGAAACATGTCAGACCAATGTTCCATGCCCCTGTCATTCACAATGCTCCATGCCCTTGTCATCACAATGCTCCATGACCCCTGTCATCACAGTGCTCCGTGACTCCAGTCATCACAATGCTTCATGACCTTTGTCCTCACAATGTTCCATGCCCTCGTCACACAAGGCTCTGTGACCTTTGTCACCACAATGCTCCATGCCCTTGTCATGTCAATGCTCCATGCCCACTGTCATCACAGTAATCCATGAAACATATCAGACCAATGTTCCATGCCCCTGTCATCACAATGCGCCATGCCAACTGTCATCAAAATAATCCATGAAACATGTCAGACCAATGTTCCATGCCCCTGTCATCACAATGCTCCATGCCCTTGTCATCACAATGCTCCATGACCCCTGACATCACAGTGCTCCGAGACTCCAGTCATTACAATGATTCATGACCATTCTCATCACAATGGTCCATGCCCTCGTCACACAAGGCTCTGTGATCTTTGTCACCACAATGCTCCATGAAATTTTGATCACAATGCTCTGTGTCCCTTGTCATCACAGTGCTCCATGCCTTTGTCAGCACAATGCTCCATGACACATGTCCTCACAATGTGCCAAGCTCTTTTCATCACAATGCTCCACATCATTTTCATCGCTATGCTCCATAAAATTTGTCATCACAATGCTCCATGCACTTCTCATCAAAATGCTCTCTCACCACATATATCACAATTTTCCATCACTTGTCATCACAATACTCACTCACCCCTGTCCTCACAATGTTCCATGACCACTATCATCACAGTGCTATATGCCCTTATCATCACAATGCTCCATGACCCCTGACATCACAATGTTTCATAACCCCTGTCATCAAAATGTTCCATGACACTTTTCATCAATTTGCTCCATGTCCCTGTCATCACAATGCTCCCTGCCCTTCTCATCACAATGCACCACGACCTTGTCATCAAAATGCTCCATGACCTTTGTCATCACAAAGCTCCATGACCCTTGGCATCACAATACTCCATGCCATTTCATCACAGTGCTACATGAAATCTCTCATCACATTGCTCCATGCCCTTTTCAGCACAGTGCTCCATGACGCTTGTCATCACAATGCTCGATACTCTTCTCATCACAATGCTCCATGGCCTTGACATTACAATCCTCCATGACACATGTATCACAATGTTCCATGCCCTAGTCATCACAATGTTCCATGCCGAATCTCATCACAATAATCCATGAAAATTTCAGACCAATGTTCCCTGCCCTTGTCATCACAATGCTCCATTACCCCTGTCATAACAATGCTCCATGACCCCTGCCATCACAATGTTCCACCGCCTTGGCATCCAAGGCTACATGACCCTTGTCATCACGATGCACCTAGACCCCTGTATTCACAATGCTCCATAACCTTGTCATAACAAAGATCCATGACACATGTCATCAGAATGCTCCATGGCCTTCTCATCACAATGCTCCATGCCCTTGTCATCACAATGCTCCAGGACCCCTGTAATCACAATGCTCCATGCCCCTATTCATCAGAATGCTCCATGAGACTTGTCATCACAAGGCTCCATGGTCTTCTCATCACACTGCTCCAGGAGGTTGTCATCACAATGCTCCATTACCTTGTCATCCCAATGCTCCTTGACCACTGTCATCACAATAATCCATGAACATTTTCAGGCCAATGCTCCTTGACCTTCTCATCACAATGCTCCATGACCCTTGTCATCAAAATGCTCCAAGAACTCTGTAATCACAATGCTCCATGTCCTTGTCATCACAAAGCTCCATGACGCATGTCATCAGAATGCTCCATTGTCTTCTCATCACAATGCTCCTTGCCATTGTAATCACATTGCTTCAATACCCCTGTAATCACAATGCTCCTTTTACCTTTTAAACAGAATGCCCCATGCCCTTGTCATCACAATGCTCCAACACCCCTGTAATCACAGTGTTCCTTGCCCCTTTTCATCTCAATGCTCCATGAACCCTGTCATCACAATGCACCGTGCCCATCACCATAATATTTCATGCTATTGTCATCACAATGAACTCAAAATGGTCAATGACATCTGTCCTCAAAATGCACCGAACCCTTCTGATCACAATGTTCCATAACAATTGTAATCACAATGCCCCTTGACGCTGGTCATCAAAATTATCCATGGTCTTCTCATCACAATGCTCCATGACCTTGTCATCACAATGCTCCATGGTCTTCTCATCACACTGCTCCCGGAACTTGTCATCAAAATGCTCCATTCCCTTGTCATCACAATGCTTCTTGACCACTGTAATAACAATGCTCCATGACACCTGTCATCACAATGCTCCATGCCCCTTGTCATTACAGTGATCCATGACGCTCTTCATCATAATTATCCATGGACTTTTCATCACAATGCTCCACGGTCTTGCTATCACAATTCTCCATGCCCTGTTCATCAAAATGCTCCATGTCCAAAGTCATTACAATTCTCCACGTCCTTGTCATCACAATGGTTCTTGACACTTCTCATCACAATGTTACATGATCTTGTCATCACAATTCTCCATGCACTTGTCATCGCAATGCTCTATGACCACTGTCATAGCAAGCTCCATGCGCTTGTCATCACAATGCTTCACGTCGTTGTCATCAAAATTCTCAATGGCCCTTGTCATCACAATGCTCCAACACCCCTGTAATCACAATGCTCCATGCCCCTTTTCATCTCAATGCTCCATGAAAATTGTCAACACAATGCACCGTGCAATCACCATAATATTTCATGCTATTGTCATCACAATGAAATCAAAGTGCTCAATGACCTCTGTCATCACAATGCACCAAACCCTTCTGATCACAATGTTCCATAACACTTGTCATCACAATGCCCCATGACGCTAGTCATCACAATTATCCATGGTCTTCTCATCACAATGCTCCATGATCTTTGTCATCACAATGCTCAATACACTTATCATCACAATGCTCCCTGACTGTTGTCATCAGTATGCTCCTTGAAGCCTGTCATGACAAGGCTCCATGCATTTTTCATCACAATGATCCATTCCCTTTTCATCACAATGCTCCAAGACCCCTGTAATCACAGTGCTCCATGTCCTTGTCATCACAAAGATCCATTACACATGTCATCAGAATGCTCCATTGCCTTCTCATCACAATGCTCCATGCCCTTTTAATCACATTGCTTCAAAACCCCTGTAATCTCAATGCTACATGCACCTTTTCATCAGAATGCTCAATGCCCTTGTCATCACAAGGCTCTATGACCCTTGTCATCACAATGTTCCAAGCCCTTGTCATCAAAATGCTCCATTACCTTTGTCATCACAATCCTCCATGTCACTTGGTATCACAATGCTCCATGCCATTGTCATCACAATGGACAATGACATATGTCATCACAATGCTCCCTGACACCTGTCTTCACAATAATCCATGACCTTGTCATCACAATGTTCCATGCCCTTGTCATCACAATGCGCCATGCCCACTGTCATCACAATAATCCATGAAACATGTCACACCAATGTTCCATGCCCCTGTCATCACAATGCTCCATGCCCTTGTCATCACAATGCTCCATGACCCCTGCCATCACAATGCTCCTTGACTCCAGTCATCACAATGCTTCATGACATTTGTCCTCACAATGGTCCATGCCCTCGTCACACAAGGCTCTGTGACCTTTGTCACCACAGTGCTCCATGCCCTTGTCATCTCAATGCTCCATGCCCACTGTCATCACAATAATCCATGAAACTTGTCAGACCAATGTTCCATGCCCCTGTCATCACATTGCTCCATGCCCTTGTCATCAAAATGCTCCATGACCCATGTCATCACAATGCTCCGTGACTCCAGTCATCACAATGATTCATGACATTTCTCATCACAATGGTCCATGCCCTCATCACACAAGGCTCAGTGATCTTTGTCACCACAATGCTCCATGAAATTTTAATCACAATGCTCTGTGTCCCTTGTCATCACAATGCTCCATACCTTTGTCAGCACAATACTCCATGACACTTGTCATCAAAATGCTCCATGCGCTTGTCAGCAAATTTCTCCATCACACATGTCATCACAATGTGCCAAGCTCTTTTCATCACAATGCTCCACATCCTTTTCATCGCTATGCTCCATAAAACTTGTCATCACAATGCTCCATGCACTTCTCATCAAAATGCTCTCTCACCACATATATCACAGTGTTCCATCACTAGTCATCACAATACTCGCTCACCTCTGTCATCACAATGTTCCATGACCACTGTCATCACAGTGCTACATGCCCTTATCATCACAATGCTCCATGACCCCTGACATCACAATGTTCCATAACCCCTGTCACAAAATGCTCCATGACCCCTTTCATCACAATGCTTCATGACCCCTGACATCACAGTGCTCCATAACACCTGTCATCAAAATAATCCATGACACTTTTATTCAAATTGCTCCATGACCCTGTCATCACAATGCTCCCTGCCCTTCTCATCACAATGCACCACGCCCTTGTCATCAAAATGCCCCATGACAATTGTCATCACAAAGCTCCATGACCCTTGGCCTCACAATGCTCCATGCCATTGTCATCACAATGCGCAATAAAATCTCTCATCACATTGCTCCATGCCCTCGTCATCACAATGTTCCATTACACCTGTCATAACAATGCTCCATGAGCCCTGCCATCACAATGTTCCACGGCCTTATCATCACAAGGCTCCATGATCCTTGTCATCACAATGCACCAAGAACTCTGTAAGCACAATTCTCCATGCCAATTTTCATCTCAATGCTCCATGAACACTGTCATCACAATGCACCATGCACATCATCATAATGATTCATGCTATTGTCATCACAATGAAATCAAAATGCTCCATGGCCTCTGTCATCACAATGCTCCAAACCCTTTTGATTACAATGTTCCATAACACTTGTCATCACATGCCCCATAACGCTCGTCATCACAATTATGCAAGGTCTTCTCATCATAATACTCCATGACCTTTGTCACCACAATGCTCAATACACTTGGCATCACAATGCTCGCTGACACTTGTCATCAGTATGCTCCTTGAACACTGTCAGGACAAGGCTCCATGCCTTTTTCATCACAATGATCCATTCCCTTTTCATCACATTGCCCCAAGACCCCTGTTATCACAATGCACCGTGACTCCAGTCATCACAATGCTTCATGACATTTGTCATCACAGTGGTCCATGACCTGGTCACACAAAGCTCTGTGACCTTTGTCACCACAATGCTCCATGAAATTTTTATCACAATGCTCTGTGACCCTTGTCATCACAAAGCTCCATGACGCATGTCATCAGAATGCTCCATTGCCTTCTCATCACAATGCTCCATGCCCTTGTCATCCCAATGCTTCAAAACCCTTGTAATCACAATGCTCCATGCAACTTTTCATCAGAATTCTCCAGGTCCTTGTCATCACAATGCTCCATGACACTTCTCATCACAATGTTACATGATCTTGTCATTACAATTCTCCTTGAACTTGTCATCGCAATGCTCTATGACCCCTGTCATAGCAAGCTCCATGCGCTTGTCATCACAATGCTTCACGAGGTTGTCATCAAAATTCTCAATGGCCCTTGTTATCACAATGCTCCATGCACTTCTCATCACAATGCTCCATGACACTTGTCATCACCGTGTCCCAAGCCCTTGTCATCAAAATGCTCCATTAACTTTGTCATCACAATCCTCAATGACACTTTTTATCACAAAGCTCCATGCCATTGTCATCACAAGGGACAATGACATATATCATCACAATGCTCCCTGACACCTGTCTTCACAATACTCCATGACCTTGTCATCACAATGTTCCATGCCCTTGTCATCACAATGCGCCATGCCCACTGTCATCACAATAATCCATGAAACTTGTCAGACAAATGTTCCATGCCCCTGTCATCACAATGCACCATGACCTTGTCATCACAATGCTCCATGACCACTGTCATCACAATGCTCCGTGACTTCAGTCATCACAATGCACCACGACCTTGTCATCAAAATGCTCCATGACCTTTGTCATCACAAACTCCATGACCCTTGGCATCACAATGCTCCATGCCATTTCATCACAATGCTACATGAAACCCCTCATCACATTGCTAAATGCCCTTGTCAGCAGAATGCTCCATGACACTTGTCATCACAATGCTCGATACTCTTCTCATCACAATGCTCCATGCCCTTGTCATTACAATCCCCCATGACACATGTATCACAGTGTTCCGTGCCCTAGTCATCACAATGCTCCATGCCGAATCTCATCACAATAATCCATGAAATTTTCCGACTAATGTTCCATGCTCTTGTCATCACAATGCTCCATTACCCCTATCATAACAATGCTCCATGAACCGTGCCATCACAATGTTCCACGGCCTTGTCATCCAAGGCTCCATGACCCTTTTCATCAGAGTGATCCAAAACCCCTGTAATCACAATTTTCCATGCCCTTGTCGTCACAAAGATACATGACACATGTCATCAGAATGCTCCGAGGACTTCTCATCAGAATGCTCAATGCCCTTGTCATCACAATGTTCCATAACCCCTGTTTTCAAAATGTTCCATGACACTTTTCATCAATTTGCTCCAAGACCATGTCATCACAATGCTCCCTGCCCTTCTCATCACAATGCACAACGACCTTGTCATCAAAATGCTTCATGACCTCTGTCATCACAATGCACCACGCCCTTGTCATCAAAATGCCACATGAACATTGTCATCACAAAGCTCCATTACCCCTGTCATAACAATGATCCATGACCCCTGCCATCACAAGGTTCCACGGACTTGTCATCACAAGCCTCCATAACCCTTGTCATCACAGTGCTCCAAGACCCCTGTAATCACAATGCTCCATGCCCTTGGCATCACAAAGCTCCATGACGCATGTCATCTGAAATCTCCATGGCCTTATCATCACAATGCTCCATGCCCTTGTCATCACAATGCTCCAACAGCCCTGTAATCATAATGCTCCATGCCTCTTTTTATCTCAATGCTCCATCAACCCTTTCATGACAATGCACCGTGTCCATCACCATAATATTTCATGCTATTGCCATCACAATGAAATCAAAATGCTCAATGATCTCTGTCATCACAATGCACCAAACCCTTCTGATCACAATGTTCCATAACACTTGTCATCACAATGCCCCATGAGGCTGGTCATCACAATTATCCATGGACTTCTCATCACAATGCTCCATGATCTTTGTCAACACAATGCTCAATACACTTATCATCACAATGCTCCCTGACAGTTGTCATCAGTATGCTCCTTGAACCCTGTCATGACAAGGCTCCATGCATTTTTCATCACAATGATCCATTCCCTTTTCATCACAATGCTCCAAGACCACTGCAGTCAGAATGCTCCATGTACTTGTCATCACAAAACTCCATGACGAATGTAATCAGAATGCTCCATTGCCTTCTCATCACAATACTCCATGCCCTTGTCATCACAATGCTTCAAAACCCCTGTAATCACAATGCTCCATGCACATTTTCATCAGAATGCTCCATGACCCTTTTCATAAAAATGCTTCATGACCCCTGACATCACAATGTTCCATAACCCCTGTCATCAAAATGTTCCATGACACTTTTCATAAATTTTCTCCCTGACCCTGTCATCACAATGCTCCCTGCCTTTCTCATCACAATGCACCACGACCTTGTCATCAAAATGCTCCATTACCTTTGTCATCACAATCCTCCATGACACTTGTTATCACAATGCTCCATGCCATTTTCATCACAATGGACAATGACATATGTCATCACAATGCTCCCTTACACCTGTCTTCACAATACTCCATGACCTTGTCATCACAATGTTCCATGCCCTTGTCATCGCAATGCTCCATGCACTTGTCATCACAATAATCCATGAAACTTGTCAGACCAATGTTCCATGCCCCAGTCATCACAATGCTTCATGACCTTGGTCATCACAATGCTCAATGACCCCTGTAATCACAATGCTCCGTGACTCCAGTCATCATAATGCTTCATGACCTTTGTCATCACAATGGTCCATTCCCTCGTCACACAAGGCTCTCTGACCTTTGTCACCCCAATGCTCCATGTCCTTGTCATCACAAAGCTCCATGACGCATGTCATCAGAATGCTCCATTGCCTTCTCATCACAATGCTTCTTGCCCTTGTCATCACAATGCTTCAAAACCCCTGTAATCACAATTCTCCATGCACCTTTTCATCAGAATGCTCCATGACCCTTTTCATCAAAATGCTCCATGACCCCTGACATCACAATGTTCCATAACCCCTGTCATCAAAATGTTCCATGACACTTTTCATCAGTTTGCTCCATGACCCTGTCATCACAATGCTCCCTGCCCTTCTCATCACAATGCACCACGACTTTGTCATCAAAATGCTCCATGACCTTTGTCATCACAAAGCTCCATGACCCTTGGCATCACAATGCTCCATGCCATTTCATCACAATGCTACATGAAACCTCTCATCACATTGCTCCTTTCCCTTGTCAGCACAATGTTCCATGACGCTTGTCATCACAATGCTCGATACTCTTCTCATCACAATGCTCCATGCCCTTGTCATTACAATCCCCATGACACATGTGTCACAGTGTTCCGTGCCCTAGTCATCACAATGCTCCATGCCGAATCCCATCACAATATTCCATGAAATTTTCAGACCAATGTTCCATGCCCTTGTCATCACAATGCTCCATTAACCCTGTCATAACAATGACCCCTGCCATCACAATGTTCCATGGCCTTGTCATACAAGGCTCCATGACCCTTGTCATCCCAGTGCTCCAAGAACCCTGTAAGCACAATTTTCCATGCCCTTGTCGTCACAATGATTCATGACGCATGTCATCAGAATGCTCCGAGGCCTTCTCATCACAATGCTCCATGCCCTTGTCATCACAATGCTCCAAGACCCCTGTAATCACAATGCTCCATGCCCCTTGTCATTACAGTGCTCCATGACGCCCGTCATCACAATTATCCGTGATCTTCTCATCACAATACTCCACGGTCTTGCCGTCACAATGCTCCATATCCCATGTCATCACAATTCTCCAAGTCCTTGTCATCACAATGCTCCATGATACTTCTTATCACAATGTTACATGATATTTTCATCACAATTCTCCATGCACTTGTCATCGCAATGCTCTATGACCCCTGTAATCACAATGCTCCATGTCCTTTTCATCACAAAGCTCCATGATGCATGTCATCAGAATGCTCCATTGCCTCCACATCACAATGCTACATGCCCTTATCATCACAATGCTCCATGACTCCTCACATCACAATGTTCCATAACCCCTGTAATCAAAATGCTCCATGACCCTTTTCATCACAAAGCTACATGACCCCTGACATCACAATGTTCTATAACACCTGTCATCAATATGTTCCATGACACTTTTCATCTAATTGCTCCATGACCCTGTCATCACAATGCTCCCTGTCCTTCTCATCACAATGCACCACACCCTTGTCATCAAAATGCTCCATGACCTTTGTCATAACAAAGGTCCATGACCCTTGGCATCACAATGTTCCATGCCATTTCATCACAATGCTACATGAAACCTCTCATCACATTGTTCCATGACCCTGAAATCACAATGCTCCATGACCACAGTCATCACAGCGCTCCCTGACCCCTGACAACACAATGATCTGGGAATCTTGTCATCAAAATGCTCCATGACCCTTGTCATCACAATGCTCCATGAAGCCTCTCATCACATTACTCAATGCCCTTGTCGTTACAATCCTACATGTCCCATGTATCACAGTGTTCCGTGCCCATGTCATCACAATGCTCCTTCCCCACTCTCATCACAATAATCCATGAAACTTTTACTTCCAATGCTCGATGCCCTTGTCATCACAATGCTCTATTGCCCATGTCATAACCATGCTCCATGACGCCTGCCATCACAATGTGCTATGGCCTTTTCATCACAAGGATCCAATACCCCTGTAATCACAATGCTCCATGCCCCTTTTCATCAGAATGCTCCATGGGAATTGTCATCACAAGGCTCCATGGTCCTCTCATCACAATGCTCCAGGACCTTGTCATCACAATGGTCCATGCCCATGTCATCAAAAGGCTCTGTGAAATATGTTCACCACATTGCTCCATGAAATTTTCATCACAATGCTCCGTGACTCCAGTCATCACATTGCTTTATGACCTTTGTCCTTACAATAGTCCATGCCCTCATCACACAAGGCTCTGTGACCTTTGTCACCACAATGCTCCATGCCCTTGTCATCTCAATGCTCCATGCCCACTGTCATCACAATAATCCATGAAACTTGTCAGACCAATGTTCCATGCCCCTCTCATCACATTGCTCCATGCCCTTGTAATCACAATGCTCCATGGCCCCTGTCATCACAATGCTCCGTGACTCCAGTCATCACAATGATTCATGACCTTTGTCCTCACAATGGTCCATGCCCTCGTCAAACAAGGCTCTGTGATCTTTGTCACCACAATGATCCATGAAATTTTCATCACAATGCTCTGTGTCCCTTGTCATCACAATTATCCATGCCTTTGTCAGCACAATTCTCCATGACAATATTCCTCACAATGCTCCATGTGCTTGTCCGCACAAGGCCCCATGACCTGTGTCATCACAATGCGCCATGCGCTTGTCATCACAATGCTCCACAACCGTGTCATCACAGTGCTCCATAAAACTTGTCATCACAATGCTCCATGCACTTCACATCAAAATGCTCTCCCACCACTGATATCATGAAGTTCCATCACTAGTCATCACAATACTCCCTCACCCCTGTCATCAAAATGTTCCAGGACACCTGTCATCAAAATGCTCCATGACCTTTTTCATCATAATCCTCCATGACCCCTGACATCACAGTGTTCCATAACCACTGTCATAAAAATGTCCCATGACAATTTTCATCAAATTGCTCCATGACCCTTTCATCACAATGATCCCTGCCCTTCTCATACACAGTTCACCACGCGCTTGTCATCAGAATGCTCCATGACTTTTGTCATCACAAAGCTACATGACCCTTGGCATCACAATGCTCCATGCCCTTGTCATCAAAATGCTCCATGAACACTCTCATCACATTGTTCATTGCCCTTGTCATCACAGGCTCCGTGATGCTTTTCATCACAATGCTCGATGCTCTTCTTAACACAATGCTCCATGCCATTGTCATTACAATCTGCCATGACCCATGTATCACAGTGTTCCGTGCCCTTGTCATCACAATGCTCCATGCCCCCTCTCATCACAATAAACCATGAAGCTTTTCAGACCAATGCTCCATGCCCTTGTCATTGAAATGCTCCATTACCCCTGTTATAACAATGCTCCATGACACCTGCCATTACAGTGTTCCATGGCCTTGTCATCACAAGGCTCCATAAACCTTGTCATCACAATGCTCCGTGTCCTTGCCATCAAAAAGCTCCATGACGCATGTCATCAGAATGCTCCATGGTGTTCTCATTCACGATGCTCCATGCCCCTGTCATCACAATTCCCCTAGACCTCTGTAATCAAAATGCTCAATGCCCCTTTTCATCTCAATGCTCCATGAACCGTTTCATCACAATGCACCATGCCCATCATGATAATGCTTCATGCTATTGTCATCAAAATGAAATCAAAATGCTCCATGACCTCTGTCATCACAATGATCCAAAACTTTGTGATCACAATGTTCCATAGCACTTGTCATAACAATGCCCCATGACGCACATCATCACAATTATCCATGGCCTTCTATTCACAATACTCCATGACCTTTGTCATCACAATGCTCAATACACTTGTCATCACAATGCTCGCTGACACTGGTCATCAGTATGCTCCTTGAACCCTGTCATGACAAGGCTCCATGAATTTTGCATCACAGTGATCCATGTGCTTTTCATTACAATGCTCTGTGACCCTTGTCATCGCAATGCACCATGCCTTTGTCAGCACAATGATCCATGACACTTGTCATCACAATGCTCCATGTGCTTTTCAGCACAATGCTCCTTGAACCATGTCATCACAATGCACCATGCGCTTGTCATCACAATGCTCCAAGACCCCTGTAATCACAATTCTCCATGCACATTTTCATCAGAATGCTCCATGAGACTTGTCATCACAAGGCTCCATGGTCTTCTCATTACAATGCTCCAGGACGTTGTCATCACAATGCTCCATGACCCAAGTCATCACAATACTCCATGAACATTTTCATCCCAAAGCTCCATGACCTTCTCTTCTCACTTCTACATGACCCTTGTCATCACAATGCTCCATGACCACTCTCATCACAACCCTCCATGACCCCTGACAACACAGTGATCCGGGACTCTTGTCATCAAAATGCTCCTTAAACCTTGTCATCAAAATGATCCATGCCCTTGTCATCCCAATGCTCCATGACACCTCTAATCACAATGCTCTGTGACGCTTGTTATCACAGTGCTCCGTGACCCTTGTCATCACAATGCTCCATGCCTTTGTCAGAAAAATGCTCCATGACCTTGTCATCACAGTCGTCCATGACCCTTGGGATCACATTGCAACATTCTCTTTTTATCTCTGTCTTTATTTTCTGGTTTTTATAGATTTTCAGATGTCCCTTTTTACGGGTGGGAAGTGACAATTCTTTGTAGTGTGGATTTGCATTGCGGGCTTGCTTGATTGGCCAAAAAGTGTGTATTCATTTTCTCCTGGATATATTCAGCAGAAAATGCATACGCCCTTTTTGGCCAAGTGCATCATTGTCGAAGTTGTTACGCTTTCCCTGTGCTTTAAAGGCGATTCGAATTTACCACTTGAAATATGTTTTGTGCAATTCTGCCTCATTTTCAAGTCTGCTTCGTTGCCTTCCCTCAACAGATTTTTGGAAGAGAGTTGTCCTTTATAACTCTGCAGGTTCGTGAATTGCTGTGCCCCTCAGCTCCAATTTTCAACTCGTGTTTTTGTGAGCTGACCACAAATCCACAATTTTGCTACAGGACTTATACTGGTTCCGGGGGTGCAGGCTGACGCTTTGGATAATTTTTCCTTCCAGACGGGAAAATAGAGTGACATGTGTCCGTCCAAATGCCTACAGCTACTCTCTGTTTGGTTCTCCCTCTTCCCTTTCATCCACTGCACAATTTGCAAACTGTGCGAAGCAGGAGCTTATAGGGGCTGACTCTCCAAGTTGGGAGACTGATAGTAAAGCAGTTGGAATGCCAAACTGGAGCACAAGGAGGGGAAAAATTAGGAGCCTTTTAGAAATCTTTTGCCATCACATGGTGTCCATTCTCTAGGTTTCCCATACATTTTATAACTGTAGTGATATTCCCTTCTACCTGGAGAGTTGGGACCCATGGAATGGGTGGCAGGCATTACTGCTTTAAAGGGTCTGCATTTTCTCACCCCATCTCACCAGTCCTCTCAACCCCAAGTGTCCAGCTTTATGTCTCATCTAGCTGTCTTTGCAGATGGGGTCATTCCAGGTTTCATCAGATCCCCTGAAGGAATTGTGTAAGAATTCCGCTGTTTTTTTTTTGTTTTGTTTTTGAAATTCATTTTTATAATGGGGTTGAGCTGATTTTCACCGACATGTTTATGCCGGTCTAGACATACTTGATTCCCTTATGGAGACATATCAATATATAGGTTTTAAGTTTCTAACTAGTCAGATATATTCCTGTGCTGGGAATTGGGGTTTTGAGTCCCGTTCACTGAGGAAGGTGTAGGTTTTGTCTATTCTGTATTTGCTTCATGGAATGGTACATGTGCTAATATCACACTCTGGTTTTATGCATCACCCCAACTCTCCTTCCCCCTTAAGCGGTCATAAGAGTGTTTTCTCAATGTGAGACTCTGTTATCTTTCCTCAGTTCATGTATAACCATGTTTACAGGACCTTCATAAGTGGTATCTTATGATAAGTTTCTTTTTCTGTGTGACTTATTTCACTTAGAATCATCGTACCTAAATCCACTCATTATGCTGCTACTGGCCTTATGACATTGATTTCATGTCTGAGTGATATTCAATTGTACAAAATTACCAGAAGTTCTTTACGCAATTTTCTCTTTCCTGGAATATTTAAGTTGTACTGATGTTGAGGTTCTTGTATGCAGAGCAGCCATAAACTTTAGGGTGCCTGTGTCTTGTTGATATTTAGTCTTCCCAAGTTATATGCCCATGAGTGGAAGTGCCCTATGCTCGGTAGCTTTGTTTTTTAGATGTTTTAGGAAACAGCATACACTTCTTCAAAGTGGCTCTTGGATATTTGTACCCCACCCATCAGCGTGACTAGCTCCCTGTTCTCCATGGCCTCTCCTGCATTTCTGGTTTGTACACATTTTTTGGATGGCCTTTCTGAGCAGTGGAAATTGAGACTTCTTTGTTGTGCAGATTTGCATTTCCCGCTTGCTTGGTTGGCCAAAAAATCTGTATGTGTTTTTTTCCTGAAGTTATTCATGAAAAAAACGCATACACCCTTTTGCCCAACTACATCATTTTAGAAATTCTGCTGCTTTTCATAAGCTTTAAATGTGAGTCCAATCTCCCTTTTGAAATCCGTTTCCTGCAATTCTGCCTCTCATTCAGATACTCTTCGTTGCCTTACCTGAATATATTTTTGGACGTTGGTTATCATTTTTATATTTGCAGGTTTTTGAATTGTCTGCTCCTGAGCTCCATTTTGCAACTCGCTTTTTTTGTGAGTGGCCACCAAACCATTGTATTGCTTCCGGCCGTATTCTGGTTCTGGGGAGGCAGGCTGAGCCTTTGGTTAATTTTTCTTCCTAATGGGAAATTAGAGTGACATGTGCCTGTCAAAACTCCTACAGCTAGTCTCTCATTGGTTCCCCCTCTTCCCGTTTATCCTCTGCACAAATTGCAAGCAGTGTGAAACAGGAGGTTAAAGGTGCTGATTCTCCAAGTGGGGAGATTGTTAGTAATTTGGTTGGAATGGCGAACCCCAGCACCAGGAGATCAAAAATGAGGTGCATTTTAGACCCCTTTCCTGATCACACGGTGTACATTCGTCTCGGTCTCCCATGCATGTTTTCGCTGTCAGAAGATTCCCTTGAACCTGCAGATCTGGGACCCATGGAATGGGAATCAGGCAGTATTTCTTTTAAAGGTCTGCATTTCCTCACCCAGCCTCTCTAACATCTCTTAGTGTGCATAGCTTCCTGCCTTATATATCATCCTGCTGTGGGTCTACATGTGTTCAATCCATGTTACATCATAGCCCTTCAACAAAAGTTGTAAGAATTTTTGTCTGTCTCACTGTTTTTATAAATATTTTTAAATTTATTTTTATAGTGGTTACAGCTGATTTTCAAAGCTCTGTTTTTTGCTGCTGTACATCCACTTGATTCATGTACTGTGAGAGAACAATAAATTCTTTTTCAGATGCTTACCATTCATATGTATTATTTTCCAGTGACTTGAGTGGGCTGAGTGCAGTTCTTTGAGGTACGTTGTAGGCCTTGTCAGTTATTCAATGTGGTACTTGGAATGGTATCTTTGCTAATTTCAACCTCCTGGTTAATACCTCACCCTTCCTCACCTTTCCATTTAGCAGCCTTATGTCTATTTTCTACATATTTGACTATGTTTCTGTTTTGTAATTTATTTCATGTGTATCCATTTTTGATTCCACCTTTAAGTGACATCTTATGATATGTGTCTTTTTCTTTCTGACATACGTCACTTAGAATGATCGTATGTAAATCCTCCAGAGTTGTTACAACTGGCCTTATTTCATTGATTTCTGGATGAGTAATATTCCCCTCTACATAAGTAAACCATCTACATAAGCAGCCCTAAATTTTGGGGTGGCTCTATCTTATTGATTTTCAGTTTTCCCAACGTATATTCCCTAGACTGGAAGTGCCCTTAGCTCTGTAGCTCTGTTGTTTACTTGTTTTAGGGAACACAGTGCACTCCTCCAGAGAGGCAGTTGGCAATTTACATCCTGTCCATCAGCATAACTAGGCTCCCTGTTCTCCAGGGCCTATCTTGCCTTTCTGGTTTTTACACATTTTGCGGATGGCCCTTTTGACCGGTCTGAAGTGATACTTCATTGTAGTGCAGATTTGAATTGCCCGCTTGCTTGCTTGGCCAAAAAGCACGTATGCATTTTCTCCTGAATATATTCAGGAGAAAACGCATATGCCCTTTTGGGCCAAGTGAATCATTGTCGAAGTTGTGCCCCTATTCCTGGGCTTTAAATGCGATTCCAATGTACCTCTTGAAATCTGTTTCCTGCTATTCTGGTTCGTTTTCAAGTCTGCCTCATTGCCTTCCCTCATCAGATTTTCGGGCGATTGTTGTCCTTTACTACTCTGCCAGTTTGTGCATTGCTGTGCCCCTGAACTCCATTTTTCAACTCGATATTTGTGAGCTGACCGCAAGTCCAAAATTTTGGTGCAGGACCTATACTGGTTGCCAGCGGGTGTCTGAGACTTTGGTTAATTCTTCTTCCTGCTGGGAAATTAGAATGACATGTGCCCGTCCAAATGCCTAACAGCTACTCTCTCATTAATTCTCCCTCTTCCCTTTTATCCTCTACAATATTGTCCACCTGTGACAACCAGGAGGTTAAAGGGCCTGTCTCTCAAAGTTGGGAGATTGATAGTAAAGCAGTTGGAAAGTCAACCTGGAGCACAAGGAGAGGGATTATTAGTTGAGTTTTAGAAACCTTTCATATTAACAGTGTGTCTATTCTCTAGGTTTCCAGTACATGTTATAGCTGTACTAATATTCCCTTCAACCTGGAGAGTTGGGACCCGTGGAATGTGTGCCACGCAGTATTGCTTTAAATGGTCTGCATTTGCTCACCGAATCTCACCAATCCTCTCAGTCCCAAGTGTCCAGCCTTATGCCACATCCAGCTGTCATTGTAGATAGGGTGATTCCAGGTTTCATCAGAGCCCCTGAAGGAATTGTAAAGAATTTCCCTGTTATTTTGTTTTGTTTTTGAAATTCCTTTTTATAGTCGGTTTGAACTGATTCTCACTGCCAGGTTTATGCCAGTCTAGACAAACTTGATTCCCATAAGGAGACTTATCAATACATAGGTTTTAAGATTCTTACCAGTCAGATATATTCCTCTGCGGGAAATATGGGGTTTTGAATCCCTTTCACTGAGGAAAGTGTAGGTTTGTCTATTCCGTATTTGGTTTTTGGAACGGTACCTGTACTAATATCAAACTCTGGTTTTATGCATCACCCCACCTCTCCTTTACCCTTAAACAGGCATAAGAGTGTTTTCTAAATGTGAGACTCTGTTCTGTTTCCTAACTCAGTTCATGTGTAGCCATGTTTACAGGACTTTCATAAGTGATATCGTATGATAAGTTTCTTTTTCTCCGTGACTTATTTCACTTAGAATCATCGTACCTTAATCCACTCATTTTGCTGGACTTATGACATTGATTTCATGGTTGACTGATACTCTATCGTGTGTAAGTAACACAATTTCTTGAACTATTTTGTCTTTGCTGGTATATTTAAGGTGTACCCACGTTGAGGTTGTTGTAAGCAGTGCAGCCCTAAATTTTGGATGGCTCTGTCTTATTGCTTTTCAGTTTTCCCAAGGTATATTCCCTAGACTGGAAGTGCCCTTGGCTCTTTAGCTCTGTTGTTTCCTTGTTTTAGGGAACACAGTGCACTCCTCCAGAGAGGCAGTTGGCAATTTACATCCTGTCCAGCAGCATAACTAGGCTCCCTGTTCTCCATTGCCTGTCTTGCCTTTCTGGCTTTTACACATTTTGCGGATGTCCCTTTTGACAGGTGGGAAATGATACTTCTTTGTAGTGCAGATTTGAATTGCCCCCTTGCTTGCTTGGCCAAAAAGGGCGTATGCATTTTCTCCTGAATATATTCACGAGAAAACGCATAAGCCCTTTTTGGCAAAGTGCATCATTGTCGAAGTTGTGCCCCTCTTCCTGTGCTTTAAAGGCGATTCCAATGTACCTCTCGAAATCTGTTTCCTGCTATTCTGGCTCGCTTTCAATTCTGCCTCGTTGCCTTCCCTCAACAGATATTTGGACGATTGTTGTCCTTTATTTCTCTGCCAGTTTGTGCATTGCTGTGGCCCTGAGCTCCATTTTTCAACTCGTTTTTTGTGAGCTGACCGCAAGTCCAAAATTTTGGTTCAGGACCTATAGTGGTTACCGGCGGGTGGCTGAGACTTTGGTTAATTCTTCTTCCTGCCGGGAAATTAGAGTGACATGTGCCCATCCAAATGCCTAACAGCTACTCTCTCATTGGTTCTCCATCTTCCCTTTCATCCTCTGCCAAATTGGCAACCTGTGCGAACCAGGAGGTTAAAGGAGCTGTCTCTCCAAGTTGGGAGATTGATAGTAAAGCAGTTGGAAATTCAAACTGGAGCACCAGGAGAGGGACTATTAGTTGAGTTTCAGAAACCTTTTGTATTCACACTGTGTCCATTCTCTAGGTTTCCCGTACATGTTATAGCTGTAGTAATATTCCCTAGAACCTGGAGAGTTGGGACCCTTGGAATGTGTGCCATATAATATTGCTTTAAAGGGTCTGCATTTGCTCACTGAATCTCACCAATCCTCTCAGTCCCAAGTGTCCAGCCCTATGCCACATCCAGCTGTCGTTGTAGATAGGGTCATTCCAGGTTTCATCAGAACCCCTGAAGGAATTGTAAAGAATTTCCCTGTTTTTTTGCTTTGTTTTTGAAATTCCTTTTTATAGGGGGATTGAGCTGATTCTCACTGCCATGTTTATGGCAGTCAAGACACACTTCATTCCCTTATGGAGACATATCAATACATAGGTTTTAAGTTTCTTACTAGTCAGATATAAAGCTCTGCGGGAAATATGGGTTTTTGAGCCCATTTCACTAAGGAAAGTGTAGGTCTTTTCTATTCCGTAGTTGGTTTTTGGAACGGTACATGTACTAATATAAACTCTGGTTTTATGCATCACCCCACCTCTCCTTCCCCCTTAAGCAGGCATAAGATTGTTTTCTATATGTGAGACTCTGTTCTGTTTCCTAACTCAGTTCATGTGTAGCCATGTTTACAGGACCTTCATAAGTGATATCTTATGATAAGTTTCTTTTTCTCTGTGACTTATTTCACTTAGAATCCTCGTACCTGAATCCACTCATTTTGCTGCTACTGGCCTAATGACATTGATTTCATGACTGACTGATATTCCATCGTATGTAAGTAAAACAATTTCTTGAACCAATTTTGTCTTACCTAGGATATTTAAGGTGTACCCAAGTTGAGGTTCTTGTAAACAGTGCAGACCTAAATTTTGGGTGGCTCTGTCTTATTGATTTTCAGTTTTCCCAAGGTATAATCCCTAGACTGGTAGTGCCCTTGGCTCTGTAGCTCTGTTGTTTACTTGTTTTAGGGAACACACTGCACTCCGCCAGAGAGGCAGTTGTCAATTTACATCCTGTCCATCAGCAAAACTAGGCTCCCTGTTCTTCAGGGCGTATGTTGTCTTTCTGGATTTTACACATTTTGCGGATTTCCTTTTGACCGGTGGGAAGTGATACTTCTTTGTATTGCAGATTTGCATTGCCCGCTGCTTGCATGGACAAAAAGCGTGTATGCGTTTTCTGCTGAATATATTCAGGAGAAAACGCATAAGCCCTTATTGGCCAAGTGAATCATTGTCGAAGTTGGGCCCCTATTCCTGTGCTTTAAAGACAATTCCAATGTACTTCTTGAAACCTGTTTCCGGCTATTCTGGCTCGCTTTCAAGTCCGCCTCGTTGCCTTCCCTCAACAGATTTTCGGACGAATGTTGTCCTTTACTACTCTGCCAGTTTGTGCATTGCTGCCCCTGAGCTCCATTTTTCAACTCGTTTTTTCTGAGCTGACCGCAAGTCCAAAATTTTGGTTGAGGACCTATACTGGTTCCAGGCGGGTGTCTGAGAATTTGGTTAATTCTTCTTCCTGCCGGGAAATTAGAATGACATGTGCCCGTTCATATGCCTAACAGCTACTCTCTCATTGGTTCTCCCTCTTCCCTTTCATCCTCTACAAAATTGGCCACCTGTGAGAACCAGGATGTTAAAGGAGATGTCTCTCCAACTTGGGAGATTGATAGTAAAGGAGTTGGAAAGTCAAACCGGAGCACCAGGAGAGGGATTATTAGTTGAGTTTTAGAAACCTTTCATATTCACAGTGTGTATATTCTCTAGGTTTCCCGTACATATTATAGCTTTAGTAACATTCCCTTCAACCTGGAGAGTTGGGACCCTTCGAATGTGTGCCATGCATTATTGCTTGAAATGCTCTGGATTGCTCACCGAATCTCACCAATCCTCTCAGTCCCAAGTGTCCAGCCTTATGCCACATCCAGCTGTCGTTGTAGAAAGGGTCATTCCAGGGTTCATCAGAGTCCCTGAATGAATTTTAAAGAATTTCCCTGATTTTTGTTTTGTTTTTGAAATTCCTTTTTATAGTGGGTTTGAGCTGATTCTCACTGCCATGTTTATGCCAGTCTAGACCCACTTCATTCCCTTACGGACACATATCAATACATAGGATTTAAGATTGTTACTAGTCAGATATATTCCTCTGCGGGAAATATGGGGTTTTGCGTCCCTTTCACTGAGGAAGGTGTAGGTCTTGTCTATTCCATATTTGGGTGTTTTAACGGTAGCTGTACGAATATCAAACTCTGGTTTTATGCATCACCCCTCTGCTCCTTTCCCCTTAAGCAGGCATAAGATTTATTTCTAAACGTGAGACTCTGTTCTCTTTCCTAACTCAGTTCATGTGTAGCCATGTTTACAGGAACTTCATAAGTGATATCTTATGATAAGTTTCTTTTTCTCTGTGACTTATTTCACTTAGAATCATCGTACCTGAATCCAATCATTTTGCTGCTACTGGCCTATGACATTGATTTCATGGCTTAGGGATATTCCATCGTATGTTAGTAACACATTTTCTTGAACCCTTTTTGTCTTTCCTGCGATATTTAAGGTGTACCCAAGTTGAGGTTCGTGTAAGCAGTGCAGCCCTAAATTTTGGAGTGGCTATGTCTTATTGATTTTCAGTATGCCCAAGGTATAATCCCTAGACTGGAAGTGCCCTTGGCTCTGTAGCTCTGATGTTTACCTGTTTTAGGGAACACAATTCACTCCTCCAGAGAGGGAGTTGGCAATTTACATCCTGCACATCAGCATAAAAAGGCTCCCTGTTCTCCAGCGCCTGTCTTGCCTTCCTGGTTTTTACACATTTTGCGGATGTCCCTTTTCACCACTCGGAAGTGATACTTCTTTGTAGTGCAGATTTGCATAAATGGCTTGCTTGCTTGGACAAAAAGGATGTATGCGTTTTCTCCTTAATATCTTCAGGAGAAAACACATACGCCCTTTTTGTCCAAGTGCATCATGGTCGAAGTTGTGCCCCTCTTCCTGTGCTTTGGAGGCGATTCCAATGTACCTCTTGAAATCTGTTTCCTGCTATTCCGGCTCGCATTCAGGTCCACCCCGTTGCCTTCCCCCAACAGATTTTTCGACGATATTTGCCCTTTAGTACTCTGCCAGTTTGTGAATTGCTGTGCCCCTGATCTCCATTTTTCAACTCATTTTTTGTGAGCTGACCACAAGTCCAAAATTTTCGTTCAGGAACTCTACAGTTTCCCAGTGGGTGGCTGAGAATTTGATTAATTCTTCTTCCTGCCGAGCAATTAGAGTGACATGTGCCCGTCGAAATTCCTAACAGCTATTCTCTCATTGGTTGTCCCTCTTCCCTTTCATCCTCTGCCAAACAGGCAACCTGTGAGAACCAGGAGGTTAAAGGGGATGTCTCTCCAAGTTGGGAGATTGATAATAAAGCAGTTGGAAATTCAAAGTGGAGCACCATAAGAGGGACTCTTAGTTGAGTTTTAGAAACCTTTCGTATTCACAGTGTGTCCATTCTCTAGGTTTCCCATACATGTTATAGCTGTAGTAATATTCCCTTCAACCTGGAGAGTTGGGACCCTTGGAATGTGTGCCACGCATTATTCCTTTGAATGGTCTGCATTTGCTCACTGAATCTCAACAAACCTCTCAGTTCCAGATGTCCAGGCTTATGCCACATCCAGCTGTCCTTGTAGAGAGGGTCATTCCAGGTTTCATCAGAGCCCCTGTAGGAATTGTAAAGAATTTCCCTGTTGTTTTGTTTTGTTTTTGAAATTCCTTTTTATAGTGGGTTTGAGCTGATTCTCACTGCCATGTTTATGCCAGTCTAGACCCACTTCATTCCCTTACAGACACATATCAATACATAAGTTTTAAGATTCTTACTAGTCAGATATATTCTTCTGCGGAAAATATGGGGTATTGTGTCCCTTTCACTGAGGAAGGTGTAGGTCTTGTCTATTCCATATTTGGGTTTTGGAACGGTAGCTGTACGAATATCAAACTCTGGTTTTATGCATCACCCCTCCGCTCCTTTCACCTTAAGCAGCCATAAGATTGTTTTCTAAACGTGAGACTCTGTTCTCTTTCCTAACTCAGTTCATGTGTAGCCACGTTTACAGGAACTTCATAAGTGATATCTTATTATAAGTTTCTTTTTCTCTGTGACTTATTTCACTTAGAATCATCGTACCTGAATCCACTCATTTTGCTGCTACTGGCCTTAAGACATTGATTTCATGGCTGAGGGATATTCCATCGTACGTAAGTACAATTTCTTGAACCAATTTTGTCTTTCCTGGGATATTTAAGGTGTACCCAAGTTGAGGTTCTTGTAGGCAGGGCAGACCTAAATTTTGGGGTGGCTCTGTCTTATTGATTTTCAGTTTTCCCAAGGTATATTCCCTAGACTGGAAGTGCCCTTGGCACGGTAGCTGTGTTGTTTACTTGTTTTAGGGAACACAATGCCCTCCCCCATACAGATAGTTGGAAATTTACATCCCGCCCATCAGCATAACTAGGCTCCCTGTTCTACAGGGCCTGCCTTGCGTTTCTGGTTTTTACACATTTTGCGGATGTCCCTTTTGACCCGTGGGAAGTGACACTTCTTTGTAGTGCAGATTTGCATTGCCTGCTTGCTTGCTTGGCCAAAAGGGCGTATGCATTTTCTCCTTAATATATTCAGGAGAAAACACATACGACCTTTTTGGCCAAGTGCATCATTGTCGAAATTGTGTCCCTCTTCCTATGCATTGAAGGCAATTCCAATGTACCTCTTGAAATATGTTTTTTGCTATTCTGGCTCGCATTCAAGTCTGCCTCGGTGCCTTTCCTCTACAGATTTTTGGTCGATACTTGTCCATTATTACTCTGCCAGTTTGTGAATTGCTGTGCCCCTGAGCTCCATTTTTCAACTCGTTTTTTGTGAGCTGACCGCAAGTCCAAAATTTTGGTTCAGGACCAATACTGGTTCCCGGCGGTTGGCTGAGACTTTGAATAATTCTTCTTCCTGCCGGGAAATTGGAGTGACATGTGCCTGTCCAAATGCCTAACAGCTATTCTCTCATTGGTTCTCCATCTTCCCTTTCATCCTCTGCCAAATTGGCAACCTGTGAGAACCAGGAGGTTAAAGGGGCTGTCTCTCCAAGTTGGGAGATTGATAGTAAAGCAGTTGGAAAGTCAAACCGGAGCACCAGGAGAGGGACTCTTAGTTGAGTTTTAGAAACCTTTCATATTCACACTGTTTCCATTCTCTAGGTTTCCCGTACATGTTATAGCTGTAGTAATATTCCCTTCAACCCGGAGAGTTGGGATCCTTGGAATGTGTGCCACGCATTATTGCTTTAAATGGTCTGCTTTTGCTGACCCAATATCACCAATCCTCTCAGTCCCAAGTGTCCAGCCTTATGCCACATCCAGCTGTCATTGTAGATAGGGTTATTCCAGGTTTCATCAGAGCCCCTGAAGGAATTGTGAAGAATTTCCCTATTTTTTTGTTTTGTTTTGAAATTCCTTTTTATAGTGGGTTTGAGCTGATTCTCACTGCCATGTTTATGCCAGTCTAGACACACTTGATTCCCTTACGGAGTCATATCAATACATAGGTTTTAAGATTCTTACTAGTCAGATATATTCCTCTGCGGGAAATATGGGGTTTTGAGTCCCTTTCACTGACGAAGGTGTAGGACTTGAATAATCCATAGTTGGTTTTTGGAACGGTACCTGTACTAATATCAAACTCTGGTTTTATTCATCACCCCACCTCTCATTCCCCCTGAGGCAGGCATAAAAGTGTTTTCTAAATGTGAGTCTCTGTTCTCCTTCCTGACTCAGTTCATGTGTAGCCATGTTTACAGGACCTTCATAAGTGATATCTTATGATAAGTTTCTTTTTCTCTGTGACTTATTTCACTTAGAATCATCTTACCTGAATCCACTCATTTTGCTGCTACTGGCCTTATGACATTGATTTCATGTCTGAGGGATATTCCATCGTACTATATTAACACAATTTCTTGAACCGTTTTTGTTTTTGCTGGGATATTTAAGGTGTACCCAAGTTGAGGTTCGTGTAAGCAGTGCAGCCCTAAATTTTGGGGTGGCTCTCTCTTATTGATTTTCTGTATGCCCAAGGTATATTCCCTAGACTGGAAGTGACCTTGTCTCTGTAGCTCTGGTGTTTACCTGTTTTAGGCAACACAATGCACTCCTCCAGAGAGGGAGTTGGCAATTTACATCCCGCACATCAGCATAAAAAGGCTCCCTGTTCTCCAGCCCCTGTCTTGCCTTCCTGGTTTTTACACATTTTGCGGATGTCCCTTTTCACCACTGGGAAGTGATACTTCTTTGTAGTGCAGATTTGCATTGCTGGCTTGCTTGCTTGGACAAAAAGGGTGTATGCGTTTTCTCCTTAATATCTTTAGGAGAAAACACATATGCCTTTTTTGGCCAAGTGCATCATGGTCGAAGTTGTGCCCCTCTTCCTGTGCTTTGGAGGCGATTCCAATGTACCTCTTGAAATCTGTTTCCTGCTATTCCGGCTCGCATTCAGGTCCACCTCGTTGCCTTCCCCCAACAGATTTTTCGACGATATTTGCCCTTTAGTACTCTGCCAGTTTGTGAATTGCTGTGCCCCTGATCTCCATTTTTCAACTCATTTTTTGTGAGCTGACCACAAGTCCAAAATTTTCGTTCAGGAACTCTACAGTTTCCCAGTGGGTGGCTGAGAATTTGATTAATTCTTCTTCCTGCCGAGCAATTAGAGTGACATGTGCCCGTCGAAATTCCTAACAGCTATTCTCTCATTGGTTCTCCCTCTTCCCTTTCATCCTCTGCCAAACAGGCAACCTGTGAGAACCAGGAGGTTAAAGGGGATGTCTCTCCAAGTTGGGAGATTGATAATAAAGCAGTTGGAAATTCAAAGCGGAGCACCATAAGAGGGACTCTTAGTTGAGTTTTAGAAACCTTTGGTATTCACAGTGTGTCCATTCTCTAGGTTTCCCGTACATGTTATAGCTGTAGTAATATTCCCTTCAACCTGGAGAGTTGGGACCCTTGGAATGTGTGCCACGCATTATTCCTTTGAATGGTCTGCATTTGCTCACTGAATCTCAACAAACCTCTCAGTTCCAGGTGTCCAGGCTTATGCCACATCCAGCTGTCCTTGTAGAGAGTGTCATTCCAGGTTTCATCAGAGCCCCTGTAGGAATTGTAAAGAATTTCCCTGTTTTTTTGTTTTGTTTTTGAAATTCCTTTTTATAGTGGGTTTGAGCTGATTCTCACTGCCATGTTTATGCCAGTCTAGACCCACTTCATTCCCTTACAGACACATATCAATACATAGGTTTTACGATTCTTACTAGTCAGATATATTCCTCTGCGGAAAATATGGGGTTTTGTGTCCCTTTCACTGAGGAAGGTGTAGGTCTTGTCTATTCCATATTTGGGTTTTGGAACGGTAGCTGTACGAATATCAAACTCTGGTTTTATGCATCACCCCTCCGCTCCTTTCACCTTAAGCAGCCATAAGAGTGTTTTCTAAACGTGAGACTCTGTTCTCTTTCCTAACTCAGTTCATGTGTAGCCATGTTTACAGGTACTTCATAAGTGATATCTTATTATAAGTTTCTTTTTCTCTGTGACTTATTTCACTTAGAATCATCGTACCTGAATCCAATCATTTTGCTGCTACTGGCCTTATGACATTGATTTCATGGCTGAGGGATATTCCATCGTACGTAAGTACAATTTCTTGAACCAATTTTGTCTTTCCTGGGATATTTAAGGTGTACCCAAGTTGAGGTTCTTGTAGGCAGGGCAGACCTAAATTTTGGGGTGGCTCTGTCTTATTGATTTTCAGTTTTCCCAAGGTATATTCCCTAGACTGGAAGTGCCCTTGGCACTGTAGCTGTGTTGTTTACTTGTTTTAGGGAACACAATTCCCTCCCCCATACAGGTAGTTGGAAATTTACATCCCGCCCATCAGCATAACTAGGCTCCCTGTTCTCCAGTGCCTGCCTTGCGTTTCTGGTTTTTACACATTTTGCGGATGTCCCTTTTGACCCGTGGGAAGTGACACTTCTTTGTAGTGCAGATTTGCATTGCCTGCTTGCTTGCTTGGCCAAAAAGGGCCTATGCATTTTCTCCTGAATATATTCAGGAGAAAACGCATACGACCTTTTTGGCCAAGTGCATCATTGTCGAAATTGTGTCCCTCTTCCTTTGCATTGAAGGCAATTCCAATGTACCTATTGAAATCTGTTTCTTGCTATTCTGGCTCGCATTCAAGTCTGCTTCGTTGCCTTTCCTCAACAGATTTTTGGTCGATACTTGACCATTATTACTCTGCCAGTTTGTGAATTGCTGTGCCCCTGAGCTCCATTTTTCAACTCGTTTTTTGTGAGCTGACCGCAAGTCCAAAATTTTGCTTCAGGACCAATACTGGTTCCCGTCGGTTGGCTGAGACTTTGATTAATTCTTCTTCCTGCCGGGAAATTAGAGTGACATGTGCCCGTCCAAATGCCTAACAGCTATTCTCTCATTGGTTCTCCATCTTCCCTTTCATCCTCTGCCAGATTGGCAACCTGTGAGAACCAGGAGGTTAAAGGGGCTGTCTCTCCAAGTTAGGAGATTGATAGTAAAGCAGTTGGAAAGTCAAACCGGAGCACCAGGAGAGGGACTCTTAGTTCAGTTTTAGAAACCTTTCATATTCACACTGTTTCCATTCTATAGGTTTCCCGTACATGTTATAGCTGTAGTAATATTCCCTTCAACCTGGAGAGTTGGGATCCTTGGAATGTGTGCCACGCATTATTGCTTTAAATGGTCTGCTTTTGCTGACCCAATATCACCAATACTCTCAGTCCCATGTGTCCAGCCTTATGCCATATCCAGCTGTCGTTGTAGATAGTGTTATTCCAGGTTTTATGAGAGCCCCTGAAGGAATTGTAAAGAATTTCCCTATTTTTCTGTTTTCTTTTGAAATTCCTTTTTATAGTGGGTTTGAGCTCATTCTCACTGCCATGTTTATGCCAGTCTAGACACACTCGATTACCTTACGGAGACATATCAATACATAGGTTTTAAGATTCTTACTAGTCAGATATATTCCTCTGCGGAAAATATGGGGTTTTGTGTCCCTTTCACTGACGAAGGTGTAGGTCTTGTCTATTCCATATTTGGGTTTTGGAACGGTAGCTGTACGAATATCAAACTCTGGTTTTATGCATCACCCCTCCGCTCCTTTCCCCTTAAGCAGGCATAAGAGTGTTTTCTAAACGTGAGACTCTGTTCTCTTTCCTAACTCAGTTCATGTGTAGCCATGTTTACAGGTACTTCATAAGTGATATCTTATTATAAGTTTCTTTTTCTCTGTGAATTATTTCACTTAGAATCCTCGTACCTGAATCCAATCATTTTGCTGCTACTGGCCTTATGACATTGATTTCATGTCTGAGGGATATTCCATCGTACGTAAGTACAATTTCTTGAACCAATTTTGTCTTTCCTGGGATATTTAAGGTGTACCCAAGTTGAGGTTCTTGTAGGCAGTGCAGACCTAAATTTTGGGTTGGCTCTGTCTTATAGATTTTCAGTTTTCCCAAGGTATATTCCCTAGACTGGAAGTGCCCTTGGCACTGTAGCTGTGTTGTTTACTTGTTTTAGGGAACACAATGCCCTGCCCCGTAAAGGTAGTTGGAAATTTACATCCCGCCCATCAGCATAACTAGGCTCCCTTTTCTCCAGGGCCTGCCTTGTGTTTCTGGTTTTTACACATTTTGCGGATGTCCCTTTTGACCCGTGGGAAGTGACACTTCTTTGTAGTGCAGATTTGCATTGCCTGCTTGCTTGCTTGGCCCAAAAGGGCGTATGCATTTTCTCCTGAATATATTCAGGAGAAAACGCATATGACCTTTTTGGCCAAGTGCATCATTGTCGAAATTGTGTCCCTCTTCCTGTGCATTGAATGCAATTCCAATGTACCTATTGAAATCTCTTTCCTGCTATTCTGGCTCGCAATCAAGTCTGCCTCGTTGCCTTTCCTCAACAGATTTTTGGTCGATACTTGTCCATTATTACTCTGTCATTTTGTGAATTGTTGTGCCCCTGAGCTCCATTTTTCAACTCGTTTTTTGTGAGCTGACCGCAAGTCCAAAATTTTGGTTCAGGACCAATACTGGTTCCCGGCAGTTGGCTGAGACTTTGAATAATTCTTCTTCCTGCCGGGAAATTGGAGTGACATGTGCCCGTGCAAATGCCTAACAGCTATTCTCTCATTGGTTCTCCATCTTCCCTTTCATCCTCTGCCAAATTGGCAACCTGTGACAACCAGGAGGTTAAAGGGGCTGTCTCTCCAAGTTGGGAGATTGATAGTATAGCAGTTGGAAAGTCAAACCGGAGTACCAGGAGAGGGACTCTTAGTTGAGTTTTAGAAACCTTTCATATTCACACTGTGTCCATTCTCTAGGTTTCCCGTACATGTTAAAGCTGTAGTAATATTCCCTTCAACCTGGAGAGTTGGGATCCTTGGAATGTGTGCCACGCATTACTGCTTTAAATGGTCTGCTTTTGCTGACCCAATATCACCAATCCTCTCAGTCCCAAGTGTCCAGCCTTATGCCACATCCAGCTGTCGTTGTGGATAGGGTTATTCCAGGGTTCATCAGAGCCCCTGAAGGAATTGTAAAGAATTTCCCTATTTTTTTGTTTTGTTTTGAAATTCCTTTTTATAGTGGGTTTGAGCTGATTCTCACTGCCATGTTTATGCCAGTCTAGACACACTTGATTCCCTTACGGAGACATATCAATACATAGGTTTTAAGATTCTTACTAGTCAGATATATTCCTCTGCGGGAAATATGGGGTTTTGAGTCCCTTTCACTGATGAAGGTGTAGGATTTGTATAATCCATAGTTGGTTTTTGGAACGGTACCTGTACTAATATCAAACTCTGGTTTTATTCATCACCCCACCTCTCCTTCCCCCTTAGGCAGGCATAAAAGTGTTTTCTAAATGTGAGTCTCTGTTCTCCTTCCTAACTCAGTTCATGTGTAGCCATGTTTACAGGACCTTCATAAGTGATATCTTATGATAAGTTTCTTTTTCTCTGTGACTTATTTCACTTAGAATCATCTTACCTGAATCCACTCATTTTGCTGCTACTGTCCTTGTGACATTGATTTCATGTCTGTGGGATATTCCATCGTACTATATTAACACAATTTCTTGAACCATTTTTGTCTTTGCTGGGATATTTAAGGTGTACCCAAGTTGAGGTTCTTGTAAGCAGTGCAGCCCTAAATTTTGGGGTGGCTATATCTTATTGATTTTCAGTTTTCCCAAGGTATATTCCCTAGACTGGAAGTGCCCTTGGCTCTGTAGCTCTGGTTTTTACCTGTTTTAGGGAACACAATGCACTCCTCCAGAGAGGGCGTTGGCTATTTACATCCCGCCCATCAGCATAACAAGGCTCCCTGTTCTCTTGGGCCTGTCTTGCCTTTCTGGTTTTTACACATTTTGCGGATGTCCCTTTTGACCGGTTGGAAGTGATACTTCTTTGTAGTGCAGATTTGCATTGCTGGCTTGCTTGCTTGGACAAAAGGGGCGTATGTGTTTTCTCCTTAATATATTCAGGAGAAAACACATACGCCCTTTTTGGCCAAGTGCATCATGGTCGAAGTTGTGCCCCTCTTCCTGTGCTTTGGAGGCGATTCCAATGTACCTCTTGAAATCTGTTTCCTGCTCTTCCGGCTCGCATTCAGGACCACCTCGTTGCCTTTCCCCAACAGATTTTTCGACGATATTTGCCCTTTAGTACTCTGCCAGTTTGTGAATTGCTGTGCACCTGATCTCCATTTATCAACTCATTTTTTGTGAGCTGACCACAAGTCCAAAATTTTGGTTCAGGAACTCTACAGTTTCCCAGTGGGTGGCTGAGAATTTGATTAATTTTTCTTCCTTCCGCGCAATTAGGGTGACATGTGCCCGTCCATATTCCTAACAGCTATTCTCTCATTGGTTCTCCCTCTTCCTTTTCATCCTCTGCCAAACAGGCAACCTGTGAGAACCAGGAGGTTAAAGGGGATGTCTCTCCAAGTAGGGAGATTGATAATAAAGCAGTTTGAAATTAAAACCGGAGCAACATAAGAGGCACTCTTAGTTGAGTTTTAGAAACCTTTCGTATTCACAGTGTGTCCATTCTCTAGGTTTCCTGTACTTGTTATAGCTGTAGTAATATTCCCTACAACCTGGAGAGTTGGGACATTTGGAATGTGTGTGAAGCATTATTGCTTTAAATGGTCTGCATTTGCTCACTGAATCTCACCAAACCTCTCAGTCCCTGGTGTCCTGGCTTATGCCACATCCAGCTGTCCTTGTAGAGAGGGTCATTCCAGGTTTCATCAGAGCCCCTGTAGGAATTGTAAAGAATTTCCCTGTTTTTGTGTTTTGTTTTTGAAATTCCTTTTTATAGTGGGTTTGAGCTGATTCTCACTGCCATGTTAATGCCAGTCTTGACCCACTTCATTCCCTTATGGACACATATCAATACATAGGTTTTAAGATTCTTACTAGTCAGATATATTCCTCTGAGGGAAATATAGGGTTTTGAGTCCCTTTCACTGAGGAAGGTGTAGGTCTTGTCTATTCCATATTTGGGTGTGGGAACGGTAGCTGTACGAATATCAAACTCTGGTTTTATGAATCACCCCTCCGCTCCTTTCCCCTTAAGCAGCTATAAGAGTGTTTTCTAAACGTGAGACTCTGATCTCTTTCCTAACTCAGTTCATGTGTAGCCATGTTTACAGGAAATTCATAAGTGATATCTTATTATAAGTTTCTTTTTCTCTGTGACTTATTTCACTTAGAATCATCGTACCTGAATCCAATCATTTTGCTGCTACTGGCCTTATGACATTGATTTCATGGCTGAGGGATATTCCATCGTACGTAAGTACAATTTCTTGAACCAATTTTGTGTTTCCTGGGATATTTAAGGTGTACCCAAGTTGAGGTTCTTGTAAGCAGTGCAGACCTAAATTTTGGGGTGGCTCTGTCTTATTGATTTTCAGTTTTCCCAAGGTATATTCCCTAGACTGGAAGTGCCCTTGGCACTGTAGCTGTGTTGTTTACTTGTTTTAGGGAATACAATGCACTCCCCCATAGAGGCAGTTGGTAATTTACATCCCGCCCATCAGCATAACTAGGCTCCCTGTTCTCCAGGGCCTGCCTTGCCTTTCTGTTTTTTACACATTTTACGGATGTCCCTTTTGACCCGTGGGAAGTAATACTTCTTTGTAGTGCTGATTTGCATTGCCTGCTTGCTTGCTTGGCCAAAAAGGGCGTATGCGTTTTATCCTGAATATATTCAGGAGAAAACGCATACGACCTTTTTGGCCAAGTGCATCATTGTCGAAATTGTGCCCCTCTTCCTGTGCATTGAAGGCAATTCCAATGTACCTCTTGAAATCTGTTTCCTGCTATTCTGGCTCGCATTCAATTCTGCCTCGATGCCTTCCCTCAACAGATTTTTGGTCGAAAGTTGTCCTTTATTACTCTGCCAGTTTTTGAATTGCTGTGCCCCTGATCTCCATTTTTCAACTCGATTTTTGTGAGCTGACCGCAAGTCCAAAATTTTGTTTCAGGACCAATACTGGTTCCCGACGGTTGGCTGAGACTTTGATTAATTCTTCTTCCTGCCGGGAAATTGGAGTGACATGTGCCCGTGCAAATGCCTAACAGCTATTCTCTCATTGGTTCTCCATCTTCCCTTTCATCCTCTGCCAAATTGGCAACCTGTGAGAACCAGGAGGTTAAAGGGGCTGTCTCTCCAAGTTGGGAGATTGATAGTAAAGCAGTTGGAAAGTCATACCGGAGCACCAGGAGAGGGACTTTTTGATGAGTTTTAGAAACCTTTCATATTCACACTGTGTCCATTCTCTAGGTTTCCCGTACATGTTATATCTGTAGTAATATTCCCTTCAACCTGGAGAGTTGGGACCCTTGGAATGTGTTCCACACATTATTGCTTTAAATGGTCTGCATTTGCTCACTGAATCTCGCAAATCCTCTCAGTCCCAGGTGTCCAGCCTTATGCCACATCCAGCTGTCGTTGTAGATAGGGTCATTCTTGGTTTCATCAGAGCCCCTGAAGGAATTGTAAAAAATTTCCCTGTTTATGTGTTTTGTTTTTGAAATTCCTCGTTATAGTGGGTTTGAGCTGATTCTCACTGCCATGTTTATGCCAGTCTAGACACACTTGATTCCCTTACAGAGACATATCAATACAAATGTTTTAATATTCTTACTAGTCAGATATATTCCTCTGCAGGAATATTGGGTTTTGAGTCCCTTTCACTGACGAAAGTGTAGGTCTTGTCTATTCTGTAGTTGGTTTTTGGAACGTTACCTGTACTAATATCAAACTCTAGTTTTATGCATCACCCCACCTCTCCTTCCCCTTAAGCAGACATAAGAGTGTTTTCTAAATGTGAGACTCTGTTCTGTTTCCTAACTCAGTTAATGTGTAGCCATGTTTACAGGACCTTCATAAGTGATATCTTATGATAAGTTTCTTTTTCTCTGTGACTTATTTCATTTAGAATCATCGTACCTGAATCCACTCATTTTGCTGCTACTGTTCTATGACATTGATTTCATGGCTTACGGATATTCCATCGTACGTTAGTAACACATTTTCTTGAACCATTTTTGTCTTTCCTGCGATATTTAAGGTGTACCCAAGTTGAGGTTCGTGTAAGCAGTGCAGCCCTAAATTTTGGGGTGGCTCTGTCTTATTGATTTTCAGTATGCCCAAGGTATATTCCCTAGACTGGAAGTGCCCTTGGCTCTGTAGCTCTGGTGTTCAACTGTTTTAGGCAACACAATGCACTCCTCTAGAGAGGGAGTTGGCAATTTACATCCCGCACATCAGCATAAAAAGGCTCCCTGTTCTCCAGCGCCTGTCTTGCCTTCCTGGTTTTTACACATTTTGCAGATGTCCCTTTTGACTGGTGGGAAGTGAGACTTCTTTGTAGTTCAGATTTGCATTGCCCGCTTGCTTGCTTGGACAAAAAGGGAGTATGCTTTTTCTCCTTAATATATTCAGGAGAAAACACATACGCCCTTTTTGGCCAAGTGCATCATGGTCGAAGTTGTGCCCCTCTTCCTGTGCTTTGGAGGCGATTCCAATGTACCTCTTGAAATCTGTTTCCTTCTATTCTGGCTCGCATTCAGGTCCACCTCGTTGCCTTCCCCCAACAGATTTTTCGACGATATTTGCCCTTTAGTACTCTGCCAGTTTGTAAATTGCTGTGCCCCTGATCTCCATTTTTCAACTCATTTTTTGTGAGCTGACCACAAGTCCAAAATTTTCGTTCAGGAACTCTACAGTTTCCCAGTGGGTGGCTGAGAATTTGATTAATTCTTCTTCCTGCCGAGCAATTAGAGTGACATGTGCCCGTCCAAATTCCTAGCAGCTATTCTCTCATTGGTTCTCCCTCTTCCCTTTCATCCTCTGCCAAACACGCAACCTGTGAGAACGAGGAGGTTAAAGGTGATGTCTTCCCAAGTTGGGAGATTGATAATAAAGCAGTTGGAAATTCAAACCGGAGCACCATAAGAGGGACTTTTAGTTGAGTTTTAGAAACCTTTCGTATTCACAGTGTGTCCATTCTCTAAGTTTCCCGTACATGTTATAGCTGTAGTAATATTCCCTTCAACCCGGATAGTTGGGACCCTTGGAATGTGTGCCACGCATTATTGCTTTGAATGGTCTGCATTAGCTCACTGAATCTCAACAAACCTCTCAGTCCCAGGTGTCCAGGCTTATCCCACATCCAGCTGTCCTTGTAGAGAGGGTCATTCCAGGTTTCATCAGAGCCCCTGTAGGAATTGTGAAGAATTTCCCTGTTTTTGTGTTTTGTTTTTCAAATTCCTTTTTATTGTGGGTTTGAGCTGATTCTCACTGCCATGTTTATGCCAGTCTAGACCCACTTCATTCCATTACGGACACATGTCAATACATAGGTTTTAAGATTCTTACTAGTCAGATATATTCCTCCGTGGAATATATGGGGTTTTGTGTCCCTTTCACTGAGGAAGGTGTAGGTCTTGTCTATTCCATATTTGGGTTTTGGAATGGTAGCTGTACGAATATCAAACTCTGGTTTTATGCATCACCCCTCCGCTCCTTTCCCCTTATGCATGCATAAGAGTGTTTTCTAAACGTGAGACTCTGTTCTCTTTCCTAACTCAGTTCATGTGTAGCCATGTTTACAGGAACTTCATAAGTGATATCTTATTATAAGTTTCTTTTTCTCTGTGACTTATTTCACTTAGAATCATCGTACCTGAATCCAATCATTTTGCTGCTACTGGCCTTATGACATTGATTTCATGGCTGAGGGATATTCCATCGTACGTAAGTACAATTTCTTGAACCAATTTTGTCTTTCCTGGGATATTTAAGGTGTACCCAAGTTGAGGTTCTTGTAAGCAGTGCAGACCTAAATTTTGGGGTGGCTCTGCCTTATTGATATTCAGTTTTCCCAAGGTACATTCCCTAGACTGGAAGTGCCCTTGGCACTGTAGCTGTGTTGTTTACTTGTTATAGGGAACACAATGCCCTCCCCCTTACAGGCAGTTGGTAATTTACATCCCGCCCATCAGCATAACTAGGCTTCCTGTTCTCCAGGGCCTGTCTTGCCTTTCTGATTTTTACACATTTTGCAGATATCCCTTTTGACCGGTGGGAAGTGATACATTTTGTAGTGCAGATTTGCATTGCCTGCTTGCTTGCTTGGCCAAAAAGGGCGTATGCGTTTTCTCCTAAATATATTCAGGAGAAAATGCATACGCGCTTTTTGGCCAAGTGCATCATTGTCGAAGTTGTGCCCCTCTTCCTGTGCTTTAAAGGAGATTCCAATGTACCTCTTGAAATCTGTTTCCTGCTATATTGGCTCGCTTTCAAGTCCACCTGGTTGCCTTCCCTCAGCAGGTTTTTGGACTATAGTTGTCCTTTATTACTCGGCCAGTTTGTGAATTGCTGTGCCCCTGAGCTCCATTTTTCAACTCGTTTTTTGTGAGCTGACCGCAACTCCAAACTTTTGGTTCAGGACCTATACTGGTTCCCGGCGTGGTGGCTGAGACTTTGGTTAATTCTTCTTCCTGCTATGAAATTAGAGTGACATGTCCCCGTCCAAATGCCTAACAGCTAATCTCTCATTGGTTCTCCATCTTCCCTTTCATCCTCTGCCAAATTGGCAAACTTTGCGAACCAGGAGGTTAAAGGGGCTGTCCCTCCAATTTGGGAGATTGATAGTAAAGCAGTTGGAAATTCTAGCTGGAGAACCAGGAGAGGGACTATTAGTTGAGTTCTAGAAACCTTTCTTATTCAGAGTGTGTCCATTCTCTAGGTTTCCCGTACATGTTATAGCTGTAGTAATATTCCCTTCAACCTGGAGAGTTGGGACCCTAGGAATGTGTGCCATGCATTATTGCTTTAAATGGTCTGCATTTGCTCACCGAATGTCACCAATACTCTCAGTCCCAAGTGTCCAGCCTAATGCCACATCCAGCTGTCGTTGTAGATAGGGTCATTCTATGTTTCATCAGAGCCCCTGAAGGAATTGTAAAGAATTTCCCGGTTTTTTTTTGGTTTTGTTTTTGAAATTCTTTTTTATAGTGGGTTTGAGCTGATTCTCGCTGCCATGTTAATGCCAGTATAGACACACTTGATTCCCTTATGGAGACATATCAATATATAGGTTTTAAGATTCTTACTACTCAGATATATTCCTCTGCAGGAAATATGGGGTTTTGAGTCCCTTTCACTGAGGAAAGTGTAGGTCTTTTTATTACATATTTGGTTTTTGGAATGCTACCTGTACTAATATCAAACTCTGGTTTTATGCATCACCCCACCTCTCCTTCCCCCTTAAGCTGTCATAAGAGTGTTTTCTAAAAGTGAGACTCTGTTCTCTTTCCTAATTCAGTTCATGTTTAGCCATGTTTACATTTCCTTCATAAGTGATATCTTATGTCAGAAGGCTCCATGGCTCTTTTCATCATAAAGCTCCATGATGCTCGTCATCACAATTATCCATGGTCTTCTCATCACAATGCTCCACGGTCTTGCCATCACATTGCTCCATGTCCTGATCATCACAATGCTCCTTTACCTTTGTCACCACAATCCTCCATGACACTTGGCATCACAATGCTCCATGTCATTGGCATCACAATGGACCGTGACATATGTCATCACATTTTCCCCTGACACCTGTCTTCACAATAATCCATGACGTTGTCATCACAATGTTCCATGCTCTTTTCATCACAATGCACCATGCCCACTGTCATCACAATAATCCATGAAATTTGTGAGACCAATGCTCCATGCCCTTGACATCCCAATGCTCCATGACCCCTGTCATCACAATGCTCCGTGACTCCATTCACCACAATGCTTCATGATCTTTGTCATCACAATGGTCAATGCCTTCGTCATCACAAGGCTCTGTGACCTGTGTCACCACAATGCTCCATGAACTTTTCATCACAATGCTCCATGACCCTTGTCATCACAATGCTCCATGCCTTTCTCAGCACAATACTCAATGACCCTTGTCATCACAATGCTCCATGCGCTTGTCAGCAAAATGCTCCACCAGCTTGTCATCACAATGCCGCATGCACTTCTCATCAAAATGATCCGTCACCACTGATATCACAATGTTCCATCACTAGTCATAACAATACTCCCTCACCCTTTTCATCACAATTTTCGCTGGCCTCTGTCATCACAATACTACATGCCCTTATCATCAAAGTGCTCCATGACCCCTGATATCACAATGCTCCATAACCCATGTAATCAAAATGCTCTGTGACCCTTTTCATCACAATGCTCCATAACACATGTCATCAAAATGCTCGATGACATTTGTCATCACAAACCTCCATGACCATTGGCATCACAATGCTCCATTCCAATGTCATCACAATGCTCCATGAAGCCTCTCATCACATTGCTCCATGCACTTGTCATCCCAAATATCCATGACCCTTGTAATCACAATGCTCCATGTCCTTCTCAACACAATGCTACATGCCCTTGTCATTACAATCCAGCATGATCTATGTATCACAGTGTTTCGTGCCCTTGTCATCACAATGCTCCATGCCCACTCTCATCAAAATAATCCATGAAATTTTTCAGACCAATGTCCCATACCCTTGTAATCACAATGCTCCATTACCCCTGTCATAACAATGCTCCATGACCCCTGCTTTCACAATGTTCCACGGCCTTGTAATCACAAGCCTCCATGACCCTTGTCCTCACAATGCTCCAAGACCCCTGTAATCACAATGCTCCATGCCACTTTTCTTCTCAATGCTTCATGAACCATGTCATCACAATGCACCGTGCCCATCACCATAATATTTCATGCTATTGTCATCACAAGGAAATGAAAATTCTCAATTACCTCTGTCATCACAATGCTCCAAACCCTACTAATCACAATGTTCCATAACACTTGTCATCACAATTCTCCATGACACTTGGCATCACAATGTTCCATGCCATTGTCATCGCAACTGACCATGACATATGTCATCACAATGCTCCCTGACATCTGTCTTCACAATACTCCATGACCTTGTCATCACAATGCTCCATGCCCTTGTCATCACAATGAGCCATGCCCACTGTCATCACAATAATCCATGAAAATTGTCAGACCAATATTCCATGCCCCTGTCATCACAATGCTCCGTGACTCTAGTCATCACAATGCTTTATGACATTTTATATAACAATGGTCCATGCTCTTGTCACACAAGGCCCTGTGACCTTTGTCAACGCAGTGCTCCATGCCCTTGTCATCACAATGTCCCATGCCCACTGTCATCACAATAATCCATGAAACTTGTCAGACCAATGTTCCATGCCCCTTTTTTCACAATGTTCCATGCTCTTGTCAGCACAATGCTCCACATCCTTTTCATCGCTATGCTCCATAAAACTAGTCATCAAAATGCTCCCTGCCCTACTCATCACAATGCACCACAACCTTGTCATCAAAATGCTCCATGACCTTTCTCATCACAAAGCTCCATGACCCTTGGCATCACAATGCTCCATGCAATTTCATCACAATGCTACTTGAAACCTCTCATCACATTGCTCCATGCCCTTGTCACCTCAATGATCCCTGACACTTGTCATCCAAATGTTCGATACTCTTCTCATCACAATGCTCCAGGCCCTTGTCATTACAATCCTCCATGACACATGTATCACAGTGTTCTGTGCCCTAGTCATCACAGTGCTCCATGCCGAATCTCATCAGAATAATCCATGAAATTTTCAGACCAATGTTCCATGCCCTTGTCATCACAATGCTCCATTACCCCTTTCATAACAATGCTCCATGACCCCTGCCATCACCATGTTCCACCACCATGGCATCCAAGGCTCCATGACCCTTGTCATCACAATGCTCCAAGACCCCTGTAATCACAATGCTCCTTGCCCTTGTCATCACAAAAATCCATGACACATGTCATCAGAATGCTCCATGGCCTTCTCATCACAATGCTACATGCCCTTGTCATCACAATGCTCCAAGACCCATGTAAGCACAATGCTCCATGCCCCTATTCATCAGAATGCTCCATGAGACTTGTCATCACAAGGCTCCATGGTCTTCTCATCACACTGCTCCAGGACCTTGTCATCACAATGCTCCATTCCCTTGTCATCACAATGCTCCATGACCCCTCTCATCACAATGCTCCATGACACCTGGCATCACAATGCTCCATGCCCCTTGTCATTACAGTGATCCATGACACACTTCATCATAATTATCCATGGACTTTTCATCACAGTGCTCCACGGTCTTGCTATCACAATTCTCCATGCCCTGTTCATCACAATGCTCCATGTCCCATGTCATTACAATTCTCCACGTCCTTGTCATCACAATGCTTCATGACACTTCTCATCACAATGTTACATGACCTTGTCATCACAATTCTCCATGCACTTGTCATCGCAATGCTATGACCCCTGTCATAGCAATCTCCATGCGCTTGTCATCACAATGCTTCACGACGTTGTCATCAAAATTCTCAATGGCCCTTGTCATCACAATGCTCCATGACACTTGTCATCACAATGCTCCATGACACTTGTCATCACAATGTTCCAAGCCCTTGTCATCAAAATGCTCCATTACCTTTGTCATCACAATCCTCCATGACACTTGGTATCACAATGCTCCATGCCATTGTCATCACAATGGACAATGACATATGTCATCACAATGCTCCCTGGCAACTGTCTTCACAATATTCCATGACCTTGTCATCACAAAGTTCCATGCCCTTGTCATCACAATGCGCCATGCCAACTGTAATCACAATAATCCATGAAACATGTCAGACCAATGTTCCATGCCCCTGTCATCACAATGATCCTTGCCCTTGTCATCACAATGCTCCATGACACCTGTCATCACAATGCTCCGTGACTCCAGTCATCACAATGCTTCATGACTTTTGTCCTCACAATGGTCAATGCCCTCGTCACACAAGGCTCTGTGACCTTTGTCACCACAATGCTCCATGCCCTTCTCATCACAATGCACCACACGCTTGTCATCAAAATGCCCCATGACAATTGTCATCACAAAGCTCTATGACACTTGGCATCACAATGCTCCATGCCATTGTCATCACAATGCTCAATGAAATCTCTCATCACATTGCTCCATGCCCTTGTCATCACAATGCTCAATTACACCTGTCATAACACTGCTCCGTGACCCCTGCCATCACAATGTTCCACGGCCTTGTCATCACAAGGCTCCATGACCCTTGTCATCACAATGCTCCAAGACCTCTGTAATCACAATTCTCCATGCCCCTTTTCATCTCAAATCTCCATCAACCCTGTCATCACAATGCACCATGTCCATCATCATAATGATTCATGCTATTGTCATCACAATGAAATCAAAATGTTCCATGTCCTCTGTCATCACAATGCTCCAAACCCTTCTGATCACAATGTTCCATAACACTTGTCATCACATGCCCCATGACGCTCGTCATCACAATTATGCAAGGTCTTCTCATCACAATGCTCCATGACCTTTGTCACCACAATGCTCAATACACTTGGCATCACAATGCTCGCTGACACTTGTCATCAGTATGCTCCTTGAACAGTGTCATGACAATGCTCGATGCATTTTTCATCATAATGATCCATTCCCTTTTCATCACAATGCTCCAAGACCCCTGTAATGACAATGCACCATGTCCTTGTCATCACAAAGCTCCATGACGCGTGTCATCAGAATGCTCCATTGCCATCTCATCACAATGTTCCATGCCCTTGTAATCACATTGCTTCTAAACCCCTGTAATCTCAATGCTCCATGCACCTTTTCATCAGAATGCTCCATGACCCTTTTCATCAAAATGCTCCATGACCCCTGACATCACAATGTTCCATAACCCCTGTCATCAAATTGTTCCATGACACTTTTCATCAATTTGCTCCATGACCCTTTCATCACAATGCTCGCTGCCATTCTCATCACAATGCACCACGACCTTGTCATCAAAATGCTCCCTGACGTTTGTCATCACAAAGCTCCATGACCCTTGGCATCACAATGCTCCATGCAATTTCATCACAATGCTACATGAAACCTCTCATCACATTGCTCCATGCCCTTGTCACCACAATGCTCCATGACCCTTGTCATCACCATGCTCCAAGAACCCTTTAATCACAATGTTCCATGCCCCTATTCATCAGAATGCTCCATGAGACTTGTAATCACAAGGCTCCATGGTCTTCTCATCATACTGCTCCAGGACCTTGTCATCACAAAGCTCCATTCCCTTGTTATCACAATGCTCCATGACCTTTGTCATCACAAAGCTCCATGACCCTTGGCATCACAAATACTCCATGCCATTTCATCACAATGATACATGAAACCTTTCATCACATTGCTCCATGCCCTTGTCACCACAATGCTCCATGACGCTTGTCATCACATTGCTCGATAAACTTCTCATCACAATGCTCCATGCCCTTGTCATTACAATCCTCCATGACACATGTATAACAGTGTTCCGTGCCCTAGTCATCACAATGTTCCATGCCGAATCTCAACACAATAATCCATGAAATTTTCAGACCAATGTTCCATTCCCTTTTCATCACAATGCTCCATTACCCCTGTCATAACAATGCTCCATGACCCCTGCCATCACAATGATCCATCGCCTTGGCATCCAAGGCTCCATGACCCTTGTCATCACAATGCTCCAAGACCCCTGTAATCACAATGCACCATGCCTCTGTCATCACAAAGATCCATGACAAATGTCATCAGAATGCTCCATGGCCTTCTCATAACAATACTCCATGCCCTTGTCATCACAATGCTCCAAGACCCCTGTAATCACAATGTTCCATGCCCCTATTCATCAGAATGCTCCATGAGATTTGTAATCACAAGGCTCCCTGGTCTTCTCATCACACTGCTCCAGGACCTTGTCATCACAAAGCTCCATTCCCTTGTCATCACAATGCTCCTTGACCACTATAATCTCAATACTCCATGAACATTTTCAGGCCAATGCTCCATGACCTTCTCATCACAATGCTCCATGACCCTTGTCATCACAATGTTCCAAGCCCTTGTCATCAAAATGCTCCATTACCTTTGTCATCACAATCCTCCATGACACTTGGTATCACAATGCTCCATGCCATTGTCATCACAATGGACAATGACATATGTAATCTCAATGCTCCCTGACACCTGTCTTCACAATAATCCATGACCTTGTCATCACAGTGTTCCATGCCCTTGTCATCACAATGTGCCATGCCCACTCTCATCACAATAATCCATAAATCTTGTCATCACAATGCTCCATGACCCCTGTCATCACAATGATCCGTGACTCCAGTCATCACAATGCTTCATGACCTTTGTCATCACAGTGGTCCATGCCCTCTTCAAACAAGGCTCTGTGATCTTTTTCACCACAATGCTCCATGAATATTTCATCTCAATGCTCTGGGTCCCTTGTCATTAAAATGCTCCAGGCCTTTGTAACCACAATGCTCCATGCCCTAGTCATCACAATGCACCATGCGCTTGTCATCACAATACTCCACATCCTTATCATTGCTATGCTCCATAACACTTGTCATCACAATGCTCCATGCACTTCTCATCAATATGCTCTCTCACCACATATATCACAATGTTCCATCACTAGTCATCACAATACTGGCTCACCCCTGTCATCACAATGTTCCATAACCCCTGTCATCAAAATGTTCCATTACCTTTGTCATCACAATCCCCCACGACACTTGGTATCACAATGCTCCATGCCATTGTCATCACAATGGACAATGACATATGTCATCACAATGCTCCCTGACACCTGTCTTCACAATATTCCATGACCTTGTAATCACAATGTTCCATGCCCTTGTCATCACAATGCGCCATGCCCACTGTCATCACAATAATCCAGGAAACTTGTCAGACAAATATTCCATGCCACTGTCATCACAATGCTCCATGCCCTTGTCATCACAATGCTCCATCACCCCTGTTATCACAATGTTCCGTGACTCCAGTCATCACAATGCTTCATGACCTTTGTCATCACAATGGTCCATGCCCTCGTCACACAAGGCTCTGTGACCTTTGTCAACACAATGCTCCATGCCCTTGTCATCACAATGATCCATCCTCACTGTCATCACAATAATCCATGAAACTTCTCAGACCAATGTTCCATGCCCTCTTCACACAAGGCTCTGTGATCTTTGTCACCACAATGCTCCATGAACATTTCATCACAATGCTCTGTGTCCCTTGTCATCACAATGCTCCATGCCTTTGTCAGCACAATGCTCCATGACACTTGTCATCAAAATGCTCCATACGCTTTTCAGCACAATGCTCCATGACCCCTGTCATCACAATGCTCCATGACTCCAGTCATCACAATGCTTCATGACCTATCTCATCACTATGGTCCATGCCCGCGTCAAACAAGGCTCTGTGATCTTGTCACCACAATGCTCCATGAATATTTCATCACAATGCTCTGTGTACCTTGTCATCAAAATGCTCCATGCCTTTGTCAGCACAATGCTCCATGACACTTGTCATCAAAATGTTCCATGCGCTTTTCAGTACAATGCTGTATGACACATGTCATCACAATGTGCCAAGCACTTGTCATCACAATACTCCATATCCTTATCATTGCTATGCTCCTTAACATTTGTCATCACAATGATCCATGCCCTTCTCATCAAAATGCTCTCTCACCATATATATCACACTGTTCCATCACTAGTCATCACAATACTCCCTCACCCCTGTCACCACAGTGTTCCATGACCCCTGTCTTCACACTGCTACATGACCTTATCATCACAATGCTCCATGAGCCCTGACATCACAATGTTCCATAACCCCTGTCACAAAATGCTCCATGACCCATTTCATCACAATGCTTCATGACCCCTGACATCACAAAGTTCCATAACCCCTGTCATCAAAATATTCCATGACACTTTTATTCAAATTGCTCCATGACCCTGTCATCACAATGCTCCCTGCCCTTCTCATCACAATGCACCACACCCTTGTCTTCAAAATGCCCCATGACCTTTGTCATCACAAAGCTCCATGACCCTTGGCATCGCAATGCTCCTTCTCATTGCCAGCACAATGCTCCATCAAATATCTCATCACATTGCTCCATGCCCTTTTCATCACAATGCTCCATTACACCTGTCATAACAATGCTCCATGACCCCTGCAATCACAATGTTCCACGGCCTTGTCATCACAAGGCTCCATGACCCTTGTCATCAAAATGCACCAAGACCTCTTTAATCATAATTCTCCATGCCCCTTTTCATCTCAATGCTCCATGAACCCTGTCATCAAAATGCACCATGGCCATCATCATAATGATTCATGCTATTGTCATCACAATGAAATTAAAATGCTCCATGACCTCTGTCATCACAATGCTCCCAACCTTTCTGATCACAATGTTCCATAACACTTGTCATCACAATACCACATGACGCTCGTCATCACAATTATGAAAGGTCTTCTATTCACAATGCTCCATGACCTTTGTCAACACAATGCTCAATACACTTGTCATCACAATGCTCCGTGACACTTGTCATCAGTATGCTCTTTGAACACTGTCAAAACAAGGATCCATGCCAATTTCATCACAATGATCCATTCCCATTTCATGACAATGCTCCAAGACCACTGTTATCACAGTGCTCTGTGACTTCAGTCATCACAATGCTTCATGACATTTGTCATCACAATGGTCCATGATCTGGTCACACAAAGCTCTGTGACCCTTGTCACCACATGGCTCAATGAACTTTTAATCACAATGCTCTGTGATCCTTGTCATCACAAAGCTCCATGCCTTTGTCAGCACAATGCTCCATGACCCTTGTCATCACAATGCTCGATGCGTGTGTCAGCACAATGCTCCATAACCCATGTCATCACAATGCGCCATGCACTTGTCATCACAATGCTCCACATCCTTGCCATCAAAATGCTCCATAAACCTTGTCATCACAATTCCCCATGCACTTCTCCTCAAAATGCTCTCTCACCACTGATACAACAATGTTCCATCCCTAGTCATCACAATACTCCCTCACCCCTGTCATCACAATGTTCCATGACCCCTGGCATCACAATGCTACATGCCCTTATCATCACAATGCTCCATGACACCTGACATCACAATGTTCCATAAACCCTGTAAACAAAATGCTCCATGACCCTTTTCATCACAAAGCTCCATGACCACTGACATCACAATGTTCTATAAACTCTGTCATCAAAATATTCCATGACCCTTTTCATCAAATTGTTCCATGACCCTGTCATCACCATGCTCCCTGCCCTTCTCATCACAATGCACCATGCCCTTGTCATCAAAATGCTCCATGACCTTTGTCATCACAAAGGTCCATGACCCTTGGCATCACAATGCTCCATTCCATTGTCATCACAATGTTCCATGAACACTCTCATCACATTGCTCCATGCACTTGTCATCCAAATCTCAATGACGCGTGTAATCACAATGCTCGATGCCCTTCTCATCACAATACTCCATGTCCTTGTCATTAAAATCCTGCATGATCGATGTATCACAGTGTTCCGTACCCTTGTCATCACAAAGCTTAATTACAACTGTCATAACTATGCTCCATAACCCCTGCCATCACAAGGTTCCACGGCCTTGTCATCACAAGCCTCGATGACCCTTGGTATCAAAATGCTCCGAGACCCCTGTAATCACAATGCTCCATGCCCTTGTCATCACAAAGCTCCATGACGCATGTCATCAGAATGTTCCATGGCCTTCTCATCACAATGGTCCTTGCCGTTGTAATCACAATGTTCCAACACCACTGTAATTACAATGCTCCATGCTCCATTTCAGCTTAATGCTCCATGAACCCTGTCATCACAATGAACCGTTCCCATCACCATAATATTTCATGCTATTGTCATCAAAATGAAATCAAAATTCTCAATGACCACTGTCATCACAATGCACCAAACCCTTCTGATCAAAATGTTCCATAACACTTCTCATCACAATGCCCCATGAGGCTGGTCATCACAATGATGCATGCCCTTTTCATCACAATGCTCCATGTGCTTGTCATCACAAAGCTCCATGACGCATATCATCAAAATGCTCCATTGTCTTCTCATCACAATGATCCATGCCCTTGTCACCACAATGCGTCAAAACCCCTGTAATCACAATGCTCCATGCACCTTTTCATCAGAATGCTCCATGACCCTTTTCATCACAATGCTCCATGACCCCTGACATCACAATTTTCCATAACCCCTGTCATCAAAATGTTCCATGACACTTTTCATCAATTTGCTCCATGACCCTGTCATCACAATGCTCCCTACCGTTCTCATCACAATGCACCACGACCTTGTCATCGAAATGCTCCATGACCTTTGTCATCACAAAGCTCCATGACCCTTGGCATCACAATGCTCCATGCCATTTCATCACAATGCTACATGAAATCTCTCATCACATTGCTACATGCCCTTGTCATCACAAGCCTCCATGACCCTTGTCATCACAGTGCTCCAAGACACGTGTAATCACAATGCTCCATGCCCTTGTCATCACAAAGTTCCATGACGCATGTCATCTAAATGCTCCATGGCCTTATCATCACAATGTTCCATGCCCTTGACATCACAATGCTCCAACAGCCCTGTAATCACAATGCTCCATGTCTTTTTTATCTCAATGCTCCATGAACCCTTTCATCACAATGCACCGTGTCCATCACCATAATATTTCATGCTATTGTCATCACAATGAAATCAAACTGCTCAATGATCTCTGTCATCACAATGCACCAAAACCTTCTGATCACAATGTTCCATAACACTTGTCATCACAATGCCCCATGAGGCTGGTCATCACAATTATCCAAGGACTTCTCATCACAATGCTCCATGATCTTTGTCATCACAATGCTCATTACACTTATCATCACAATGCTCCCTGACAGTTGTCATCAGTATGCAACTTGAACCCTGTCATGACAAGGCTCCATGCATTTTTCATCACAATGATCCATTCCCTTTTCATCACAATGCTCCAAGACCCCTGCAATCACAATGCTCCATGTCCTTGTCATCACAATGCTTCAAAACCCCTGTAATCACAATGCTCCATGCACCTTTTCATCAGAATACTCCATGACCCTTTTCATCAAAATGCTCCATGACCCCTGACATCACAATGTTCCATAACCACTCTCATCAAAATGTTCCATGACACTTTTCATCAGTTTGCTCCATGACTCTGTCATCACAATGCTCCCTGCCCTTCTCATTACAATGCACCACGACCTTGTCATCAAAATGCTCCATGACCTTTGAAATCACAAAGCTCCATGAACCTTGGCAGCACAATACTCCATGCCATTTTATCACAATGCTACACGAAACCTCTCATCACATTGCTCCATGTCCTTGTCAGCACAATGCTCCATGATGCTTGTCATCACAATGCTTCAAAACCCCTGTAATCTCAATGCTCCTTGCACCTTTTCATCAGTATGCTCCATGACCCTTGTCATCACAAGGCTCCATGGCCCTCTCATCACAATGCTCCAGGACATTCTCATCACATTGCTCCATTCCCTTCTCATCACAATGCTACATGACCACAGTCATCAAAATGATCCATGCCACTTCTCATCAGAATGTACCATGTGCTTCTCATCCCAATGCTCCATGACCCCTGTAATCACAATGCTCCTTGACGCTTGTCGTCTCAGAGCTCCATGACACTTGTCATCACAATTCTCCATGCCTTTGTCAGCAAAATGCTACATGACCTTGTCATCACAATGCTCCATGGAATTGTCATCACAATTCTCCATTACCAGTGTCTTCACAATCCTCCGTGAACCTTGGGATCACATTGTTTCATGCCCTTGTCATCACAATGCTTCGTGATTCTTGAAATCAAAATGTTCCATGACCTGTGTCATCACAATGCTCCAAACTCTTGTGATCACAATGTTCCATAACAGTTGTCATCACAACGCTCCATGATGCCTGTCATCACAATACTCCATGCCCTTGTCATCACAATGCTCCATGAACTTTGTCATCACAATGCTCAATACACTTGTCATCACAATGCTCCCTGACACTTTTCGTCAGAATGCTCCTTGAATCCTGTCATGAAAAGGCTTCATGACTTTTTCATCACAATGCTCCATGCCCTTTTCATCACAATGCTCCATGCCATTGTCATCACAATACTCCACAAGCTTGTCATCAGAATGCTCCATGTCTCTTGTCATCACAATGCTCCATGACCCATGTCATCAAAATGTTCCATGACACCTGTCTTCACAATGCTCCATGCCCCTTGTCATTACAGTGTTCCATGACGCTCGTCATCAAAATTATCCATGGTCTTCTCATCACAATGCTCCACGGTCTTGACATCACAATGCTCCATAACACTACTCATCACAATGTTACATGGTCTTGTCATCACAGTTCTCCATGAACTTGTCATCGCAATGCTCCATGACCCCTGTCCTAGCAAGCTCCATGTGCTTTTAATCACAATGCTTCAGGAACTTGTCATCAAAATTCTCAATGGCCCTTGTCATCACAATCCTCCATGCCCTTGTCATCAAAATGCTCCATGACCCTTTTCATCACAGTGCTCCAAACCCCTGTCATCACAATGCTCTATTAACGTTGTCATCACATTCCTCCATGACACTTGGCATCACAATGCTCCATGCCCCTTGTCGTTACAGAGATCCATGACGCTCTTCATCATAATTATCCATGGTTTTTTCATCATAATGCTCCACTCTTTGGTATCACAATTCTCCATTCCCTGTTCATCACAATGCTCCATGTCCCATGTCATTACAATTCTCCACGTCCTTGTCATCACAATGCTCCGTGACACTTCTCATCACAATGTTACATGATCTTGTCATCACAATTCTCCTTGCACTTGTCATAGCAATGCTCTATGACCACTGTCATAGCAAGCTCCATGAGCTTGTCATCACAATGCTTCACGACGTTTTCATCAAAATTCCCAATGGCCCTTGTCATCACAATGCTCCATGCCCTTTTCATCACAATGCTCCATTACCCTTGTCATAACAATGTTCCAAGCCCTTGTCATCAAAATGCTCCATTACCTTTGTCATCACAATCCTCCATGACACTTGGTATCACAATGCTCCATGCCATTGTCATCACAATGGACAATGACATATGTCATCACAATGCTCCCTGACACCTGTCTTCACAATACTCCATGACCTTGTCATCACAATGTTCCACGACATTGTCATCACAATGTGCCATGCCCACTCTCATCACAATAATCCATAAATCTTGTCAGAACAATGCTCCATGACCCATGCCATCACAATGTTCCACGGCCTTGTCATCACAAGGCTCCATGACCCTTGTCATCACAATGCACCAAGACCTCTGTAATCACAATTCTCCATGCCCCTTTTCATCTCAATGCTCCATAGCCCATGTCATCACAATGCACCATGCACTTGTCATCACAATTCTCCACATCCTTGTCATCAAAATGCTCCATAAACCTTGTCATCACAATGCTCCATGCACTTCTCCTCAAAATGCTTTCCCACCACTGATATCACAATGTTCCATCACTAGTCATCACAATACTCCCTCACCCCTGTCATCACAATATTCCATGACCCCTGTAATCACAATTCTCCATGCCCTTGTCATCACAAAGCTCCATGACGCATGTCATCAGAATGCTCCATGGCCTTCTCATCACAATGCTCCATGCCCTTGTCATCACAATGCTCCAACACCCCTGTAATCACAATGCTCCATGCCCCTTTTCATCTCAATGCTCCATGAACCCTGTCATCACAATGCACCGTGCCCATCACCATAATATTTCATGCTATTGTCATCACAATGAAATCAAAATGCTCAATGACCTCTGTCATCACAATGCACCAAACCCTTCTGATCACAATGTTCCATAACACTTGTCATCACAATGCCCCATGACGCTGGGCATCACAATTATCCATGGCTTTCTCATCAGAATGCTTCATGATCTTTGTCATCACAATGCTCAATATACTCATCATCACAATGCTCCCTGACAGTTGTCATCAGTATGCTCCTTGAACCCTGTCATGACAAGGCTCCATGCATTTTTCATCACAAAGATCCATTCCCTTTTCATCACAATGCTCCAAGACCCCTGCAATCACAAGGCTCCATGTCCTTGTCATCACACAGCTCCATGACGCATGTCATCAGAATGCTCCATTGCCTTCTCATCAAATTGCTCCATGCCCTTGTAATCACATTGTTTCAAAACCCCTGTAATCTCAATGCTCCATGCACCTTTTCATCAAATGCTCCATGACCCTTTTCATCAAAATGCTCCAATACCCCTGACATCACAATGTTCCATAACCCCTGTCATCAAAATGTTCCATGACACTTTCCATCAATTTGCTCCATGACCCTGTCATCACAATGCTCCCTGCCCTTCTCATCACAATGCACCACGACACTGTCATCAAAATGCTCCATGACTTTGGCATCACAAAGCTCCATGACCATTGGCATCACAATGCTCCATGCCATTTCACCACAATGCTACATGAAACCTCTCATCACATTGCTCCATGACCTTGTCTCCACAATGCTCCATGACGCTTGTCATCACTATGCTCGATACTCTTTTCATCACAATGCTCCATCCCTTGTCATTACAATCCTCCATGACACATGTATCACAGTGTTCCGTGCCCTAGTCATCATAATGTTCCATGCCGAATCTCATCACAATAATCCATGAAATTTTCAGACCAATGTTCCATGCCCTTGTCATCACAATGCTCCATTACCCCTGTAATAACAATGCTCCATGACCCCTGTCATCACAATGTTCCACCGCATTGGCATCCAAGGCTCCATGACCCTTGTCATCACAATGCTCCAAGACCCCTGTGATCACAATGCTCCATGCCCTTGTCACCACAAAGATCCATGACAAATGTCATCAGAATCCTCCGAGGCCTTCTCATCACAATGCTCCATGCTCTTGTCAACAGAATGCTCCAAGACCCCTGTAATCACAACGCTATGCCCCTATTCATCAGAATGCTCCATGAGACTTGTCATTACAAGGCTCCATGGTCTTCTCATCACACTGCTCCAGGACCTTGTCATCACAATGCCCCATTCCCTTGTCATCACAATGCTCCTTGACCACTGTCATCACAATACTCCATGAACATTTTCAGGCCAATGCTCCATGACCTTCTCATCACAGTGCTCCATGACCCTTGTCATCACAATGCTCCATGCCCCTTGTCATTACAGTGATCCATGACGCTCTTCACCATAATTATCCATGGTCTTTTCATCACATTGCTCCACGGTCTTGCTATCACAATTCCCCATGCCCTGTTCATCACAATGCTCCATGTCCCATGTCATTACAATTCTCCACGTCCTTGTCATCACAATGCTTCGTGACACTTCTCATCACAATGTTACATGATCTTGTCATCACAATTCTCCATGCACTTGTCATCACAATGCTCTATGACCCCTGTCATAGCAAGTTCCATGTGCTTGTGATCACAATGGTTCACGACGCTGTCATCAAAATTATCAATGGCCCTTGTCATCAGAATGCTCCAAGCCCTTGTCACCACAAAGCTCCATGACACATGTCATCAGAATGCTCCATTGCCTCCTCATCACAATGCTCCATGCCCTTGTCATCACATTGCTTCAAAACCCCTGTAATCTAAATGCTCCATGCACCTTTTCATCAGAATGCTCCATGCCCTTGTCATCACAATGCTCCATGACCCTTGTCATAGCAATGTTCCAAGCCATTGTCATCAAAATGCTCCATTACCTTTGTCATCACAATCTTCCATGACACTTGGTATCACAATGCTCCATGCCATTGTCATCACAGTGGACAATGACATAAGTCATCACAATGCTCACTGACACCTGTCTTCACAATAATCCATGGCCTTGTCATCACAATGTGCCATGCCCTTTTCATCACAATGCGCCATGCCCACTGTCATCACAATAATCCATGAAACATGTCAGACCAATGTTCCATGCCCCTGTCATCACAATGATCCATGCCCTTGTCATCACAATGCTCCATGACCCCTGTCATCACAATGCTCCATGACTCCAGTCATCACAATGATTCATGACCTTTGTCCTCACAATTGTCCAAGCCCTCGTCACACAAGGCTCTGTGACCTTTGTCACCACAATGCTCCATGCTCATGTCATCTCAATTCTCCATACCCACTGTCATCACAATAATCCATGAAACATGTCAGACCAATGTTCCATGCCCCTGTCATCACAATGATCCATGCCCTTGTCATCACAATGCTCCATGACCCCTGTCATCACAGTGCTCCATGACTCCATCACCACAACGATTCATGACATTTCTCATCACAATGGTCTATGCCCTCGTCACACAAGGCTCTGTGATCTTTGTCACCACAATGCTCCATGAAATTTTCATCACAATGCTCTGTGTCCCTTGTCATCAAAGTGCTCCATGCCTTTGTCAGCACAATGCTCCATGACACTTTTCATCAAAATGCTACATGCACTTGTCAGCACAATGCTCCATGACACATGTCATCACAATGTGCCATGCACTTTTCTTCACAATGCTCCACATCCTTTTCATCGATATGCTCCATAAAATTTGTCATCACAATGCTCCATGCACTTCTCATCAAAATGCTCTCTCAACACATATATCACAATGTTCTATCACTAGTCATCACAATATTCCCTCACCCCTGTCATCACAATGTTCCATGACCACTGTCATCGCAGTGCTACATGCCCTTATCATCACAATGCTCCATGACCCCTTACATCACAATGTTCCATAACCACTGTCATCAAAATATTCCATGACACTTTTATTCAAATTGCTCCATGACCCTGTCATCACAATGCTCCCTGCCTTTCTCATCACAATGCACCACGCACTTGTCATCAAAATGCCACATGACATTTGTAATCACAAAGCTCCATGACCCTTGGCATCACAATGCTCCATGCCATTGTCATCACAATGCTCAATGAAATCTCTCATCACATTGCTCCATGCCCTTGTCATCACAATGCTCCATTACACCTGTCATTACAATGCTCCATGAACCCTGCCATCACAATGATCCACGGCCTTGTTATCACAAGGCTCCATGACCCTTGTCATCACAGTGCTCCAAGACCTCTGTAATCACAATTCTCCATGCCACTTTTCATCTCAATGCTCCATGAACCCTGTCATCACAATGCACCGTGCCCATCATCATAATGATTCATGGTATTGTCATCACAATGAAATCAAAATGCTCCATATCCTCTGTCATCACAATGCTCCAAACCCTTCTGAACACTATGTTCCATAACACTTGTCATCACATGCCCCATGACGCTCATCATCACAATTATGCAAGGTCTTCTAGTCACAATGCTCCATGATATTTGTCACCACAATGCTCAATACACTTGGCATCACAATGCTCGCTGACACTTGTCATCAGTATGCTCCTTGAACACTGTCATGACAAGACTCCATGCCTTTTTCATCACAATGATCCATTCCCTTTTCATCACAATGCTCCAAGACCCCTGTTATCACAATGCTCCATGACTCCAGTCATCACAATGCTTCATGACACTTGTCATCACAATGGTCCATGACCACGTCACACAAAGCTCTGTGACCTTTGTCACCACAATGCTCCATGAAATTTTTATCACAATGCTCTGTGACCCTTGTCATCAGAAAGCTCCATGCCTTTGTCAGCACAATGCTCCATGACACTTGTCATCAAAATGCTCCATTAACCCTGTCATCACAATGTTCCATAACCCCCGTTATCAAAATGTTCCATGACACTTTTCATCAATTTGCTCCGTCTCCCTGTCATTACAATGCTCCCTGCCCTTCTCATCACAATGCACCACGACCTTGTCATCAAAAGGCTCCATGACATTTGTCATCACAAAATCCATGACCTTTGGCATCACAATGCTCCATGCCATTTCATCACAATGCTACATGAAACCTCTCATCACATTGCTCCATTCCCTTGTCACCACAATGCTTCATGATGCTTGTCATCACAGTCCTCGTTACTCTTCTCATCACAATGTTCCATGCCCTTGTCATTACAATCCTCCATGACACATGTATCACAGTGTTCCGTGCCCTAGTCATCACAATGTTCCATGCCGAATCTCATCACAATAATCCATGAAATTTTCATACCAATGTTCCATGCCCTTGTCATCACAATGCTCCTTTACCCCTGTCATAATAATGCTCCATGACCCCTGCCATCACAATGTTCCACCGCCTTGGCATCCAAGGCTCCATGACCCTTGTCATCACAATGCTCCAAGACCCCTGTAATCACAATGCTCCATGCCCTTGTCATCACAAAGTTCCATGACACATGTCATCAGAATGCTCCATGGCCTTCTCATCACAATGCTCTATGCCCTTGTAATCACAACGCTCCATGACCCCTCTTATCACAATGCTCCATGACACCTGTCATCACAATGCTACATGAGAATTGTCATCACAAGGCTCCATGGTTTTCTCATCACACTGCTCCAGGACCTTGTCATCACAATGCTCCATTCCCTTGTCATCACAATGCTCCATGACCCCTCTTATCACAATGCTCCATGACACCTGTCATCACAATGCTCCATGCTCCTTGTCATTACAGATATCCATGACGCTCTTCATCATAATTATCCATGGTCTTTTCATCATAATGCTCCACTGTCTTGGTATCACAATTCCTCATTCCCTGTTCATCACAACGCTCCATGTCCCATGTCATTACAATTCTCCATGTCCTTGTCATCACAATGCTTCGTGACACTTCTCATCACAATGTTACGTGATATTGTCATCACAATTATCCATGCACTTGTCATCGCAATGCTCTATGACCCCTGTCATAGCAAGCTCCATGAGCTTGTCATCACAATGCTTCACGACGTTGTCATCAAAATTCCCAGTGGCCCTTGTCATCACAATGCTCAATGCCCTTGAAATCACAATGCTCCATGACCCTTGTGATAACAATGTTCCAAGCCCTTGTCATCAAAATGCTCCATTACCTTTGTCATCACAATCCTCCATGACACTTGTTATCACAATGCTCCATGCCATTGTCATCACAATGGACAATGACATATATCATCACAATGCTCCCTGACACCTGTCTTCACAATACTCCATGACATTGTCATCACAATGTTCCAAACCTTGTCATCACAATGCGCCATGCACACTCTCATCACAATAATCCATAAATCTTGTCAGAGCAATGCTCCATGACCCCTGTCATCACAATGCTCTGTGACACCAGTCATCACAATGCTTCATGACCTTTATCATCACAGTGGTCCATCCCCTCTTAACACAAGGCTCTGTGATCTTTTTCACCACAATGCTCCATGAATATTTCATCACAATGCTCTGTGTCCCTTGTCATCAAAATGATCCATGCCTTTTTCACCACAATGCTCCATGCCCTTGTCATCACAATGCTCCATGCTCATTGTCATCCAAATAATCCATTAAACTTGTCAGACCAATGTTCCATGCCCCTGTCATGACATTGCTCCATGCCTTTGTCATCACAATGCTCCATGACCCCTTTCATCACAATGCTCCGTGACTCCAGTCATCACAATGCTTCATGACCTATCTCATCACAATGGTCCATGCCCTCGTCACACAAGGATCTGTGATCATTTTCACCACAATGCTCCATGAATATTTCATCACAATGCTCTGTGTCCCTTGTCATCAAAATGCTCCATGCCTTTGTCAGCACAATGCTCCATGACACATGTCATCAAAATGCTCCATGCGCTTGTCAACACAAGGCTCCATGACCCATGTCATGAAAATGTGCCATGCGCTTGTCATCACAATACTCCACATCCTTATCATTGCTATGATCCATAACCCTGGTCATCACAATGCTCCATGCACTTCTCAACAAAATGCTCTCTGACCACATATATCACAATGTTACATCACTAGTCATCACATTAGTCCCTCAGCCCTGTCATCACAGTGTCCCATGACCACTGTCATCACAGTGCTATATGCCCTTATCATCACAATGCTCCATGAACCCTGTCATCACATTGCTACCTGCCCTTATCATCACAATGCTCCATGACCCCTGACATCACAATGTTCCATAACCCCTGTCACATAATGCTCGATGACCCATTTCATCACAATGCTTCATGAACCCTGACATCACAATGTTCCATAACCCCTGTCATCAAAATATTCCATGACCCTTTTCATCAAATTGCTCCATGACCCTGTCTTCACAATGCTCCCTGTCCTTCTCATATCAATGCACCATGCCCTTGTCATCAAAATGCCCCATGACATTTGTCATCACAATGCTCCATGACACTTGGCATCACAATGCTCCATGCCATTGTCATCACAATGCTCAATGAAATCTCTCATCACATTGCTCCGTGCCCTTGTCATCACAATGCTCCTTTACACCTGTCATAACAATGCTCCATGACACCTGCCATCACAATGTTCCACGGCCTTGTCATCACAAGGCTCCATGGCCCTTGTCATCACAATGCACCAAGACCTCTGTAATCACAATTCTCCATGCCCCTTTTTATCTCAATGCTCCATAACCCATGTCATCACAATGCACCATGCACTTGTCATCACAATTCTCCACCTCCTTTTCATCAAAATGCTCCATAAACCTTGTCATCACAATGCTTCTTGCACTTCTCCTCAAAATGCTTTCTCACCACTGATATCACAATGTTCCATCACTAGTCATCACAATACTCCCTCACCCCTGTCATCACAATATTCCATGACCCCTGTAATCACAATTCTCCATGCCCTTGTCATCACAAAGCTCCATGACGCATGTCATCAGAATGCTCCATGGCCTTCTCATCACAATGCTTCATGCCCTTGTCATCACAATGCTCCAACACCCCTGTAATCACAATGCTCCATGCCCCTTTTCATCTCAATGCTCTATGAACCCTGTCATCACAATGCACCGTGCCCATCACCATAATATTTCATGCTATTGTCATCACAATGAAATCAAAATGCTCAATGACCTCTGTCATCACAATGCACCAGACCCTTCTGATCACAATGTTCCATAACACTTGTCATCACAATGCCCCATGACGCTGGTCATCACAATTATCCATGGTCTACTCATCACAATGCTCCATGATCTTTGTCATCACAATGCTCCATACACTCATCATCACAATGCTCCCTGACAGTTGTTATCAGTATGCTCCTTGAACCCTGTCATGACAAGGCTCCATGCATTTTTCATCACAATGATCCATTCACTTTTCATCACAGTGCTCCAAGATCCCTGTAATCACAATGCTCCATGTCCTTGTCATCACACATCTCCATGACACATGTCATCAGAATGCTCCATTGCCTTCTCATCAAATTGTTCCATGTCCTTGTAATCACATTGCTTCAAAACCCCTGTAATCTCAATGCTCCATGCACCTTTTCATCAAATGCTCCATGACCCTTTTCATTAAAATGCTCCATTACCTCTGACATCACAATGTTCCAAACCCCTGTCATCAAAATGTTCCATGACACTTTCCATCAATTTGCTCCATGACCCTGTCATCACAATGCTCCATGCCCTTCTCATCACAACGCACCACGACCTTTTCATCAGAATGCTCCATGCCCTTGTCATCACAATGCTCCATGACCCCTGTCATCACAGTGCTCCGTGACTCCAGTCATCACAATGATTCATGACCTTTCTCATCACTATGGTCCATGCCTTCGTCACACAATGCTCTGTGATCTGTGTCACCACAATGCTCCATGAAATTTTCATCACAATGCTCTGTTTCCCTTGTCATCACAATGCTCCATGCCTTTGTCAGCACAATGCTCCATGACACTTGTCATCAAAATGCTCCATGCGCTTGTCAGCACAATGCTCCATGACACATGTCATCACAATGTGCCATGCCCTTTTCATCACAATGCTCCATGACACCTGACATCACCATGTTCCATAACCCCTGTCACAAAATGCTCCATGACCCATTTCATCACCGTGCTTCATGACCCCTGACATCACAATGTTCCATAACCCCTGTCATCAAAATATTCCATGACCCTATTATTCAATTTGCTCCATGACCTCTGTCATCACAATGCACCAAACCCTTCTTATCACAGTGTTCCATAACACTTGTTATCACAATGCCCCATGACGCTGGTCATCACTATTATCCATTGTCTTCTCATAACATTGCTCCATGATCTTTGTCATCACAATGCTCAATACACTTATCATCACAATGCTCCCTGACAGTTGTCATCAGTATGCTCCTTGAACCTTGTCATGACAAGGCTCCATGCATTTTTCATCACAATGATCCATTCCCTTTTCATCACAATGCTCCAAGACCCATGTAATCACAATGTTCCATGTCCTTGTCATCACAAGGCTCCATGACGCATGTCATCAGAATGCTCCATTACCTTCTCATCACAATGCTCCATGCCCTTGTGATCACATTGCTTCAAAACCCCTGTAATCTCAATGCTCCATTCACCTTTACATCAGAATGCTCCATGAGAATTGTCATCACAAGGCTCCATGGTCCTCTCATTATAATGCTCCAGGACCTTGTCATCACAATGGCCCATGCCCACGTCATCAAAAGGCTCTGTGAATTATGTCACCACATTGCTCCATGAAATTTTCATCACAATGCTCCGTGACTCCAGTCATCACAATGCTTCATGACTTTGGCCTCACAATGGTCCAAGCCCTCGTCACACAAGGCTCTGTGACCTTTGTCACCTCAATGCTCCATGCCCTTGTCATCTCAATGCTCCATGCCCACTCTCATCACAATAATCCATGATACTTGTCAGACCAATGTTCCATGCCCCTGTCATCACATTGCTCCATGCCCTTGTCATCACAGTGCTCTATGACCCCTGTCATCACAATGCTCCGTGACTCCAGTCATCACAATGATTCATGACCTTTCTCATCACAATGGTCCATGCCCCCGTCACACAAGGCTCTGTGATCTTTGTCACCACAATGCTCCATGAAATTTTCATCACAATGCTCTGTGTCCCTTGTCATCACAATACTCCATGCCTTTGTCAGCACAATTCTCCATGACAATATTCATCACAATGCTCCATGCGCTTGTCTGCACATTGCCCCATGACCTGTGTCATCACAATGCGCCATGCGCTTGTCATCACAATGCTCCACAACCGTGTCATCACAGTGCTCCATAAACCTTGTCATCACAATGCTCCATGCACTTCACATCAAAATGCTCTCCCACCACTGATATCATAAAGTTCCATCACTAGTCATCACAATACTCCTTCACCCCTGTCATCACAATGTTCCAGGACCCCTGTCATCAAAATGCTCCATGACCCTTTTCATCATAATCCTCCATGACCCCTGACATCACAATGTTCCATAACCCCTGTCATAAAAATATCCCATGACAATTTTCATTAAATTGCTCCATGACCCATTCATCACAATGATCCCTGCCCTTCTCATACACAGTTCACCACGCGCTTGTCATCAAAATGCTCCATGACCTTTGTCATCACAAATCTACATGACACTTGGCATCACAATGCTCCATATCCTTGTCATCAAAATGCTCCATGAACACTCTCATCACATTGTTCCATGCCCTTGTCATCACAGGCTCCGTGATGCTTTTCATCACAATGCTCGATGCTCTTCTTAACACAATGCTCCATGCCCTCGTCATTACAATCTGCCATGACCCATGTATCACAGTGATCCGTGCCCTTGTCATCACAATGCTCCATGCCCCCTCTCATCACAATAATCCATGAAGCTATTCAGACCAATGCTCCATGCACTTGTCATCAAAATGCTCCATTACCCCTGTTATAAAAATGCTCCATGACACCTGCCATTACAATGTTCCACGGACTTGTCATAACATAGCTCCATAACCCTTGTCATATCAATGCTCCATGTCCTTGCCATCAAATAGCTCCATGACGCATGTCATCAGAATTCTCCATGGCCTTCTCATTCACGATGCTCCATGCCCTTGCCATCACAATTCTCCTAGACCTCTGTAATCAAAATGCTTAATGCCCCTTTTCATCTCAATGCTCCATGAACCGTGTCATCACAATGCACCATGCCCATCATCATAATGCTTCATGCTATTGTCATCAAAATGAAATCAAAATGCTCCATGACCTCTGTCATCACAATGCTCCAAACCCTTGTGATCACAATGTTCCATAACACTTGACATAACAACGCCCCATGATGCTCATCATCACAATTATCCATGGCCTTCTATTCACAATACTCCATGACATTTGTCATCACAATGCTCAATACACTTGTCATCACAATGCTCGCTGACACTTGTCATCAGTATGCTCCTTGAACCCTGTCATGACAAGGCTCCATGAATTTTGTATCACAGTGATCCATGTCCTTTTCATCACAATGCTCTGTGACCCTTGTCATCGCAATGCACCATGCCTTTGTCAGCACAATGATCCATGACACTTGTCATCACAATTCTCCATTTGCTTTTCAGCACAATGCTCCTTTACCCATGTCATCACAATGCACCATGCGCTTGTCATCACAATGCTCCACATCCTTGTCATCACAATGCTCCATAAACCTTGTCATCACAATGCTCCATGCACTTCTCATCAAAATGCTCTTTTACCACTGATATCACAATGTTCCATCGCTAGTCTTCACAATACTCCCTCACCCCTGTCGTCACAATGTTCCATGACCCCTATCATCACTATGCTACATGCACGTATCATCAAAATGCTTCATGACCAATGACATCACAATGCTCCATAATCCCTGTCATCAAAATTCTCCATTACCATTTTCAGCACAATGCTCCATGACCCCTGACATCACAATTTTCCATATCTACTCTCATCAAAATATTCCATGACATTTTCACCGAATTTCTCCATTACGCTGTTAGCACAATGCTCCCTGCCATTTTCATCACAACGCACCACGACCTTGTCATCAAAATGCTCCATGACCTTTGTCATCACAAAACTCCATGACACTTGGCATCACAATGCCCCATGCCATTGTCATCACAATAGTCCATGAAGCCTCTCATCACATTGCTCCATGCCCTTGTCACCACAATGCTCCATGACACTTGTCATCACAATGCTCGATGCCCTTCTCATCACAATGCCCCAAGCCCTGTCATTACAATCCTCCATGACCCATGTATCATAGTGTTCTCTGCCCTTGTCATCACAATGCTCTATGCCCACTATCATCACAATAATCGATGAAACATTTCAGACCAATTCTCCATGCCCTTTTCATCACAATGCTCCATTACCCCTGTCATAACAATGCTCCATGACACCGGCCTTCACAAGTTTCCACGGCCTTGTCATCACAAAACTCCATGACACTTGTCATCACAATGCTCCAAACTCTGTAATAACAATTCTGCACACATTTGTCATCACAAAGCTCCATGAGGCATGTCATCAGAATGCTCCATGGCCTTCTCATTCAAGATGCTCCATGCCCTTTTCATCACAATGGTCCAAGACACCTGTAATCACAATGCTCCATGCCCCTTTTCATCTCAATGCTCCATGAACCGTGTCATCACAATGCACCATGCCCATCATCATAATGCTTCATGCTATTGTCATCAAAATGAAATCAATATGCTCCATGACCTCTGTCATCGCAATGCTCAAAACACTTGTGATCACAATGATCCATAACACTTGTCATCACAACGCCCAATGATGCTCATCATCACAGTTATCCTTGGGCTTCTATTCACAGTACTCCATTACCTTTGTCATCACAATGCTCAATACACTTGTCATCACAATGCTCCCAGACACTTGTCGTCAGTATGCTCCTTGAACCCTGTCATGACAAGGCTCCATGCATTTTTCAACACAATGATCCATGCCCTTTTCCTCACAATGCTCCAAGACCCCTGGAATCACAATGCTCCATGCCATTGTCATCACAAAGCTTCATGACACATGTCTTCAGAATGCTCCATGGCCTTCTCATCACCATGCTCCTTGCCCTTTTCATCACAATGCTCCATTCCCATGTAATCAAAATACCCCATGACCCCTGTCACCACAATACTCCATGAACATTTTCAGCCCAATGCTCCATGACCTTCTCCTCTCAATGCCCAATGAACCCTGTCATGACAATGCTCCATAAACCCTCTCGTCACAATGAACCGTGACTCCAGTCATCACAATGCTTCATGACCTTTGTCATCTCAATGGTCCATGCCATTGACACACAAGGCTCTGTGACCTTTGTCACCACAATGCTCCATGAACTTTTCATCACAATACTCTGTGACTCTTGTCATCAAAATGCACCATGCCTTTGTCAGCACAGTGCTCCATGATCCATGTCATCACAATGCGCCATGCGCTTGTCATCACAAATCTCCATGAGGCTTGTCATCACAACGCTCGATGCACTTCTCATCACAATGCTCCATGACCTTGTCATTACAATCCTGCATGATCTATGTATCACAGTGTTCCTTTCCCTTTTCATTACAATGCTCCATGCCCTTGTCATCACAATGCTCCATGACCCTTGTCATCACGGTGCTCCAAACCCTTGTCATCAAAATGCTCCATTACCTTTGTCATCACAATCCTCCATGACACTTGGCATCACAATGCTCAATGCCATTGTCATCACAATGGACCATGACATATGTCATCACTATGCTCCCTGACACCTGTCTTCACAATACTCCATGACCTTGTCATCACAATGCTCCATGCCCTTGTCATCACAATGAGCCATGCCCACTGTCATCACAATAATCCATGAAACTTGTCAGACCAATGTTCCATGGCCCTGTCATCACAGTGCTCTATGCCCTTCTCATCACAATGCTCCATGAAACCTGTCATCACAATGCTCCGTGACTCCAGTCATCACAATGCTTTATGACATTTGTAATCACAATGTTCCATGCCCACGTCACACAAGGCTCTGTGACCTTTGTCACCACAATGCTCCATGCTCTTGTCATCACAATGTGCCATGCCCACTATCATCACAATAATCCATGAATCTTGTCAGAACAATGTTCCATGCCCCTGTCATCACAGTGCTCCATGCCCTTGTCATCACAATGCTCCAAGACCCTTGTCATCACGATGCTCTAAACCCTTGTCTTCAAAATGCTCCATTACGTTTGTCATCACAATCCTCCATGACATTTGGCATCACAATGCTCCATGCAATTGTCATCGCAATGGACCATGACATATTTCATCAAAATGCTCCCTGACACCTGTCTTCACAATAATCCCTGACCTTGTCATCACAATGCTCCATGCCCTAATCATCACAATGTGTCATGCCCACTCTCATCACAGTAATCCATGAAACTTGTCAGACCAAAGTTCCATGCCCCTGTCATCACAATGCTCCATGCCTTTGTCATCACAATGCTCCATAACCCCTGACATAACAATGCTCCATGATCCCTGCCATCACAATGTTCCACGGCCTTGTAATCCAAGGCTCCATGACCCTTGTCATAACAATGCTCCAAGACACCTGTAATCACAATGCTCCATGCCCTTGTCATCACAAAGATCCATGACGCATGTCATCATTATCCTCCATGGCCTTCTCAAAACAATGCTCCATGCCCTTGTCATCACAATGCTCCAGGACCCCTGTAATCACAGTGCTCCATGCCCCTTTTTATCTCAATGCTCCATGAACCCTGTCATCACAATGCACCATGCACATCATCATAATGCTTCATGTTATTGTCATCACAATGAAATCAAAACGCTCCATGACATCTGTCATCACAATGCTAAATACCCTTGTGATCACAATGTTCCATAGAACTTGTCATCACAATGCCCCATGATGCTCGTCATCACAATTATGAATGGTTTAATCATCACAATGCTCCATGACTTTTGTCACCACAATCCTCAATACACTTATCACCACAATCCTCCCTGACACTTGTCATAAGTATGCTCCATGAACACTGTCATGAAAAGGCTCCATGCCTTTTTCATCACAATGATCATTTCCCTTTTCATCACAATGCTCCAAGACCCCTGTAATCACAATGCTCCCTGCCCTTGTCATCACAAAGCTCCATGACACATGTCATCTGAATGCTCCATGGCATTCTCATCACAATGCTCCATGCCCTTGGCATCACAATGCTCCAAGTACACTGTCATCACAATGCTCCGTGACTACAGTCATCACAGTGCTTCATGACATTTGTCATCACAATGTTCCATGACCTCATCACACAAGGCTTTGTGACCTTTGTCACCACAATACTCCATGAACTATTCATCACAGTGCTCTGTGACCCTTGTCATCACAAACCTCCATTCCATTGTCAGCACAATGCTCCATGACCGTTGTCAGCAAAATGCTCGATGCGCGTGTAAGCACAATGCTCCATAACCCATGTCATCACAATGCTCCCTGCACTTCTCATCACAATGCACCACTCACTTGTTATCAAAATGCTCCATGACTTTGTCATCACAAAGTTCCATGACACTTGGCATCACAGTGCTCCATTCCATTGTCATCACAATGCTCCATGAACACTCTCATCACATTGCTCCATGCACTTGTCATCACAAATCTCCATGAGGCTTGTCATCACAACGCTCGATGCCCTTCTCATCACAATGCTACATGTCCTTGTCATTACAATCCTGCATGATCTATTTATCACCGTGTTCCGTGCCCTTGTATTAACAATGCTCCATGACCCCTGCCATCACAAAGTTCCACGGCCTTGTCATCACAAGCCTCCATGAACCTTGTCATCACAATGCTCCAAGACACCTGTAATCACAATGATCCATGCATTTGTCATCACAAAGCTCCATGACGCATGTCATCAGAATGCGCCTTCGACTTCTCATCACAATGCTCCATGACCTGGTCATCGCAATGCTCCAAGACCCCTGTAATCACAATGTTCCATGCCCCTTTTCATCTCAATGCTCCGTGAACCCTGTCATCTCAATGCACCATGGATATCACCATAATATTTCATGCTATTGTCATCACAATGAAATCAAAATGCTCAATGACCTCTGTCATCACAATGCTCCAAACCCTTCTGATCACAATGTTCCATAACTCTTGTCATCACAATGCCCCATGAGGCTGGTCATCACAATTATCAGTGGTCTTCTTATCACAATGCTCCTTGATCTTTGTCATCACAATGCTCAATACTCTTATCATCACAATGCTCCCTGACTCTTCTCATCAGTATGCTCCTTGAACCCTGTCATGACAAGGCTCCATGCAATTTTCATCACAATGCTCCATGCCCTTTTCATCACAATGCTCCATGACATTGTCATCATATTACTCCACAAGCTTGTCATCAGAATGCTCCTCGACCCTTGTCATCACAATGCTCCATTTTCCCTGTCATCACAATGCTCCATGATCCCTGTCATCACAATGCACCATGCCCCTTGTCATTACAGTGCTGCATGACGCTCGACATCACAATTATCCATGGTCTTCTCATCACAGTGTTCCACGGTCTTGCCATCACAATGCTCCATGACACTTCTCATCACAATGTTACATGATCTTGTCATCACAATTCTCCATGCACTTGTCAGACCAATGCTCCATGCCCACGTCATCACAATGCTCCGTGCCCTTGTCATCACAATGCTCCGTGATTACAGTCATCACAATGCTTCATGACCTTTGGCATCAAAATGGTCCATGCCCTCGTCATCACAGGGCTCTGTGAAATTTGTCACCATAATGCTCCATGAACTTTTCATTCACAATGCTCTGTGATCCTTGCCATCACAATGCTCCATGCCTTTGTCAGCAGAGTTCTCCATGACCCTTGTTATCACAATGCTCCATGCGCTTGTTATCAAAATTTTCCACAAACTTGTCATCAGAATGCTCCATAAAACTTGTCATCACAATGCTCCATGTATTTCTCATCAAAATGCTCTCTCACCACTGATATCAAAATGTTCCATCACTAGTCATCAAAATACGCCCTCACCCCTGTCATGACAATGTTCCACGGCCTTGTCATCACAAGGCTCCATGATCCTTGTCATCACAATGCTCCAAGACCCCTGTAATCACAATGCTCCATGCTATTGTCATCACAAAAATCCATGACGCATGTCATCAATCTGCTCCATGGCCTTCTCATCACAATGCTCCATGCCGTTGTCATCACAATGCTCCAAGACAACTGTAATCAAAATGCTCCATGCCACTTTTCATCTCAATCCTCCATGAACTCTGTAATCACAATGAACCATGCCCATCATCATAATGCTTCATGCTATTGTCATCACAATGAAATCACAATGCTCCATAACCTCTGTCAACACAATGCTCCAAACCCTTGTGATCACAATGTTCCATAACACTTGTCATCACATCGCCCCATGATGCTCATCATCCCAATTATCCATGGTCTTCTCATCACAATGCTCCATGACCTTTGTCATCACAATGCTCAATACACTTGTCATTACAATGCTCCCTGACACTTGTTGTCAGAATGCTCCTTGAACCCTGTCATGACAAGGCTCCATGCCATTTGCATCACAATCACCCATGCCATTTTCATCACAATGCCTCAAGACCCATGTAATCACAATGCTCCACACCCCTTTTCATCAGAATGCTCCATGACACTTGTCATCACAAGGCTCCATGGTCTTCTCCTCAAAATGCTCCAGGACCTTGTCATCACAATGCTCCATTCCATTGTCATCGCAATGCTCCATGACCACTGCCATCACAATACTCAATGAATATTGTCAGCTCAATGCTCCATGAACTTCTCATCACAGTGCTCCATGACCCCTGTCATCACAATGCTCCATGCCCCTTGTCATTACAGTGCTGCATTACGCTCGACATCACAATTATCCATGGTCTTCTCATCACAGTGCTCCACGGTCTTGCCATCACAATGCTCCATGACACTTCTCTTCACAATGCTCCAGGACCTTGTCATCACAATGCTCCGTGACCACTGTCATCACAGTGCTCCATGCCACCGGACAACACAATGATCCAGGACTCTTGTCATCAAAATGCTCCATGACCCTTGTCATCACAATGATCAATGCCCTTGCCATCCCAATGCTCCGTGACCGCTGTAATCACAATGCTCCATGACGCTTTTCATCACAGTGTTCCATGACACTTGTCATCAAAATGCTCCATGCATTTGTCAGCAAAATGCTACATGACCTTGTCATCACAATGCTCCATGTGCTTGTCATCACAATACTCCATTCCCATTGTCATCAAAACCCTCCATGAATCTTGGGTTCACAATGCTTCATGCTCTTGTCATCACAATGCTCCATGCACATTGAAATGAAAATGATACATGACTTCTGTCATCACAATGCTCAAAACCCTTGTGATCACAATGTTCCATAACATTTGTCATCACAACGCTCCATGATGCCTGTCATCACAATGCTCCATAACCTTTGTCATCACAATGCTCAATACACTTGTCATCACAATGCTCCCTGACACTTGTTGTCAGAATGCTCCTTGAACCCTGTCATGAAAAGGCTCCAAACATTTTTCCTCACAATGCTCCATGCCATTGTCATCACATTACTCCACAAGCTTGTCATCAGAAAGGTCCATGACACTTGTCATCACAATGATCCAAGACACCTGTCATCACAATGCTCTATGCCCCTTGTCATTACAGTTCTCCATGACGCTCATCATCACAATTATCCATGGTCTTCTCATCACAGTGCTCCACGGTCTTTCCATCACAATGCTCCATGCACTGGTCATCAAAATTCTACATGTCCTTATCATCAAAATGCTCCATGACACTTCTCATCACAATGTTACATGCTCCTGTCATCACAATTCTCCATGCACTTGTCATCGCAATGCTCTATGACCCCTATCACAGCAAGCTCCATGCCCTTGTCATCACAATGCTCCATGCACCTGAAAATGAAAATGATACATGACTTCTGTCATCACAATGCTCAAAACCCTTGTGATCACAATGTTCCATAACATTTGTCATCACAACGCTCCATTATGCCTGTCATCACAATGCTCCATGACCTTTGTCATCAGAATGCTCAATACACTTGTCATCACAATGTTCCCTGACACTTGTTGTCAGAATGCTCCTTGAACCCTGTCATGAAAAGGATCCAAGCATTTTTCATCACAATGCTCCATGCCCTTTTCCTCACAATGCTCCATGCCATTGTCATCACATTACTACACAAGCTTATCATCAGAATGGCCCATGACACTTGTCATCACAATGATCCATGACACCTGTCATCACAATGCTCTATGCCCATTGTCATTACAGTGCTCCATGACGCTCATCATCACAATTATCCATGGTCTTCTCATCACAGTGCTCCACGGTCTTTCCATCACAATGCTCCATGCACTGGTCATTACAATTCTACATGTCCTTATCATCAAAATGCTCCATGACACTTCTCATCACAATGTTACATGCTCTTGTCAATACAATTCTCCATGCACTTGTCATCGCAATGCTCCATGACCACTGTCATATAGCAAGCTCGGTGCAATTTTCATCACAATGCTTCACGACCTTCTCATCAAAATTCTCAATGGCCCTTCTCCTCACAATGCTCCAAGATCTTGTCATCACATTGCTCCATGACCCTTGTCATCACGATGCTCCAAGCCCTTGTCATCAAAATGCTCCATTACTTTGTAATCACAATCCTCCATGACACTTGGTATCACAATGCTCCATGACATTGTCCTCTCAATGGACCATGACCTATGTCATCACAACACTCCCTGTCACCTGTCTTCACAATATTCCATGACCTTGAAATCACAATGCTCCATGCCCTTGTCATCAAAATGCACCATGTCCACCGTCATCACAATAACCCATGAAACTTGTTAGACCAATTTTGAATGCCACTGTCATCACAATGCTCCATGCCCTTGTCATCACAAAGCTCCATGACGCATGTCATCAGAATGCTCAATTGCCTTCTCATCACAATGCTCCATGCCCTTGTCATCACAGTGCTCCAAGACCACTTTAATCACAATGCTCCATGCCCCTTTTCATCTCAATGCTCCATGAACCCTGTCATCACAATGCACCATGCCCATCATCAAAATTCTTCATGCTATTGTCATCACAATGAAATCAAAATGCTCCATGACCTCTGTCATCACAATGTTCCAAACCCTTGTGATCACAATGTTCCATAACACTTGTCATCACAACGCCCCATGACGCTCATCATCACAATTATCCATGGTATTCTCATCACAATGCTCCATGACCTTTGTCATCACAATGCTCAATACACTTGTCATCACAATGCTCCCTGACACTTGTCATCAGTATGCTCTTTGAACCCTGTCATGACAAGGCTCCATGCATTTTTCATCACAATGATCCATTCCCTTTTCATCACAATGCTCCAAGACCCCTGTAATCACAATGCCCCATGCCCTTCTCATCACAAAGCTCCATGACGCATGTCATCAGAACGCTCCATGGTCTTCTCATCCAAATGCTCCATGCCCTTGTCATCACAATGCTCCAAGACCCCTGTAATCACAATTCTCCACGCCCATTTTCATCAGAATGCTCCATGAGACTTGTCATCACAAGGCTCCATGGTCTTCTCATTACAATGCTCCATGACCCATGTCATCACAATACTCCATGAACATTTTCAGCCCAAAGCTCCATGACCTTCTCATCTCACTTCTACATGACCCTTGTCATCACAATGCTCCATGACCACTGTCATCACAACCCTCCATGACCCCTGACAACACAGTGATCCGGGACTCTTGTCATCAAAATGCTCCATAACACTTGTCATGAAAATGATCCATGCCCTTTTCATCCCAATGCTCCATGACCCATGTAATCACAATGCTCCGTGATGCTTGTCATCACAGTGCTCCATGACCCTTGTCATCACAATGCTGCATGCCTTTGTCATCAAAATGCTCCATGACCTTGTCATCACAGTCCTCCATGACCCTTGGGATCACATTGCAACATGCTCTTGTTATCTCTGTCTTTATTTTCTGTTTTTTCCAGATTTTCGGATGTCCCTTTTGACCAGTGGGAAGTGACAATTCTTTGTAGTGTGGATTTTCATTGTGGGCTTGCTTGATTGGCCAAAAAGGGCGTATTCATTTTCTCCTGGATATATTCAGCAGAAAATGCATACGCCCTTTTTGGCCAAGTGCATCATTGTCGAAGTTGTTACACTTTTCCTGTGCTTTAAAGGTGATTCCAATTTACCTCTTTAAATATGTTTTGTGCAATTCTGCCTCATTTTCAAGTCTGCTTCGTTGCCTTCCCTCAACAGATTTTTGGAAGAGAGTTGTCCTTTATAACTCTGCAGGTTTGTGAATTGCTGTGCCCCTGAGCTCCAATTTTCAACTCGTGTTTTTGTGAGCTGACCACAAATCCACAATTTTGCTACAGGACCAATACTGGTTCCGGGGGTGCAGGCTGACACTTTGGATAATTCTTCCTTCCAGACGGGAAATTAGAGTGACATGTGTCCGTCCAAATGCCTACAGCTACTCTCTGATTGGTTCTCCCTCTTCCCTTTCATCCACTGCACAATTTGCAAACTGTGCGAAGCAGGAGCTTATAGGGGCTGACTCTCCAAGTTGGGAGATTGATAGTAAAGCAGTTGGAATGCCAAACTGGAGCACAAGGAGGGGAAAAATTAGGAGCCTTTTAGAAATCTTTTGCCATCACAGGGTGTCCATTCTCTAGGTTTCCCATACATGTTATAACTGTAGTGATATTCCCTTCTACCTGGAGAGTTGGGACCCATGGAATGGGTGGCATGCATTACTGCTTTAAAGGGTCTGCATTTTCTCACCCAATCTCACCAGTCCTCTCAGCCACAAGTGTCCAGCTTTATGTCTCATCTAGCTGTCTTTGCAGATGGGGTCATTCCAGGTTTCATCAGATCCCCTGAAGGAATTGTGTAAGAATTTCGCTGTTTTTTTTTTGTTTGTTTTGTTTTTGAAATTCATTTTTATAATGGGGTTGAGCTGATTTTCACCAACATGTTTATGCCGTTCTAGACACACTTGATTCCCTTATGGAGACATATCAATATATAGGTTTTAAGTTTCTTACTAGTCAGATATATTCCTGTGCTGGGAATTGGGGTTTTGAGTCCCGTTCACTGAGGAAGGTGTAGGTTTTGTCTATTCTGTATTTGCTTCATGGAATGGTACATGTGCTAATATCAAACTCTGGTTTTATGCATCACCCCAACTCTCCTTCCCCCTTAAGCAGGCATAAGAGTCTCATTGTGAGACTCTGTTCTCTTTCCTCAGTTCATGTGTAGCCATGTTTACAGGAACTTCATAAGTGATATCTTATGATAAGTTTCTTTTTCTGTGTGACTTATTTCACTTAGAATCATCGTACCTAAATCCACTCATTTTGCTGCTACTGGCCTTAAGACATTGATTTCATGTCTGAGTGATATTCAATTGTACAAAATTACCACAAGTTCTTTACGCAATTTTCTCTTTCCTGGAATATTTATGTTGTACTGATGTTGAGGTTCTTATATGCAGAGCAGCCCTAAACTTTGGGGTGCCTGTGTCTTGTTGATATTTAGTCGTCCCATGTTATATGCCCATGAGTGGAAGTGCCCTATGCTCGGTAGCTTTGTATTTTAGATGTTTTAGGAAACAGCATACACTACTTCAGAGTGGCTCTTGGATATTTATACCCCACCCATCAGCGTGACTAGCTCCCTGTTCTCCATGGCCTCTCCTGCATTTCTGGTTTGTACATATATTTTGGATGGCCTTTCTGAGCAGTGGAAATTGAGACTTTTATGTTGTGCAGATTTGCATTTCCCGCTTTCTTGGTTGGCCAAAAACTCTGTATGTGTTTTTTTCCGGAAGTTATTCATGAAAAAAACGCATACACCCTTTTGCCCAACTACATCATTTTAGAAATTCTGCTGCTTTTCATATGCTTTAAATGTGAGTCCAATCTCCCGTTTGAAATCTGTTTCCTGCAATTCTGCCTCTCATTCAGATCCTCTTCGTTGCCTTACCTGAATATATTTTTGGACGTTGGTTACCCTTTTTATCTTTGCAGGTCTTTTAATTGTCTGCTCCTGAGCTCCATTTTGCAACTCGCTTTTTTTGTGAGCTGGCCGCCAAACCATTGTATTGCTTCCGGCCCTATTCTAGTTCTGGGGAGGCAGGCTGAGCCTTTGGTTAATTTTTCTTCCTAATGGGAAATTAGAGTGACATGTGCCTGTCAAAACTCCTACAGCTAGTCTCTCATTGGTTCCCCCTCTTCCCGTTTATCCTCTGCACAAATTGAAAACTGTGTGAAACAGGAGGTTAAAGGTGCTGATTCTCCAAGTGGGGAGATTGTTAGTAATTTGGCTGGAATGGCGAACCCCAGCACCAGGACATCAAAAATTAGGTGCATTTTAGACCTCTTTCCTGATCACACGGTGTACATTCGTCTCGGTCTCCCAGGCATGTTTTCGCTGTCAGAAGATTCCCTTGAACCTGCAGATTTGGGACCCATGGAATGGGAATCAGGCAGTATTTCTTTTAAAGTTCTGCATGTCCTCACCCAGCCTCTCTAACATCTCTTAGCGTGCATAGCTTCCAGCCTTATATATCATCCTGCTGTGGGTCTACATGTGTTCAATGCATGTTACATCATAGCCCTTCAACAAAAGTTGTAAGAATTTTTGTCTGTCTCACTGTTTTTCTAAATAATTTTTAATTTATTTTTATATTGGTTACAGCTGATTTTCAAAGCTCTGTTTTTTGCTGCTATACATCCACTTCATTCATGTACTGTGAGACAACGATAAATTCTTTTTCAGATGCTTACCATTCATATGTATTATTTTCCTGTGACTTGAGTGGGCTGAGTGCAGTTCTTTGAAGTACCGTGTAGGCCTTGTCAGTTATTTAATTTTGTACTTGGAATGGTATCTTTGCTAATTTCAACCTCCTGGATAATACCTCACCCTTCCTCACATTTCCATTTAGCAGCCTTATGTCTATTTTCTACATATTTGACTATGTTTCTGTTTTGTAATTTATTTCATGTGTAGCCATTTTTTATTCCACCTTTAAGTGACATCTTTGATATGTGTCTTTTTCTTTCTGACATACGTCACTTAGAATAATCGTATGTAACTCCTCCAGAGTTGTTACAACTGGCCTTATTCCATTGATTTCTGGATGAGTAATATTCCACTCTACATAAGTAAACCATCTACATAAGCAGCCCTAAATTTTGGGGTGGCTCTATCTTATTGATTTTCAGTTTTCCCAAGGTATATTCCCTAGACTGGAAGTGCCCTTGGCTCTGTAGCTCTGTTGTTTCCTTATTTTAGGGAACACAATGCACTCCTCCAGAGAGGTAGTTCGCAATTTACATCCTGTACATCAGCATAACTAGGCTCCCTGTTCTCCAGGGCCTATCTTGCCTTTCTGGTTTTTACACATATTGTGGATGGCCCTTTTGACCGGTGGGAAGTGATACTTCATTGTAGTGCAGATTTGCATTGCCCGCTTGCTTGCTTGGCCAAAAAGCACGTATGTGTTTTCTCCTCAATATATTCAGGAGAAAACGCATATGCCCTTTTTGGCCAAGTGCATCAATGTCGAAGTTGTTCCCCTATTCCAGTGTTTTAAATGTGATTCCAATGTACCTCTTGAAATGTGTTTCCTGCTATTCTGGCTCGCTTTCAAGTCCTCCTCGTTGCCTTCCTTCAACAGATTTTCAGACGATTTTTGTCCTTTACTACTCTGCCAGTTTGTGCATTGCTGTGCCCCTGAGCTCCATTTTTCAACTCGTTTTTTGTGAGCTGACCGCAAGTCCAAAATTTTGGTTCAGGACCTATACTGGTTCCCGGCGGGTTCTGAGACTTTGGTTAATACTTCTTCCTGCCGGGAAATTAGAATGACATGTGCCCGTCCAAATGCCTAACAGCTACTTTCTCATTGGTTCTCCCTCTTCACTTTCATCCTCTACAACACTGGCCACCTGTGAAAACAAGGAGGTTAAAGGGGCTGTCTCTCCAAGTTGGGAGATTGATAGTAAAGCAGTTGGAAAGTCAAACCGGAGCACCAGGAGAGGGATTATTAGTTGAGTTTTAGAAACCTTTCATATTCACATTGTGTCCATTCTCTAGGTTTCCAGTACATGTTATAGCTGTAGTAATATTCCCTTCAACCTGGAGCGTTGGGACCCTTGGAATGTGTGCCACATATTATTGTTTTAAATGGTCTGCATTTGCTCACCGAATCTCACCAAATGTCTCAGTCCCAAGTGTCCAGGCTTATGCCACATCCAGTTGTGGTTGTAGATAGGGTCATTCCAGGTTTCATCAGAGCCACTGAAGGAATTGTAAAGAATTTCCCTGTTTTTTTGTTTTGTTTTTGAAATTCCTTTTTATAGTGTGTTTGAACTGATTCTCACTGCCATGTTTATGCCAGTCTAGACAAACTTGATTCCCTTACGGAGACATATCAATACATAGGTTTTAAGATTCTTACCAGTCAGATATATTCCTCTGCGGGAAATATGGGGTTTTGAGTCCCTTTCACTGAGGAAAGTGTAGGTCTTGTCTATTCTGTAGTTGGTTTTTCGAACTGTACCTGTACTAATATCAAACTCTGGTTTTATGCATCACCCCACCTCTCCTTCCCCCTTAAGCAGGCATAAGAGTGTTTTCTAAATGTGAGACTCTGATCTCTTTCCTAACTCAGTTCATATGTAGCCATGTTTACAGGACCTTCATAAGTGATATCTTATGATAAGTTTCTTTTTCTCTGTGACTTATCTCACTTAGAATCATCGTACCTGAATCCACTCACTTTGAAGCTACTGGATTTATGACATTGATTTCATGGCTGACTGATATTCCATCGTACGTAAGTAACACAATTTCTTGAAACATTTTTGTCTTTTCTGGGGCATTTAAGGAGTACCCAAGTTGAGGTTCTTGTAAGCAGTGCAGCCCTAAATTTTGGGGTGGCTCTGTCTTATTGATTTTCAGTTTTCCCAAGGTATATCCCCTAGACTGGAATTGCCCTATGCTCTGTAGCTCTTTTGTTTCCTTGTTTTTGGGAACACAGTGCACTCCTCCAGAGAGGCAGTTTGCAATTTACATCCTTTCCATCAGCATAACTAGGGTCCCTGTTCTCCAGGGCGTATCTTGCCTTTCTGGTTTTTACACATTTTGCGGATGTCCCTTTTGACCGGTGGTATGTGATACTTCATTGTAGTACAGATTTGCATTGGCCGCTTGCTTGCTTGGCCAAAAAGCGTGTATGCGTTTTCTCCTGAATATATTCAGGAGAAAACGCATACACCCTTTTGGGCCAAGTGCATCATTGTCGAAGTTGTGCCCCTATTCCTGTGCTTTAAAGGCGATTCCAATGTACCTCTTGAAATCTGTTTCCTGCTATTCTGGCTCGCTTTCAAGTCCGCCTCGTTGCCTTCCATCAACAGATTTTCGGACGATTGTTGTCCTTTATTACTCTGCAAGTTTATGCATTGCAGTGCCCCTGAGCTCCATTTTTCAACTCGTTTTTTGTGAGCTGACCGCAAGTCCTAAATTTTGGTTCAGGACCTATACTGGTTCCCGGCGGGTTTCTGAGACTTTGGTTAATTCTTCTTTCTGCCGGGAAATTAGAATGACATGTGCCCGTCCAAATGCCTAACAGCTACTCTCTCATTGGTTCTCCCTCTTCCCTTTCATCCTCTCCCAAATTGGCCACCTCTGAGAACCAGGAGCTTAAAGGGGCTGTCTCTCCAAGTTGGGAGATTGATAGTAAAGCTGTTGGAAAGTCAAACCGGAGCACCAGGAGAGGGATTATTAGTTGAGTTTTAGAAACATTTCGTATTCACAGTGTGTACATTCTCTAGGTTTCCCGTACATGTTATAGCTGTAGTAATATTCCCTTCATCCTGAAGAGTTGGGACCCTTCGAATGTGTGCCACACATTTTTGCTTTAAAGGGTCTGGATTGCTCACTGAATCTCACCAATCCTCTCAGTCCCAAGTGTCCAACCTTATGCCACATCCAGCTGTCGTTGTGGATAGGGTCATTCCAGGTTTCATCAGAGCCCCTGAAGGAATTGTAAAGTATTTCCCTTATTTTTGTTTTGATATTGAAATTCCTTTTTATAGTGTGTTTGAACTGATTCTCACTGCCATGTTTATGCCAGTCTAGACAAACTTGATTCCCTTACGGAGACATAACAATACATAGATTTTAAGATTCTTACCAGTCAGATATATTCCTCTGTGGGAAATATGGCGTTTTGAGTCCCTTTCACTGAGGAAATTGTAGGTCTTGTCTATTCTGTATTTGGTTTTTGGAACGGTATCTGTACTACTATCTAACTCTGGTTTTATGCATCTCTCCACCTCTCCTTCCCCCTTAAGCAGGCACAAGAGTGTTTTCAAATGTGAGGCTCTGTTCTCTTTCCTAACTCAGTTCATTTGTAGCCATGTTTAGAGGACCTTCATAAGTGATATCTTATGATAAATTTATTTTTCTCTGTGACTTATTGCACTTAGAATCATCGTACCTGAATCCACTCATTTTGCTGCTACTGGCCTCATGACATTGATTTCATGGCTGAGGGTTATTACATTGTATGTAAATACCACAATTTTTTGAAACATTTTTGTCTTTCCTGGGATATTTAAAGTGTACCCAAGTTGAGGTTCTTGTAAGCAGTGCACTCCTAAATATTGGGGTGGCTCTATCTTATTGATTTTCAGTTTTCCCAATGTATATTCCCTAGACTGGAAGTGCCCTTGGCTCTGTAGCTCTGTTGTTTACTTGTTTTAGGGAACACAGTGCATTCCTCCTGAGAGGCAGTTGGCAATTTACATCCTGCCCATCAGCATAACTAGGCTCCCTATTCTCCATTGCCTGTCTTGCCTTTCTGGGTTTTACACATTTTGCGGATGTCCCTTTCGACCGGTGGGAAATGATACTTGTTTGTAGTGCAGATTTGTATTCCCCGCTTGCTTGCTTGGCCAAAAAGGGCCTATGCCTTTTCTCCTGAATATATTCACGAGAAAATGCACACACCCTTATTGGCCAAGTGCATCATTTTCGAAGTTGTGCCCCTCTTCCTGTGCTTTAAAGGCGATTCCATTGTACCTCTTGAAATCTGTTTCTTGCTATTCTGGCTCGCTTTCAATTCCGCATCGTTGCCTTGCCTCAACAGATTTTTGGACGATTGTTGTCCATTATTTCTCTGACAGTTTGTGCAATGTTGTGCCCCTAAGTTACATTTTTCAACTCGTTTTTTGTGAGCTGACCGCAAGTCCAAAATTTTGGTTCAGGACCTATACTGGTTCCCGGCGGGTGGCTGAGACTTTGGTTAATTCTCCTTCCTTCCGGGAAATTATAGTGACATGTGCCCGTCCAAATGCCTAACAGCTACTCTCTCATTGGTTCTCCTTCTTCCCTTTCATCCTCTGCCATATTGGCAACCTGTGCGAACCAGGAGGTTACAGGGGCTGTCTTTCCAATTTGGGAGATTAATAGTAAAGTACTTGCAAAGTCAAACCGGAGCACCAGGAGAGGGATTATTAATTGAGTTTTAGAAACCTTTCATATTCACAGTGTGTCCATTCTCTAGGTTTCCAGTACATGTTATAGCTGTAGTAATATTCCCTTCAACCTGGAGAGTTGGGACCCTTTGAATGTGTGCCACATATTATTGCTTTAAATGGTCTGCATTTGCTCACCGAATCTCACCAATCGTCTCAGTCCCAAGTGTCCAACCTTATGCCACATCCAGCTGCCGTTGTGGATAGGGTCACTCCAGGTTTCATCATAGCCCCTGAAGGAATTGTAAAGAATTTCCCTGATTTTTGTTTTGTTTTTGAAATTCCTTTTTATAGTGGGTTTGAACTGATTCTCACTGCCATGTTTATGCCAGTCTAGACAAACTTGATTCCCTTACGGAGACATATCAATACATAGATTTTAAGATTCTTACCAGTCAGATATATACCTCTTCGGGAAATATGGCGTTTTGAGTCCCTTTCACTGAGGAAAGTGTAGGTCTTGTCTATTCCGTATTTGGTTTTTGGAACGGTATCTGTACTAATATCTAACTCTGGTTTTATGCATCTCTCCACCTCTCCTTCCCCCTTAAGCAGGCACAAGAGTGTTTTCTAAATGTGAGGCTCTGTTCTCTTTCCTAACTCAGTTCATGTGTAGCCATGTTTAGAGGACTTTCATAAGTGATATCTTATGATAAATTTCTTTTTCTCTGTGACTTATTTCACTTAGAATCATCGTACCTGAATCCACTCATTTTGCTTCTACTGGCCTCATGACATTGATTTCATGGCTGAGGGTTATTACATTGTATGTAAATACCACAATTTTTTGAAACATTTTTGTCTTTCCTGGGATATTTAAGGTGTACCCAAGTTGAGGTTCTTGTAAGCAGTGCATCACTAAATATTGGGGTGGCTCTATCTTATTGATTTTCAGTTTTCCAATGTATATTCCCTAGACTGGAAGTGCCCTTGGGTCTGTAGCTCTGTTGTTTACTTGTTTTAGGGAACACAGTGCATTCCTCCAGAGAGGCAGTTGGCAATTTACATCCTGCCAATCAGCATAACTAGGCTCCCTATTCTCCATTGCCTGTCTTGCCTTTCTGGCTTTTACACATTTTGCGGATGTCTCTTTTGACCTGTGGGAAATGATACTTTTTTGTAGTGCAGATTTGAATTGCCTGCTTGATTGCTTGGCCAAAAAGGGCTTATGCATTTTCTCCTGAATATATTCACGAGAAAACGCATACGCCCTTTTTGGCCAAGTGCATCATTGTCGAAGTTGTGCCCCTCTTCCTGCGCTTTAAATGCGATTCCAATGTACCTCTTGAAATCTGTTTCCTGCTATTCTGGCTCGCTTTCAAGTCCGCCTCGTTACCTTCCCTCAACAGATATTTGGAAGATTGTTGTCCTTTACTTCTCTGCCAGTTTGTGAATTGTTGTGGCCCTGAGCTCCATTTTTCAACTCGTTTTTTGTGAGCTGACCGCAAGTCTAAAATTTTGATTCAGGACCTATACTGGTTTCCGGCGGGTGTCTGAGACTTTGGTTAATCCTTCTTCCTCCCGGGAAATTAGAATGACATGCGGCCGTCCAAATACCTAACAGCTACTCTCTCATTGGTTCTCCCTCTTGCCTTTCATCCTTTCACAAATTGGCCACCTATGAGAACCAGGAGCTTAAAGGAGCTGTCTCTCCAAGTTGGGAGATTGATAGTAAAGCAGTTGGAAAGTCAAACCAGAGCACCAGGAGAGGGATTATTAGTTGAGTTTTAGAAACCTTTCATATTCACAGTGTGTACATTCTCTAAGTTTCCCGTACATGTTATAGCTGTAGTAATATTCCCTTCATCCTGGAGAGTTGGGACCCTTCGAATGTGTGCCACGCATTATTGCTTTAAAGTGTCTGGATTGCTCACTGAACCTCACCAATCCTCTCAGTCCCAAGTGTCCAACCTTATGCCACATCCAGCTGTCGTTGTGGATAGGCTCATTCCTGGTTTCATCAGAGCCCCTGAAGTCATTGTAAAGAATATCCCTGATTTTTGTTTTGATTTTGAAATTCCTTTTTATAGTGGGTTTGAACTGATTCTCACTGCCATGTTTATGCCAGTCTAGACAAACTTGATTCCCTTACGGAGACGTATCAATACATAGATTTTAAGATTCTTACCAGTCAGATATATTCTTCTGCGGGAAGTATGGCGTTTTGAGTCCCTTTCACTGAGGAAACTGTAGGTCTTGTCTATTCCGTATTTGGTTTTTGGAACGGTATCTGTACTAGTATCTAACTCTGGTTTTATGCATCTCTCCACCTCTCCTTCCCCCTTAAGCAGGCACAAGAGTGTTTTCAAATGTGAGGCTCTGTTCTCTTTCCTAACTCAGTTCATGTGTAGCCATGTTTAGAGGAACTTCATAAGTGATATCTTATGATAAATTTATTTTTCTCTGTGACTTATTGCACTTAGAATCATCGTACCTGAATCCACTCATTTTGCTGCTACTGGCCTCATGACATTGATTTCATGGCTGAGGGTTATTACATTGTATGTAAATACCACAATTTTTTGAAACATTTTTGTCTTTCCTGGGATATTTAAAGTGTACCCAAGTTGAGCTTCTTGTAAGCAGTACAGCCCTAAATATTGGGGTGGCTCTATCTTATTGATTTTCAGTTTTCCCAATGTATATTCCCTAGACTGGAAGTGCCCTTGGCTCTGTAGCTCTGTTGTTTACTTGTTTTAGGGAACACAGTGCATTCCTCCAGAGAGGCAGTTGGCAATTTACATACTGCCAATCAGCATAACTAGGCTCCCTATTCTCCATTGCCTGTCTTGCCTTTCTGGCTTTTACACATTTTGCGGAAGTCTCTTTTGACCGGTGGGAAATGATACTTGTTTGTAGTGCAGATTTGAATTGCCTGCTTGCTTGCTTGGCCAAAAAGGGCCTATGCATTTTCTCCTGAATATATTCACGAGAAAACGTACACGCCCTTATTGGCCAAGTGCATCATTTTCGAAGTTGTGCCCCTCTTCCTGTGCTTTAAAGGCGTTTCCAATGTACCTCTTGAAATCTGTTTCCTGCTATTCTGGCTCGCTTTCAAGTCCACCTCGTTGCCTTCCCTCAACAGATATTTGGACGATTGTTGTCCTTTATTTCTCTGCCAGTTTGTGAATTGCTGTGGCCCTGAGCTCCATTTTTGAACTCGTTTTTTTGTGAGCTGACCGCAAGTCCAAAATTTTGGTTGAGGACCTATACTGGTTCCCGGCGGGTGTCTGAGACGTTGGTTAATTCTTCTTTCTGCCGGGAAATTAGAATAATATGTGCCCGTCCAAATGCCTAACAGCTACTCTCTCATTGGTTCTCCCTCTTCCCTTTCATCCTCTACAAAATTGGCCACCTGTGAGAACAAGGAGGTTAAAGGGGCTGTCTCTCCAAGTTGGGAGATTGATAGTAAAGCAGTTGGAAAGTCTAGCTGGAGCACCAGGACAGGGATTATTAGTTGAGTTTTAGAAACCTTTCATATTCACATTGTGTCCATTCTCTAGGTTTCCCGTACATTTTATAGCTGTAGTAATATTCCCTTCAACCTGGAGAGTTGGTACCATTGGAATGTGTGCCACGCATTATTGCTTTAAAGGGTCTGCATTTGCTCACCGAATCTCACCAATCCTCTCAGTCCCAAGTGTCCAGCCTTATGCCACATCCAGCTGTAATTGTAGATAGGGTCATTCCAGGTTTCATCGGAGCCCCTGAAGGAATTGTAAAGAATTTCCCTGATTTTTTGTTTTGTTTTTGAAATTCCTTTTTATAGTGGGTTTGAATTGATTCTCACTGCCATGTTTATGCCAGTCTAGACAAACTTGATTCCCTTACGGAGACATATCAATACATAGGTTTTAAGATTCTTACCAGTCAGATATATTCCTCTGCGGGAAATATGGGGTTTTGAGTCCCTTTCACTCTGGAAAGTGTAGGTCTTGTCTATTCCGTATTTGGTTTTTGGAATGGTACCTGTACTAATATCAAACTCTGTTTTTATGCATCACCCCACCTCTCCTTCCCCCTTAAGCAGGCGTAAGAGTGTTTTCTAAATGTGAGACTCTGTTCTCTTTCCTAACTCAGTTCATATGTAGCCATGTTTACAGGACCTTCATAAGTGATATCTTATGATAAGTTTCTTTTTCTCTGTGACTTATCTCACTTAGAATCATCGTACCTGAATCCACTCACTTTGAAGCTACTGGCCTTATGACATTGATTTCATGGCTGACTGATATTCCATCGTATGTAAGTAACACAATTTCTTGAAACATTTTTGTCTTTCCTGGGATATTTAAGGTGTACCCAAGTTGAGGTTCTTGTAAGCAGTGCAGCCCTAAATTTTGGGGTGGCTCTTTCTTATTGATTTTCAGTTTTCCCAAGGTATATCCCCTAGACTGGAATTGCCCTTGGCTCTGTAGCTCTGTTGTTTCCTTGTTTTAGGGAACACAATGCACTCCTCCAGAGAGGCAGTTTGCAATTTACATCCTTTCCATCAGCATAACTAGGCTCCCTGTTCTCCAGGGCCTATCTTGCCTTTCTGGTTTTTACACATTTTGCGGATGTCCCTATTGACCGGTGGGATGTGATACTTCATTGTAGTGCAGATTTGCATTGCCCGCTTGCTTGCTTGCCAAAAAGCGCGTATGTGTTTTCTCCTGAATATATTCTGGAGAAAACTCATATGCCCTTTTGGGCCAAGTGCATCATTGTCGATGTTGTGCCCCTATTCCTGTGCTTTAAAGGTGATTCCAATATACCTCTTGAAATCTGTTTCTTGCTATTCTGGCTCGTTTTCAATCCGCATCATTGCCTTGCCTCAACAGATTTTTGGACGATTGTTGTCCTTTATTTCTCTGACAGTTTGTGCATTGTTGTGCCCCTAAGTTCCATTTTTCAACTCGTTTTTTGTGAGCTGACCGCAAGTCCAAAATTTTGGTTCAGGACCTATACTGGTTCCCGGCGGGTGGCTGAGACTTTGGTTAATTCTCCTTCCTTCCGGGAAATTAGAGTGACATGTGCCCGTCCAAATGCCTAACAGCTACTCTCTCATTGCTTCTCCTTCTTCCCTTTCATCCTCTGCCAAATTGGCAACCTGTGTGAACCAGGAGGTTACAGGGGCTGTCTTTCCAAGTTGGGAGATTAATAGTAAAGTACTTGCAAAGTCAAACCGGAGCACCAGGAGAGGGATTATTAATTGAGTTTTAGAAACCTTTCATATTCACATGGTGTCCATTCTCTAGGTTTGCAGCACATGTTATAGCTGCAGTAATATTCCCTTCAACTTGGAGAGTTGGGACCCTTGGAATGTGTGCCACATATTATTGCTTTAAATGGTCTGCATTTGCTCACTGAATCTCACCAATCGTCTCAGTCCCAAGTGTCCAGGCTTATGCCACATCCAGCTGTGGTTGTAGATAAGGTCATTCCAGGTTTCATCACAGCCCCTGAAGGAATTGTAAAGAATTTCCCTGTTTTTTAGTTTTATTTTAGAAATTCCTTTTTATAGGGGGATTGAGGTGATTCTCACTGCCATGTTTATGGCAGTCAAGACACACTTCATTCCCTTACGGAGACGTATCAATACATAGGTTTTAAGTTTCTTACTTGTCAGATATATACCTCTGCGAGACATATGCGGTTTGGAGTCCATTTCACTGAGGAAAGTGTAGGTCTTGTCTATTCCGTAGTAGGTTTTTGGAACGGTACCTGTACTAATATCAAACTCTGGTTTTACGCATCACCCCACCTCTTCTTCCCCCTTAAGCAGGCATAATAGTGTTTTCTAAATGTGAGACTCTGTTCTCTTTCCTAACTCAGTTCATAAGTAGCCATGTTTACAGGACCTTCATAAGTGATAACTTATGATAAGTTTCTTTTTCTCTGTGACTTATTTCACTTAGAATTATCGTACCTGAATCCACTCAGTTTGAAGCTACTGGCCTTATGACATTGATTTCATGGCTGACTGATATTACATCGTACGTAAGTAACACAATTTCTTGAAACATTTTTGTCTTTCCTGGGATATTTCACGTGTACCCAAGTTGAGGTTCTTGTAAGCAGTGTAGCCCTAAATTTTGGGGTGGCTCTGTCTTATTGATTTTCCGTTTTCCCAAGGTATATCCCCTAGACTGGAATTGCCCTTTGCTCTGTAGCTGTGTTGTTTCCTTGTTTTAGGGAACACAATGCACTCCTCCAGAGAGACAGTTTGCAATTTACTTCCGTTCCATCAGCATAACTAGGCTCCCTGTTCTGCAGGGCATATCTTGCCTTTCTGGTTTTTACACATTTTGCGGATGTCCCTTTTGACCGGTGGGGTATGATACTTGTTTGTAGTGCAGATTTGAATTGCCCGCTTTCTTGCTTGGCCAAAAAGGTCCTATGCATTTTCTCCTGAATATATTCACGAGAAAACGCATACGCCCTTTTTGGCCAAGTGCATCATTGTGGAAGTTGTGCCCCTCTTCCTGTGCTTTAAAGGCGATTCCAATGTACCTCTTGAAATCTCTTTCCTTCTATTCTGGCTCGCTTTCAAGTCCGCCTCGTTGCCTTCCCTCAACAGATATTTGGACGATTGTTGTCCTTTATTTCTCTGCCAGTTTGTGAATTGCTGTGGCTCTGAGCTCCGTTTTTCAACTCTTTTTTTGTGAGCTGACCGCAAGTCCAAAGTTTTGGTTCAGTACCTATACTGGTTACCGGCGGGTGGCTGAGACTTTGGTTAGTTCTTCTTCCTGCCGGTAAAATAGAGTGACATGTGCCCGTCCAATTCCCTAACAGCTACTCTCTCATTGGTTCTCCATCTTCCCTTTCATCCTCTGCCAAATTGGCAACCTGTGCGAACCAGGAGTTTAAAGGAGCTGTCTCTCCAAGTTGGGAGATTGATAGTAAAGCAGTTGGAAATTCAAACTGGAGCACCAGGAGAGGGACTATTAGTTGAGTTTTAGAAACCTTTTGTATTCATACTGTGTCCATTCTCTAGGTTTCATGTACATGTTATAATTGTAGTAATATGCCCTACAACCTGGAGAGTTGGGACCCTTGGAATGTGTGCCACGCATTATTGCTTTAAATGGTCTGCATTTGCTCACCGAATCTCACCAAACCTCTCAGTCCCAAGTGTCCAGCATTATGCCACCACCAGCTGTCATTGTAGATAGTGTCATTCCAGGTTTCATCGGAGCCCCTGAAGGAATTGTAAAGAATTTCCCTGTTTTTTTGTTTTGTTTTTGAAATTCATTTTTATAGTGGTTTTGAGCCGATTCTAACTGCCATGTTTATTCCAGTCTAGACGCACTTGATTCCCTTATGGAGACTTATCAATACATAGGTTTTAAGATTCTTACTAGTCAGATATATTTCTCTGCGAGAAATATGGGGTTTTGAGTCCATTTAACTGAGCAAAGTGTAGGCCTTGTCTATTCCATATTTGGTTTTTTGGAACGGTACCTGTACTAATATCAAACTCTGGTTTTATGCATCACCCCACCTCTCCTTCCCCCTTGAGCAGGCATAAGAGTGTTTTCTAAATGTGAGACTCTGTTCTCTTTCCTAACTCAGTTCATGTGTAGCCATGTTTATAGGACCTTCATAAGTGATATCTTATGATAAGTTTCTTTTTCTCTGTGACTTATTTCACTTAGAATCATCGTACCTGAATCCACTCATTTTGCTGCTACTGGCCTTATAACATTGATTTCATGGCTGAGGTATATTCCATTGTACGTAAGTACCACAATTTCTTGAACCATTTTTGTCTTTCCTTGGATATTTAAGGTGTACCCAAGTTGAGGTTCTTGTAAGCAGTGCAGCACTAAATTTTGGGGTGGCTCTGTCTTATTGATTTTCAGTATTCCCAAGGTATATTCCCTAGACTGGAAGTGCCCTTGGCTCTGTTGCTCTGTTGTTTCCTTGTATTAGGGAACACAATGCACTCCTCCAGAGAGGCAGTTGGCAATTTACATCCGGCCCATCAGCATAACTAGGCTCCCTGTTCTCCAGGGCCTGTCTTGCCTTTCTGGTTTTTACACATTTGCGGATGTCCCTTTTGACCGGTGGGAAGTGATCCTTCTTTGTAGTGCAGATTTGGTTGCCCGCTTGCTTGCTTGGCCAAAAAGGACTTATGCGTTTTCTCCTGAATATATTCAGGAGAAAACGCATATGCCCTTTTTGGCCAAGTGCATCATTGTCGAAGTTGTGCCCCTCTTCCTGTGTTTGAAGGCGATTCCAATGTACCTCTTTAAATTTGTTTCCTGCTATTCCTGCTCACTTTCAAGTCCACCTCGTTGCCTTCCTTCAACAGATTTTTGGACGATAGTTGCCCTTTAGTACTCTGCCAGTTTGTGAATTGCTGTGCCCCAGAGCTCCATTTTTCAACTCACTTTTTGTGAGCTGACCACAAGTCCAAAATGTTGGTTCAGGACTTATAAAGGTTCCCAATGGGTGACGGAGAATTTGATAAATTCTTCTTCCTGCTGGGAAATTATAGTGACATGTGCCCGTCCAAATGCCTAACAGCTACTCTCTCATTGGTTCTCCCTCTTCCCTTTCATTCTCTACCAAATTGGCCACCTGTGAAAACCAGGAGCTTAAAGGGGCTGTCTCTTCAAGCTGGGAGATTGATAGTAAAGCAGTTGGAAAGGCAAACTGGAGGACCAGGAGAGGGATTATTAGTTGAGTTTTAGAAACCTTTCGTATTCACAGTGTGTCCATTCTCTACGTCTCCCGTACCTGTTATTGCTGTAGTAATATTCCCTTCAACCTGGAGAGTTGGGACCCTTGGAATGTGTGCCACGCATTATTGCTTTAAAGGGTCTGCATTTGATCACCTAATCATACGAATCCTCTCAGCCCCATGTGTCCAGCCTTATGCCACATCCAGCTGTCGTTGTAGAATGGGTATTTCTAGGTTTCATCAGAGCCCCTGAAGGAATTGTAAAGAATTTCCCTGTTTTTGTGTTATGTTTTTGAAATTCCTTTTTATAGTGGGATTGAACTGATTCTCACTGCCATGTTTATGCCAGTCTAGACAAACTTGATTCCCTTACGGAGACATATCAATACATAGGTTTTAAGATTCTTATCAGTCAGATATATTCCTCTGTGGGAAATATGGGGTTTTGAGTCCCTTTCACTGAGGAAAGTGTAGGTCTTGTCTATTCCGTATTTGGTTTTTGAACGGTACCTGTACTAATATCAAACTCTGGTTTTATGCATCACCCCACCCCTCCTTCCCCGTTTATCAGGCATAAGAGTGTTTTCTAAATTTGAGACTCTGTTCCCTTTCCTATCTCAGTTCATGTGTAGGCATGTTTACAAGACCTTCATAAGTGATATCTTATGATAAGTTTCTTTTTCTCTGTGACTTATTTCACTTAGAATCATCGTACCTGAATCCACTCATTTTGTTGCTACTGGCCTTATAACATTGATTTCATGGCTGAAGGATATTCCATCGTACGTAAGTAACGCAATATCTTGAACCATTTTTGTCTTTCCTAGGATATTTAAGGTGTACCCACGTTGAGGTTCTTGTAAGCAGTGCAGCACTAAATTTTTCGGTGGCTCTGTCTTATTGATTTTCAGTATTCCCAAGGTATATTCCCTAGACTGGAAGTGCCCTTGGCTCTGTTGTTCTGTTGTTTCCTTGTTTTAGGGAAAACAATGCACTCCTCCAGAGAGGCAGTTGACAATTCACATCCCGCCCATCAGCATAACAAGGCTCCCTCTTTTCCATGGCCTGCCTTGCCTTTCTGGTTTTTACACATTTTGCGGATGTCCCTTTTGACCGGTGGGAAGTGATACTTCTTTGTAGTGCAGATTTGCATTGCCCGGTTGCTTGCTTGGCCACAAAGGGCGTATGCGTTTTCTCCTGAATATATTCAGGAGAAAACGCATAAGCACTTTTTGGCCAAGTGCATCATTGTCGAAGTTGTGCCCCTCTTCCTGTGCTTTGAAGGCGAATCCAATGTACCTCTTGAAATCTGTTTCCTGCTATTCTGGCTCGCATTCAAGTCCGCCTCGTTGCCTTCCCTCAACAGGTTTTTGGACGATAGTTGCCCTTTAGTACTCTGCCAGTTTTTGAATTGCTGTGCCCCTGAGCTCCATTTTTCAACTCATTTTTTGTAAGCTGACCACAAGTCCAAAATTTTGGTTCAGGACCTATACAGGTTCCCAGTGGGTGGCTGAGAATTTGATTAATTCTTCTTCCTGCCGGGAAATTGGAGTGACATGTGCCCGTTCAAATGCCTAACAGCTATTCTCTCATTGGTTCTCTATCTTCCCTTTCATCCTCTGCCAACCTGGCAACCTGTGAGTACCAGGAGGTTAAATGGGCTGTCTCTGCAAGTTGGAGATTGATAATAAAGCAGTAGGAAATTGAAACTGGAGCACCAGGAGAGGGACTATTAGTTGAGTTTTAGCAACCTTTCGTATTCACAGTGTGTCCATTCTCTAGGTTTCCCGTACTTGTTATAGCTGTAGTAATATTCCCTTCAACCAAGAGAGTTGTGACCCTTGGAATGCGTGCCACACATTATTGTTTTAAATGGTCTGCATTTGCTCACCAAAACTCACCAATCCTCTCAGTCCCAAGGGTCCAGCCTTATGCCACATCCAGCTGTCATTTTATATATGGTCATTCCAGGTTTCATCAGAGCCCCTGAAGGAATTGTAAAGAATTTCCCTGTTTTTTTGTTTTGTTTTGGAAATTACTTTTTATAGTGGGTTTGCGCTGATTCTCACTGTCATGTTTAAGCCAGCCTAGACACACTTGATTCCCTTACAGAGACATATCAATACATAGGTTTTAAGTTTCTTACTAGTCAGATATATTCCTCTGCGGGAAATATGGGGTTTTGAGTCCCTTTCACGGAGGAAGGTGTAGGGCTTGTATAATCCGTAGTTGGTTTTTGGAATGGTACCTGTACGAATATCAGACTCTGGTTTTATGCATCACCCCACCTCTCCTTCCCCCATAAGCAAGCATAAGAGTGTTTTATAAATGTGAGACTCTGTTCTCTTTCCTAACTCATTTCATGTGTAGCCATGTTTACAGGACCTTCATAAGTGATATCTTATGATAAGTTTCTTTTTCTCTGTGACTTATTTCACTTAGAATCATCGTACCTGAATCCACTCATTTTGTTGCTACTGGCCTATGACATTGATTTCATGGCTTAGTGATATTCCATCATACGTTAGTAACACAATTTCTTTAACCATTTTTGTCTTTCCTGGGATATTTATGGTGTACCCAAGTTGTGGTTCTTGTAAGCAGTGCAGCCCTAAATTTTGGGGTGGCTCCGTCTTATTGATTTTCAGATTTCCCATGGTATATTCCCTAGACTGGAAGTGCCTTGGCTCTGTAGCTCTGGTGTTTACCTGTTTTAGGGAACACAATGCACTCTTTCAGAGAGGGAGTTGGCAATTTACATCCCGCCTATCATCATAAAAAGGCTCCCTGTTCTCGAGGGGTTGTCTTGCTTTTCTGGTTTTTACACATTTTGCGGATGTCCCTTTTTACCGGTGGGAAGTGATACTTCTTTGTAGTGCAGATTTGCATTGCCCGCTTGTTGCTTGACCAAAAAGGGCGTATAGGTTTTCTGCTGAATATAATCAAGAGAAAACGCATACACCCTTTTTGGCCAAATGCATAATTGTCGAAGTTGTGCCCCTCTTCCTGTGCTTTGAAGGTGATTCCAATGTACCTCTTGAAATCTGTTTCTTCCTATTCAGACTCGCTTTCAAGTCTGCCTCGTTGACTTCCCTCAACAGATTTTTGGACAGTAGTTGCCCTTTAGTACTCTGCCAGTTTGTGAATTGCTGTGCCCCTGAGCTCCATTTTTCGACTCATTTTTTGTGAGCTGACCACAGGTCCAAAATTTTGGTTCAGGAACTATACAGGTTCCCAGTGGGTAGCTGAGAATTTGATTAATTTTTCTTCCTGCCGGGAAATTAGAGTGACATGTTCCCGTCCAAATGCCTAACAGCTATTCTCTCATTGGTTCTCCATCTTCCCTTTCATCCTCTGCCATACTGGCAACCTGTGAGAACCAGGAGGTTAAAGGGGCTGTCTCTCCAATTTGGGACATTGATAGTAAAGCAGTTGGAAATACAAACTGGAGCACCAGGAGAGGGACTACTAGTTGAGTTTTAGAAACCTTTGATATTCACATTGTGTCCACTCTCTAGGTTTCCCGTACATGTTATAGCTGTGGTAATATTCCCTTCAACCTGGAGAGTTGGGAAACTTGGAATGTGTGCCACGCATTATTGCTTTAAATGGTCTGCATTTGCTCACTGAATCTCACCAAACCTCTCAGTCCCTGGTGTCCAGGCTTATGCCACATCCAGCTGTACTTGTAGAGAGGTTCATTCCAGGTTTCATCAGTGCCCCTGTAGGAATTGTAAAGAATTTCCCTGTTTTTTTTTTTTTTTTTTTTTTTATGAAATTCCTTTTTATAGTGGGTTTGAGCTGATTCTCACTGCCATGTTTATGCCAGTCTAGACCTACATCATTCCCTTACGGAGACATATCAATACATAGGTTTTAAGATTCTTACTAGTCAGATATATTCCTCTGCGGGAAATATGGGGTTTTGAGTCCCTTTCACTGACGAAGGTGTAGGTCTTGTCTATTCCATATTTGGGTTTTGGAATGGTAGCTGTACGAATATCAAACTCTGGTTTTATGCATCACCCATCCGCTCCTTTCCCCTTAAGAAGGCATAAGAGTGTTTTCTAAACGTGAGACTCTTTTCTCTTTCCTAACTCATTTCATGTGTAGCCATGTTTACAGGAACTTCATAAGTGTTATCTTATTATAAGTTTCTTTTTCTGTGTGACTTATTTCACATAGAATCATCGTACCTGAATCCACTCATTGTGCTGCTACTGGCCTTATGACATTGATTTCATGGCTGAGGGCTATTCCATCGTACGTAGGTAACACAGTTTCTTGAACCATTTTTGTCTTTTGTGGGAAATTTAAGGTGTACCCAATTTGAGGTTCTTGTAAGCAGTGCAGCCCTAAATTTTGGAGTGGCTCTGTCTTATTGATTTTCCGTATGCCCAAAGTATATTCCCTAGACTGGAAGTGCCCTTGGCTCTGTAGCTCTGTTGTTTCCTTGTCTTAGGGAACACAATGCACTCCTCCAGAGAGGCAGTTGGCAATTTACATCCTGCCCATCAGCATAACTAGGCTCCCTTTCTCCAGAGCCTGTCTTGCCTTTGTGGTTTTTACACATTTAGGGGATGTCCCTTTTGACTGGTGGGAAGTGATAATTCTTTGTAGTGCAGATTTGCATTGCCCGCTTGTTGCTTGTCCAAAAAGGGCGTATGCATTTTCTCCAGAATATATTCAGGAGAAAACGCATACACCCTTTTTCGCCAAATGTATCATTGTCGAAGTTGTGCCCCTCTTCCTATGCTTTAAAGGCAATTCCATTGTACCTCTTCATATCAGTTTCCGGCTCTTCTTGCTCGCTCTGAAGTCCACATCGTTGCCTTCCCTCAACAGATTTTTGGACGATAGTTGTCCTTTATTACTCTGCCAGTTTGTGAATTGCTGTGCCCCTGAGCTACATTTTTCAACTCGTTTTTTTGTGAGCTGACCGCAAGTCCAAAATTTTGGTTCGGGACCTATACTGTTTCCCGGCAGCTGGCTGAGATTTTGGTTCATTCATTTTCCTGCCTGGAAATTAGAGAGACATGTGCCCGTCCAAATGCCTAACAGCTACTCTCTCATTGGTTCTCCCTGTTCCCTTTCATCCTCTGCCAAATAGGCAACCTGTGAGAACCAGGAGGTTAAAGGGGCTGTCTCTCCAAGTTGGGAGATTGATAGTAAAGCAGTTCGAAAGTCAAACCGGAACACCAGGAGAGGGACTATTAATTGAGTTTTAGAAACATTTCGTATTCACATGGTGTCCATTCTCTAGGTTTCCCGTACATGTTATAGCTGTAGTAATATTCCCTTCAACCTGGAGAGTTGGGACCCTTGGAATGTGTGCCACGCATTATTGCTTTAAATGGTCTGCATTTGCTCACCCAATCTCACCAATCCTCTCAGTCCCACGTGTCCAGCCTTATGCCACATCCAGCTGTTTTTGTAGATAGGGTCATTCCAGGTTTCATCAGAGCCCCTGAAGGAATTGTAAAGAATTTCCCTGTTTTTTGTTTTGTTTTTGAAATTCCTTTTTATAGTGGGTTTGAGCTGATTCTCACTGCCATGTTTATGCCAGTCTACACACTCTTGATTCCCTTATGGAGATATGTCAATGCATAGGTTTTAAGATTATTACCAATCAGATATATTCCTCTGCGGGAAATATGGGGTTTGGGGTCCCGTTCACTGAAGAAGAGGTAGGTCTTGTCTAATGTGCAGTTGGTTTTTGGAACGGTACCTGTACTAATATCAAACTCTGGTTTTATGCATCACCCCACCTATCCTTCCCCCTTAAGCAGGCATAAGAGTGTTTTCTAAATGTAAGACAATGTTCTCTTTCCGAACTCAGTTCATGTGTCGCCATGTTTACAGGACCTTCATAAGTGATATCTTATGATAAGTTTCTTTTTCGCTGTGACTTATTTCACTTAGAATCATCGTATCTGAATACACTCATTTTGAAGCTACTGGCCTTATGACATTGATTTCATGGCTGACTGATATTCCATCGTACGTAAGTAACACAATTTCTTGAACCATTTTTGTCTTTCCTGGGATATTTAAGGTGTAAGCAAGATGACGTTCTTGTAAGCAGTGCAGCCCTAAATTTTGCGGTGGCACTGTCTTATTGATTTTCAGTTTTCCCAAGGTATATTCCCTAGACTGGAAGTGCCCTTGGCTCTGTTGCTCTGTTGTTTCCTTGTTTTTGGGAACACAGTGCACTCCTCCAGAGAGGCAGTTGGCAATTTACATGCTGCCCATCATCATAACTAGGCTCCCTGTTCTCCAGGGCCTGTCTTGTCTTTCTGGTTTTTAAACATTTTGCGGATGTCCCTTTTGACCGGTTGGAAGTGATACTTCATTGTAGTTCAGATTTTAGTTTCCCGCTTGCTTGCTTGGCCAAAAAGGACGTACGCGTTTTCTCCTTAATATATTCACGGGAAAACACATACACTCTTGCTGGCCAAGTGCATCATTGTCGAAGTTGTGCCCCTCTTCCTGTGCTTTAAAGGTGATTCCAATGTACCTCTTGAAATCTGTTTCCTGCTATTCTGGCTCGCTTTCAAGTCCACCTCGTTGCCTTCCCTCAACAGATTTTCGGACGATTGTTGTCCTTTATTACTCTGCCAGTTTGTGCATTGTTGTGCCCCTGAGCTCCATTTTTCAACTCGTTTTTTGTGAGCTGACCGCAAGTCCAAAATTTTGGTTCAGGACCTATACTGGTTCCCGGCGGGTGTTTGAGACTTTGGTTAATTCTTCTTCCTGCCGGAAAATTAGAATGACATGTGCCGTCCAAATGCCTAGCAGCTACTCTCTCATTGGTTCTCCATCTTCCCTTTCATCCTCTGCCATACTGGCAACCTGTGAGAACCAGGAGGTTAAAGGGGCTGTCTCTCCAATTTGGGACATTGATAGTAAAGCAGTTGGAAATACAAACCGGAGCACCAGGAGAGGGACTACTAGTTGAGTTTTAGAAACCTTTGATATTCACATTGTGTCCACTCTCTAGGTTTCCCGTACATGTTATAGCTGTGGTAATATTCCCTTTAACCTGGAGAGTTGGGAAACTTGGAATGTGTGCCACGCATTATTGCTTTAAATGGTCTGCATTTGCTCACTGAATCTCACCAAACCTCTCAGTCCCTGGTGTCCAGGCTTATGCCACATCCAGCTGTACTTGTAGAGAGGTTCATTCCAGGTTTCATCAGAGCCCCTGTAGGAATTGTAAAGAATTTCCCTGTTTTTTTGTTTTTTTTTTTTTTTATGAAATTCCTTTTTATAGTGGGTTTGAGCTGATTCTCACTGCCATGTTTATGCCAGTCTAGACCTACATCATTCCCTTACGGAGACATATCAATACATAGGTTTTAAGATTCTTACTAGTCAGATATATTCCTCTGCGGGAAATATGGGGTTTTGAGTCCCTTTCACTGACGAAGGTGTAGGTCTTGTCTATTCCATATTTGGGTTTTGGAATGGTAGCTGTACGAATATCAAACTCTGGTTTTATGCATCACCCATCCGCTCCTTTCCCCTTAAGAAGGCATAAGAGTGTTTTCTAAACGTGAGACTCTTTTCTCTTTCCTAACTCATTTCATGTGTAGCCATGTTTACAGGAACTTCATAAGTGTTATCTTATTATAAGTTTCTTTTTCTGTGTGACTTATTTCACATAGAATCATCGTACCTGAATCCACTCATTGTGCTGCTACTGGCCTTATGACATTGATTTCATGGCTGAGGGCTATTCCATCGTACGTAGGTAACACAGTTTCTTGAACCATTTTTGTCTTTTGTGGGAAATTTAAGGTGTACCCAATTTGAGGTTCTTGTAAGCAGTGCAGCCCTAAATTTTGGAGTGGCTCTGTCTTATTGATTTTCCGTATGCCCAAAGTATATTCCCTAGACTGGAAGTGCCCTTGGCTCTGTAGCTCTGTTGTTTCCTTGTCTTAGGGAACACAATGCACTCCTCCAGAGAGGCAGTTGGCAATTTACATCCTGCCCATCAGCATAACTAGGCTCCCTTTCTCCAGAGCCTGTCTTGCCTTTGTGGTTTTTACACATTTAGGGGATGTCCCTTTTGACTGGTGGGAAGTGATAATTCTTTGTAGTGCAGATTTGCATTGCCCGCTTGTTGCTTGTCCAAAAAGGGCGTATGCATTTTCTCCAGAATATATTCAGGAGAAAACGCATACACCCTTTTTCGCCAAATGTATCATTGTCGAAGTTGTGCCCCTCTTCCTATGCTTTAAAGGCAATTCCATTGTACCTCTTCATATCAGTTTCCGGCTCTTCTTGCTCGCTCTGAAGTCCACATCGTTGCCTTCCCTCAACAGATTTTTGGACGATAGTTGTCCTTTATTACTCTGCCAGTTTGTGAATTGCTGTGCCCCTGAGCTACATTTTTCAACTCGTTTTTTTGTGAGCTGACCGCAAGTCCAAAATTTTGGTTCGGGACCTATACTGTTTCCCGGCAGCTGGCTGAGATTTTGGTTCATTCATTTTCCTGCCTGGAAATTAGAGAGACATGTGCCCGTCCAAATGCCTAACAGCTACTCTCTCATTGGTTCTCCCTGTTCCCTTTCATCCTCTGCCAAATAGGCAACCTGTGAGAACCAGGAGGTTAAAGGGGCTGTCTCTCCAAGTTGGGAGATTGATAGTAAAGCAGTTCGAAAGTCAAACCGGAACACCAGGAGAGGGACTATTAATTGAGTTTTAGAAACATTTCGTATTCACATGGTGTCCATTCTCTAGGTTTCCCGTACATGTTATAGCTGTAGTAATATTCCCTTCAACCTGGAGAGTTGGGACCCTTGGAATGTGTGCCACGCATTATTGCTTTAAATGGTCTGCATTTGCTCACCCAATCTCACCAATCCTCTCAGTCCCACGTGTCCAGCCTTATGCCACATCCAGCTGTTTTTGTAGATAGGGTCATTCCAGGTTTCATCAGAGCCCCTGAAGGAATTTCCCTGTTTTTTGTTTTGTTTTTGAAATTCCTTTTTATAGTGGGTTTGAGCTGATTCTCACTGCCATGTTTATGCCAGTCTACACACTCTTGATTCCCTTATGGAGATATGTCAATGCATAGGTTTTAAGATTATTACCAATCAGATATATTCCTCTGCGGGAAATATGGGGTTTGGGGTCCCGTTCACTGAAGAAGAGGTAGGTCTTGTCTAATGTGCAGTTGGTTTTTGGAACGGTACCTGTACTAATATCAAACTCTGGTTTTATGCATCACCCCACCTATCCTTCCCCCTTAAGCAGGCATAAGAGTGTTTTCTAAATGTAAGACAACGTTCTCTTTCCGAACTCAGTTCATGTGTCGCCATGTTTACAGGACCTTCATAAGTGATATCTTATGATAAGTTTCTTTTTCGCTGTGACTTATTTCACTTAGAATCATCGTATCTGAATACACTCATTTTGAAGCTACTGGCCTTATGACATTGATTTCATGGCTGACTGATATTCCATCGTACGTAAGTAACACAATTTCTTGAACCATTTTTGTCTTTCCTGGGATATTTAAGGTGTAAGCAAGATGACGTTCTTGTAAGCAGTGCAGCCCTAAATTTTGCGGTGGCACTGTCTTATTGATTTTCAGTTTTCCCAAGGTATATTCCCTAGACTGGAAGTGCCCTTGGCTCTGTTGCTCTGTTGTTTCCTTGTTTTTGGGAACACAGTGCACTCCTCCAGAGAGGCAGTTGGCAATTTACATGCTGCCCATCATCATAACTAGGCTCCCTGTTCTCCAGGGCCTGTCTTGTCTTTCTGGTTTTTAAACATTTTGCGGATGTCCCTTTTGACCGGTTGGAAGTGATACTTCATTGTAGTTCAGATTTTAGTTGCCCGCTTGCTTGCTTGGCCAAAAAGGACGTACGCGTTTTCTCCTTAATATATTCACGGGAAAACACATACACTCTTGCTGGCCAAGTGCATCATTGTCGAAGTTGTGCCCCTCTTCCTGTGCTTTAAAGGCGATTCCAATGTACCTCTTGAAATCTGTTTCCTGCTATTCTGGCTCGCTTTCAAGTCCACCTCGTTGCCTTCCCTCAACAGATTTTCGGACGATTGTTGTCCTTTATTACTCTGCCAGTTTGTGCATTGTTGTGCCCCTGAGCTCCATTTTTCAACTCGTTTTTTGTGAGCTGACCGCAAGTCCAAAATTTTGGTTCAGGACCTATACTGGTTCCCGGCGGGTGTTTGAGACTTTGGTTAATTCTTCTTCCTGCCGGAAAATTAGAATGACATGTGCCGTCCAAATGCCTAGCAGCTACTCTCTCATTGGTTCTCCATCTTCCCTTTCATCCTCTGCCATACTGGCAAACTGTGAGAACCAGGAGGTTAAAGGGGCTGTCTCTCCAATTTGGGACATTGATAGTAAAGCAGTTGGAAATACAAACCGGAGCACCAGGAGAGGGACTACTAGTTGAGTTTTAGAAACCTTTGATATTCACATTGTGTCCACTCTCTAGGTTTCCCGTACATGTTATAGCTGTGGTAATATTCCCTTTAACCTGGAGAGTTGGGAAACTTGGAATGTGTGCCACGCATTATTGCTTTAAATGGTCTGCATTTGCTCACTGAATCTCACCAAACCTCTCAGTCCCTGGTGTCCAGGCTTATGCCACATCCAGCTGTACTTGTAGAGAGGTTCATTCCAGGTTTCATCAGAGACCCTGTAGGAATTGTAAAGAATTTCCCTGTTTTTTTTTTTTTTTTTTTATGAAATTCCTTTTTATAGTGGGTTTGAGCTGATTCTCACTGCCATGTTTATGCCAGTCTAGACCTACATCATTCCCTTACGGAGACATATCAATACATAGGTTTTAAGATTCTTACTAGTCAGATATATTCCTCTGCGGGAAATATGGGGTTTTGAGTCCCTTTCACTGACGAAGGTGTAGGTCTTGTCTATTCCATATTTGGGTTTTGGAATGGTAGCTGTACGAATATCAAACTCTGGTTTTATGCATCACCCATCCGCTCCTTTCCCCTTAAGAAGGCATAAGAGTGTTTTCTAAACGTGAGACTCTTTTCTCTTTCCTAACTCATTTCATGTGTAGCCATGTTTACAGGAACTTCATAAGTGTTATCTTATTATAAGTTTCTTTTTCTGTGTGACTTATTTCACATAGAATCATCGTACCTGAATCCACTCATTGTGCTGCTACTGGCCTTATGACATTGATTTCATGGCTGAGGGCTATTCCATCGTACGTAGGTAACACAGTTTCTTGAACCATTTTTGTCTTTTGTGGGAAATTTAAGGTGTACCCAATTTGAGGTTCTTGTAAGCAGTGCAGCCCTAAATTTTGGAGTGGCTCTGTCTTATTGATTTTCCGTATGCCCAAAGTATATTCCCTAGACTGGAAGTGCCCTTGGCTCTGTAGCTCTGTTGTTTCCTTGTCTTAGGGAACACAATGCACTCCTCCAGAGAGGCAGTTGGCAATTTACATCCTGCCCATCAGCATAACTAGGCTCCCTTTCTCCAGAGCCTGTCTTGCCTTTGTGGTTTTTACACATTTAGGGGATGTCCCTTTTGACTGGTGGGAAGTGATAATTCTTTGTAGTGCAGATTTGCATTGCCCGCTTGTTGCTTGTCCAAAAAGGGCGTATGCATTTTCTCCAGAATATATTCAGGAGAAAACGCATACACCCTTTTTCGCCAAATGTATCATTGTCGAAGTTGTGCCCCTCTTCCTATGCTTTAAAGGCAATTCCATTGTACCTCTTCATATCAGTTTCCGGCTCTTCTTGCTCGCTCTGAAGTCCACATCGTTGCCTTCCCTCAACAGATTTTTGGACGATAGTTGTCCTTTATTACTCTGCCAGTTTGTGAATTGCTGTGCCCCTGAGCTACATTTTTCAACTCGTTTTTTTGTGAGCTGACCGCAAGTCCAAAATTTTGGTTCGGGACCTATACTGTTTCCCGGCAGCTGGCTGAGATTTTGGTTCATTCATTTTCCTGCCTGGAAATTAGAGAGACATGTGCCCGTCCAAATGCCTAACAGCTACTCTCTCATTGGTTCTCCCTGTTCCCTTTCATCCTCTGCCAAATAGGCAACCTGTGAGAACCAGGAGGTTAAAGGGGCTGTCTCTCCAAGTTGGGAGATTGATAGTAAAGCAGTTCGAAAGTCAAACCGGAACACCAGGAGAGGGACTATTAATTGAGTTTTAGAAACATTTCGTATTCACATGGTGTCCATTCTCTAGGTTTCCCGTACATGTTATAGCTGTAGTAATATTCCCTTCAACCTGGAGAGTTGGGACCCTTGGAATGTGTGCCACGCATTATTGCTTTAAATGGTCTGCATTTGCTCACCCAATCTCACCAATCCTCTCAGTCCCACGTGTCCAGCCTTATGCCACATCCAGCTGTTTTTGTAGATAGGGTCATTCCAGGTTTCATCAGAGCCCCTGAAGGAATTTCCCTGTTTTTTGTTTTGTTTTTGAAATTCCTTTTTATAGTGGGTTTGAGCTGATTCTCACTGCCATGTTTATGCCAGTCTACACACTCTTGATTCCCTTATGGAGATATGTCAATGCATAGGTTTTAAGATTATTACCAATCAGATATATTCCTCTGCGGGAAATATGGGGTTTGGGGTCCCGTTCACTGAAGAAGAGGTAGGTCTTGTCTAATGTGCAGTTGGTTTTTGGAACGGTACCTGTACTAATATCAAACTCTGGTTTTATGCATCACCCCACCTATCCTTCCCCCTTAAGCAGGCATAAGAGTGTTTTCTAAATGTAAGACAACGTTCTCTTTCCGAACTCAGTTCATGTGTCGCCATGTTTACAGGACCTTCATAAGTGATATCTTATGATAAGTTTCTTTTTCGCTGTGACTTATTTCACTTAGAATCATCGTATCTGAATACACTCATTTTGAAGCTACTGGCCTTATGACATTGATTTCATGGCTGACTGATATTCCATCGTACGTAAGTAACACAATTTCTTGAACCATTTTTGTCTTTCCTGGGATATTTAAGGTGTAAGCAAGATGACGTTCTTGTAAGCAGTGCAGCCCTAAATTTTGCGGTGGCACTGTCTTATTGATTTTCAGTTTTCCCAAGGTATATTCCCTAGACTGGAAGTGCCCTTGGCTCTGTTGCTCTGTTGTTTCCTTGTTTTTTGGAACACAGTGCACTCCTCCAGAGAGGCAGTTGGCAATTTACATGCTGCCCATCATCATAACTAGGCTCCCTGTTCTCCAGGGCCTGTCTTGTCTTTCTGGTTTTTAAACATTTTGCGGATGTCCCTTTTGACCGGTTGGAAGTGATACTTCATTGTAGTTCAGATTTTAGTTGCCCGCTTGCTTGCTTGGCCAAAAAGGACGTACGCGTTTTCTCCTTAATATATTCACGGGAAAACACATACACTCTTGCTGGCCAAGTGCATCATTGTCGAAGTTGTGCCCCTCTTCCTGTGCTTTAAAGGCGATTCCAATGTACCTCTTGAAATCTGTTTCCTGCTATTCTGGCTCGCTTTCAAGTCCACCTCGTTGCCTTCCCTCAACAGATTTTCGGACGATTGTTGTCCTTTATTACTCTGCCAGTTTGTGCATTGTTGTGCCCCTGAGCTCCATTTTTCAACTCGTTTTTTGTGAGCTGACCGCAAGTCCAAAATTTTGGTTCAGGACCTATACTGGTTCCCGGCGGGTGTTTGAGACTTTGGTTAATTCTTCTTCCTGCCGGAAAATTAGAATGACATGTGCCGTCCAAATGCCTAGCAGCTACTCTCTCATTGGTTCTCCATCTTCCCTTTCATCCTCTGCCATACTGGCAACCTGTGAGAACCAGGAGGTTAAAGGGGCTGTCTCTCCAATTTGGGACATTGATAGTAAAGCAGTTGGAAATACAAACCGGAGCACCAGGAGAGGGACTACTAGTTGAGTTTTAGAAACCTTTGATATTCACATTGTGTCCACTCTCTAGGTTTCCCGTACATGTTATAGCTGTGGTAATATTCCCTTTAACCTGGAGAGTTGGGAAACTTGGAATGTGTGCCACGCATTATTGCTTTAAATGGTCTGCATTTGCTCACTGAATCTCACCAAACCTCTCAGTCCCTGGTGTCCAGGCTTATGCCACATCCAGCTGTACTTGTAGAGAGGTTCATTCCAGGTTTCATCAGTGCCCCTGTAGGAATTGTAAAGAATTTCCCTGTTTTTTTTTTTTTTTTTTTTTTTTTTATGAAATTCCTTTTTATAGTGGGTTTGAGCTGATTCTCACTGCCATGTTTATGCCAGTCTAGACCTACATCATTCCCTTACGGAGACATATCAATACATAGGTTTTAAGATTCTTACTAGTCAGATATATTCCTCTGCGGGAAATATGGGGTTTTGAGTCCCTTTCACTGACGAAGGTGTAGGTCTTGTCTATTCCATATTTGGGTTTTGGAATGGTAGCTGTACGAATATCAAACTCTGGTTTTATGCATCACCCATCCGCTCCTTTCCCCTTAAGAAGGCATAAGAGTGTTTTCTAAACGTGAGACTCTTTTCTCTTTCCTAACTCATTTCATGTGTAGCCATGTTTACAGGAACTTCATAAGTGTTATCTTATTATAAGTTTCTTTTTCTGTGTGACTTATTTCACATAGAATCATCGTACCTGAATCCACTCATTGTGCTGCTACTGGCCTTATGACATTGATTTCATGGCTGAGGGCTATTCCATCGTACGTAGGTAACACAGTTTCTTGAACCATTTTTGTCTTTTGTGGGAAATTTAAGGTGTACCCAATTTGAGGTTCTTGTAAGCAGTGCAGCCCTAAATTTTGGAGTGGCTCTGTCTTATTGATTTTCCGTATGCCCAAAGTATATTCCCTAGACTGGAAGTGCCCTTGGCTCTGTAGCTCTGTTGTTTCCTTGTCTTAGGGAACACAATGCACTCCTCCAGAGAGGCAGTTGGCAATTTACATCCTGCCCATCAGCATAACTAGGCTCCCTTTCTCCAGAGCCTGTCTTGCCTTTGTGGTTTTTACACATTTAGGGGATGTCCCTTTTGACTGGTGGGAAGTGATAATTCTTTGTAGTGCAGATTTGCATTGCCCGCTTGTTGCTTGTCCAAAAAGGGCGTATGCATTTTCTCCAGAATATATTCAGGAGAAAACGCATACACCCTTTTTCGCCAAATGTATCATTGTCGAAGTTGTGCCCCTCTTCCTATGCTTTAAAGGCAATTCCATTGTACCTCTTCATATCAGTTTCCGGCTCTTCTTGCTCGCTCTGAAGTCCACATCGTTGCCTTCCCTCAACAGATTTTTGGACGATAGTTGTCCTTTATTACTCTGCCAGTTTGTGAATTGCTGTGCCCCTGAGCTACATTTTTCAACTCGTTTTTTTGTGAGCTGACCGCAAGTCCAAAATTTTGGTTCGGGACCTATACTGTTTCCCGGCAGCTGGCTGAGATTTTGGTTCATTCATTTTCCTGCCTGGAAATTAGAGAGACATGTGCCCGTCCAAATGCCTAACAGCTACTCTCTCATTGGTTCTCCCTGTTCCCTTTCATCCTCTGCCAAATAGGCAACCTGTGAGAACCAGGAGGTTAAAGGGGCTGTCTCTCCAAGTTGGGAGATTGATAGTAAAGCAGTTCGAAAGTCAAACCGGAACACCAGGAGAGGGACTATTAATTGAGTTTTAGAAACATTTCGTATTCACATGGTGTCCATTCTCTAGGTTTCCCGTACATGTTATAGCTGTAGTAATATTCCCTTCAACCTGGAGAGTTGGGACCCTTGGAATGTGTGCCACGCATTATTGCTTTAAATGGTCTGCATTTGCTCACCCAATCTCACCAATCCTCTCAGTCCCACGTGTCCAGCCTTATGCCACATCCAGCTGTTTTTGTAGATAGGGTCATTCCAGGTTTCATCAGAGCCCCTGAAGGAATTGTAAAGAATTTCCCTGTTTTTTGTTTTGTTTTTGAAATTCCTTTTTATAGTGGGTTTGAGCTGATTCTCACTGCCATGTTTATGCCAGTCTACACACTCTTGATTCCCTTATGGAGATATGTCAATGCATAGGTTTTAAGATTATTACCAATCAGATATATTCCTCTGCGGGAAATATGGGGTTTGGGGTCCCGTTCACTGAAGAAGAGGTAGGTCTTGTCTAATGTGCAGTTGGTTTTTGGAACGGTACCTGTACTAATATCAAACTCTGGTTTTATGCATCACCCCACCTATCCTTCCCCCTTAAGCAGGCATAAGAGTGTTTTCTAAATGTAAGACAACGTTCTCTTTCCGAACTCAGTTCATGTGTCGCCATGTTTACAGGACCTTCATAAGTGATATCTTATGATAAGTTTCTTTTTCGCTGTGACTTATTTCACTTAGAATCATCGTATCTGAATACACTCATTTTGAAGCTACTGGCCTTATGACATTGATTTCATGGCTGACTGATATTCCATCGTACGTAAGTAACACAATTTCTTGAACCATTTTTGTCTTTCCTGGGATATTTAAGGTGTAAGCAAGATGACGTTCTTGTAAGCAGTGCAGCCCTAAATTTTGCGGTGGCACTGTCTTATTGATTTTCAGTTTTCCCAAGGTATATTCCCTAGACTGGAAGTGCCCTTGGCTCTGTTGCTCTGTTGTTTCCTTGTTTTTGGGAACACAGTGCACTCCTCCAGAGAGGCAGTTGGCAATTTACATGCTGCCCATCATCATAACTAGGCTCCCTGTTCTCCAGGGCCTGTCTTGTCTTTCTGGTTTTTAAACATTTTGCGGATGTCCCTTTTGACCGGTTGGAAGTGATACTTCATTGTAGTTCAGATTTTAGTTGCCCGCTTGCTTGCTTGGCCAAAAAGGACGTACGCGTTTTCTCCTTAATATATTCACGGGAAAACACATACACTCTTGCTGGCCAAGTGCATCATTGTCGAAGTTGTGCCCCTCTTCCTGTGCTTTAAAGGCGATTCCAATGTACCTCTTGAAATCTGTTTCCTGCTATTCTGGCTCGCTTTCAAGTCCACCTCGTTGCCTTCCCTCAACAGATTTTCGGACGATTGTTGTCCTTTATTACTCTGCCAGTTTGTGCATTGTTGTGCCCCTGAGCTCCATTTTTCAACTCGTTTTTTGTGAGCTGACCGCAAGTCCAAAATTTTGGTTCAGGACCTATACTGGTTCCCGGCGGGTGTTTGAGACTTTGGTTAATTCTTCTTCCTGCCGGAAAATTAGAATGACATGTGCCGTCCAAATGCCTAGCAGCTACTCTCTCATTGGTTCTCCATCTTCCCTTTCATCCTCTGCCATACTGGCAACCTGTGAGAACCAGGAGGTTAAAGGGGCTGTCTCTCCAATTTGGGACATTGATAGTAAAGCAGTTGGAAATACAAACCGGAGCACCAGGAGAGGGACTACTAGTTGAGTTTTAGAAACCTTTGATATTCACATTGTGTCCACTCTCTAGGTTTCCCGTACATGTTATAGCTGTGGTAATATTCCCTTTAACCTGGAGAGTTGGGAAACTTGGAATGTGTGCCACGCATTATTGCTTTAAATGGTCTGCATTTGCTCACTGAATCTCACCAAACCTCTCAGTCCCTGGTGTCCAGGCTTATGCCACATCCAGCTGTACTTGTAGAGAGGTTCATTCCAGGTTTCATCAGTGCCCCTGTAGGAATTGTAAAGAATTTCCCTGTTTTTTTTTTTTTTTTTTTTTTATGAAATTCCTTTTTATAGTGGGTTTGAGCTGATTCTCACTGCCATGTTTATGCCAGTCTAGACCTACATCATTCCCTTACGGAGACATATCAATACATAGGTTTTAAGATTCTTACTAGTCAGATATATTCCTCTGCGGGAAATATGGGGTTTTGAGTCCCTTTCACTGACGAAGGTGTAGGTCTTGTCTATTCCATATTTGGGTTTTGGAATGGTAGCTGTACGAATATCAAACTCTGGTTTTATGCATCACCCATCCGCTCCTTTCCCCTTAAGAAGGCATAAGAGTGTTTTCTAAACGTGAGACTCTTTTCTCTTTCCTAACTCATTTCATGTGTAGCCATGTTTACAGGAACTTCATAAGTGTTATCTTATTATAAGTTTCTTTTTCTGTGTGACTTATTTCACATAGAATCATCGTACCTGAATCCACTCATTGTGCTGCTACTGGCCTTATGACATTGATTTCATGGCTGAGGGCTATTCCATCGTACGTAGGTAACACAGTTTCTTGAACCATTTTTGTCTTTTGTGGGAAATTTAAGGTGTACCCAATTTGAGGTTCTTGTAAGCAGTGCAGCCCTAAATTTTGGAGTGGCTCTGTCTTATTGATTTTCCGTATGCCCAAAGTATATTCCCTAGACTGGAAGTGCCCTTGGCTCTGTAGCTCTGTTGTTTCCTTGTCTTAGGGAACACAATGCACTCCTCCAGAGAGGCAGTTGGCAATTTACATCCTGCCCATCAGCATAACTAGGCTCCCTTTCTCCAGAGCCTGTCTTGCCTTTGTGGTTTTTACACATTTAGGGGATGTCCCTTTTGACTGGTGGGAAGTGATAATTCTTTGTAGTGCAGATTTGCATTGCCCGCTTGTTGCTTGTCCAAAAAGGGCGTATGCATTTTCTCCAGAATATATTCAGGAGAAAACGCATACACCCTTTTTCGCCAAATGTATCATTGTCGAAGTTGTGCCCCTCTTCCTATGCTTTAAAGGCAATTCCATTGTACCTCTTCATATCAGTTTCCGGCTCTTCTTGCTCGCTCTGAAGTCCACATCGTTGCCTTCCCTCAACAGATTTTTGGACGATAGTTGTCCTTTATTACTCTGCCAGTTTGTGAATTGCTGTGCCCCTGAGCTACATTTTTCAACTCGTTTTTTTGTGAGCTGACCGCAAGTCCAAAATTTTGGTTCGGGACCTATACTGTTTCCCGGCAGCTGGCTGAGATTTTGGTTCATTCATTTTCCTGCCTGGAAATTAGAGAGACATGTGCCCGTCCAAATGCCTAACAGCTACTCTCTCATTGGTTCTCCCTGTTCCCTTTCATCCTCTGCCAAATAGGCAACCTGTGAGAACCAGGAGGTTAAAGGGGCTGTCTCTCCAAGTTGGGAGATTGATAGTAAAGCAGTTCGAAAGTCAAACCGGAACACCAGGAGAGGGACTATTAATTGAGTTTTAGAAACATTTCGTATTCACATGGTGTCCATTCTCTAGGTTTCCCGTACATGTTATAGCTGTAGTAATATTCCCTTCAACCTGGAGAGTTGGGACCCTTGGAATGTGTGCCACGCATTATTGCTTTAAATGGTCTGCATTTGCTCACCCAATCTCACCAATCCTCTCAGTCCCACGTGTCCAGCCTTATGCCACATCCAGCTGTTTTTGTAGATAGGGTCATTCCAGGTTTCATCAGAGCCCCTGAAGGAATTGTAAAGAATTTCCCTGTTTTTTGTTTTGTTTTTGAAATTCCTTTTTATAGTGGGTTTGAGCTGATTCTCACTGCCATGTTTATGCCAGTCTACACACTCTTGATTCCCTTATGGAGATATGTCAATGCATAGGTTTTAAGATTATTACCAATCAGATATATTCCTCTGCGGGAAATATGGGGTTTGGGGTCCCGTTCACTGAAGAAGAGGTAGGTCTTGTCTAATGTGCAGTTGGTTTTTGGAACGGTACCTGTACTAATATCAAACTCTGGTTTTATGCATCACCCCACCTATCCTTCCCCCTTAAGCAGGCATAAGAGTGTTTTCTAAATGTAAGACAACGTTCTCTTTCCGAACTCAGTTCATGTGTCGCCATGTTTACAGGACCTTCATAAGTGATATCTTATGATAAGTTTCTTTTTCGCTGTGACTTATTTCACTTAGAATCATCGTATCTGAATACACTCATTTTGAAGCTACTGGCCTTATGACATTGATTTCATGGCTGACTGATATTCCATCGTACGTAAGTAACACAATTTCTTGAACCATTTTTGTCTTTCCTGGGATATTTAAGGTGTAAGCAAGATGACGTTCTTGTAAGCAGTGCAGCCCTAAATTTTGCGGTGGCACTGTCTTATTGATTTTCAGTTTTCCCAAGGTATATTCCCTAGACTGGAAGTGCCCTTGGCTCTGTTGCTCTGTTGTTTCCTTGTTTTTTGGAACACAGTGCACTCCTCCAGAGAGGCAGTTGGCAATTTACATGCTGCCCATCATCATAACTAGGCTCCCTGTTCTCCAGGGCCTGTCTTGTCTTTCTGGTTTTTAAACATTTTGCGGATGTCCCTTTTGACCGGTTGGAAGTGATACTTCATTGTAGTTCAGATTTTAGTTGCCCGCTTGCTTGCTTGGCCAAAAAGGACGTACGCGTTTTCTCCTTAATATATTCACGGGAAAACACATACACTCTTGCTGGCCAAGTGCATCATTGTCGAAGTTGTGCCCCTCTTCCTGTGCTTTAAAGGCGATTCCAATGTACCTCTTGAAATCTGTTTCCTGCTATTCTGGCTCGCTTTCAAGTCCACCTCGTTGCCTTCCCTCAACAGATTTTCGGACGATTGTTGTCCTTTATTACTCTGCCAGTTTGTGCATTGTTGTGCCCCTGAGCTCCATTTTTCAACTCGTTTTTTGTGAGCTGACCGCAAGTCCAAAATTTTGGTTCAGGACCTATACTGGTTCCCGGCGGGTGTTTGAGACTTTGGTTAATTCTTCTTCCTGCCGGAAAATTAGAATGACATGTGCCGTCCAAATGCCTAGCAGCTACTCTCTCATTGGTTCTCCTTCTTCCCTTTCATCCTCTGCCATACTGGCAACCTGTGAGAACCAGGAGGTTAAAGGGGCTGTCTCTCCAATTTGGGACATTGATAGTAAAGCAGTTGGAAATACAAACCGGAGCACCAGGAGAGGGACTACTAGTTGAGTTTTAGAAACCTTTGATATTCACATTGTGTCCACTCTCTAGGTTTCCCGTACATGTTATAGCTGTGGTAATATTCCCTTTAACCTGGAGAGTTGGGAAACTTGGAATGTGTGCCACGCATTATTGCTTTAAATGGTCTGCATTTGCTCACTGAATCTCACCAAACCTCTCAGTCCCTGGTGTCCAGGCTTATGCCACATCCAGCTGTACTTGTAGAGAGGTTCATTCCAGGTTTCATCAGAGACCCTGTAGGAATTGTAAAGAATTTCCCTGTTTTTTTGTTTTTTTTTTTTATGAAATTCCTTTTTATAGTGGGTTTGAGCTGATTCTCACTGCCATGTTTATGCCAGTCTAGACCTACATCATTCCCTTACGGAGACATATCAATACATAGGTTTTAAGATTCTTACTAGTCAGATATATTCCTCTGCGGGAAATATGGGGTTTTGAGTCCCTTTCACTGACGAAGGTGTAGGTCTTGTCTATTCCATATTTGGGTTTTGGAATGGTAGCTGTAAGAATATCAAACTCTGGTTTTATGCATCACCCATCCGCTCCTTTCCCCTTAAGAAGGCATAAGAGTGTTTTCTAAACGTGAGACTCTTTTCTCTTTCCTAACTCATTTCATGTGTAGCCATGTTTACAGGAACTTCATAAGTGTTATCTTATTATAAGTTTCTTTTTCTGTGTGACTTATTTCACATAGAATCATCGTACCTGAATCCACTCATTGTGCTGCTACTGGCCTTATGACATTGATTTCATGGCTGAGGGCTATTCCATCGTACGTAGGTAACACAGTTTCTTGAACCATTTTTGTCTTTTGTGGGAAATTTAAGGTGTACCCAATTTGAGGTTCTTGTAAGCAGTGCAGCCCTAAATTTTGGAGTGGCTCTGTCTTATTGATTTTCCGTATGCCCAAAGTATATTCCCTAGACTGGAAGTGCCCTTGGCTCTGTAGCTCTGTTGTTTCCTTGTCTTAGGGAACACAATGCACTCCTCCAGAGAGGCAGTTGGCAATTTACATCCTGCCCATCAGCATAACTAGGCTCCCTTTCTCCAGAGCCTGTCTTGCCTTTGTGGTTTTTACACATTTAGGGGATGTCCCTTTTGACTGGTGGGAAGTGATAATTCTTTGTAGTGCAGATTTGCATTGCCCGCTTGTTGCTTGTCCAAAAAGGGCGTATGCATTTTCTCCAGAATATATTCAGGAGAAAACGCATACACCCTTTTTCGCCAAATGTATCATTGTCGAAGTTGTGCCCCTCTTCCTATGCTTTAAAGGCAATTCCATTGTACCTCTTCATATCAGTTTCCGGCTCTTCTTGCTCGCTCTGAAGTCCACATCGTTGCCTTCCCTCAACAGATTTTTGGACGATAGTTGTCCTTTATTACTCTGCCAGTTTGTGAATTGCTGTGCCCCTGAGCTACATTTTTCAACTCGTTTTTTTGTGAGCTGACCGCAAGTCCAAAATTTTGGTTCGGGACCTATACTGTTTCCCGGCAGCTGGCTGAGATTTTGGTTCATTCATTTTCCTGCCTGGAAATTAGAGAGACATGTGCCCGTCCAAATGCCTAACAGCTACTCTCTCATTGGTTCTCCCTGTTCCCTTTCATCCTCTGCCAAATAGGCAACCTGTGAGAACCAGGAGGTTAAAGGGGCTGTCTCTCCAAGTTGGGAGATTGATAGTAAAGCAGTTCGAAAGTCAAACCGGAACACCAGGAGAGGGACTATTAATTGAGTTTTAGAAACATTTCGTATTCACATGGTGTCCATTCTCTAGGTTTCCCGTACATGTTATAGCTGTAGTAATATTCCCTTCAACCTGGAGAGTTGGGACCCTTGGAATGTGTGCCACGCATTATTGCTTTAAATGGTCTGCATTTGCTCACCCAATCTCACCAATCCTCTCAGTCCCACGTGTCCAGCCTTATGCCACATCCAGCTGTTTTTGTAGATAGGGTCATTCCAGGTTTCATCAGAGCCCCTGAAGGAATTGTAAAGAATTTCCCTGTTTTTTGTTTTGTTTTTGAAATTCCTTTTTATAGTGGGTTTGAGCTGATTCTCACTGCCATGTTTATGCCAGTCTACACACTCTTGATTCCCTTATGGAGATATGTCAATGCATAGGTTTTAAGATTATTACCAATCAGATATATTCCTCTGCGGGAAATATGGGGTTTGGGGTCCCGTTCACTGAAGAAGAGGTAGGTCTTGTCTAATGTGCAGTTGGTTTTTGGAACGGTACCTGTACTAATATCAAACTCTGGTTTTATGCATCACCCCACCTATCCTTCCCCCTTAAGCAGGCATAAGAGTGTTTTCTAAATGTAAGACAACGTTCTCTTTCCGAACTCAGTTCATGTGTCGCCATGTTTACAGGACCTTCATAAGTGATATCTTATGATAAGTTTCTTTTTCGCTGTGACTTATTTCACTTAGAATCATCGTATCTGAATACACTCATTTTGAAGCTACTGGCCTTATGACATTGATTTCATGGCTGACTGATATTCCATCGTACGTAAGTAACACAATTTCTTGAACCATTTTTGTCTTTCCTGGGATATTTAAGGTGTAAGCAAGATGACGTTCTTGTAAGCAGTGCAGCCCTAAATTTTGCGGTGGCACTGTCTTATTGATTTTCAGTTTTCCCAAGGTATATTCCCTAGACTGGAAGTGCCCTTGGCTCTGTTGCTCTGTTGTTTCCTTGTTTTTTGGAACACAGTGCACTCCTCCAGAGAGGCAGTTGGCAATTTACATGCTGCCCATCATCATAACTAGGCTCCCTGTTCTCCAGGGCCTGTCTTGTCTTTCTGGTTTTTAAACATTTTGCAGATGTCCCTTTTGACCGGTTGGAAGTGATACTTCATTGTAGTTCAGATTTTAGTTGCCCGCTTGCTTGCTTGGCCAAAAAGGACGTACGCGTTTTCTCCTTAATATATTCACGGGAAAACACATACACTCTTGCTGGCCAAGTGCATCATTGTCGAAGTTGTGCCCCTCTTCCTGTGCTTTAAAGGCGATTCCAATGTACCTCTTGAAATCTGTTTCCTGCTATTCTGGCTCGCTTTCAAGTCCACCTCGTTGCCTTCCCTCAACAGATTTTCGGACGATTGTTGTCCTTTATTACTCTGCCAGTTTGTGCATTGTTGTGCCCCTGAGCTCCATTTTTCAACTCGTTTTTTGTGAGCTGACCGCAAGTCCAAAATTTTGGTTCAGGACCTATACTGGTTCCCGGCGGGTGTTTGAGACTTTGGTTAATTCTTCTTCCTGCCGGAAAATTAGAATGACATGTGCCGTCCAAATGCCTAGCAGCTACTCTCTCATTGGTTCTCCATCTTCCCTTTCATCCTCTGCCATACTGGCAACCTGTGAGAACCAGGAGGTTAAAGGGGCTGTCTCTCCAATTTGGGACATTGATAGTAAAGCAGTTGGAAATACAAACCGGAGCACCAGGAGAGGGACTACTAGTTGAGTTTTAGAAACCTTTGATATTCACATTGTGTCCACTCTCTAGGTTTCCCGTACATGTTATAGCTGTGGTAATATTCCCTTTAACCTGGAGAGTTGGGAAACTTGGAATGTGTGCCACGCATTATTGCTTTAAATGGTCTGCATTTGCTCACTGAATCTCACCAAACCTCTCAGTCCCTGGTGTCCAGGCTTATGCCACATCCAGCTGTACTTGTAGAGAGGTTCATTCCAGGTTTCATCAGAGACCCTGTAGGAATTGTAAAGAATTTCCCTGTTTTTTTTTTTTTTTTTTTTTTATGAAATTCCTTTTTATAGTGGGTTTGAGCTGATTCTCACTGCCATGTTTATGCCAGTCTAGACCTACATCATTCCCTTACGGAGACATATCAATACATAGGTTTTAAGATTCTTACTAGTCAGATATATTCCTCTGCGGGAAATATGGGGTTTTGAGTCCCTTTCACTGACGAAGGTGTAGGTCTTGTCTATTCCATATTTGGGTTTTGGAATGGTAGCTGTACGAATATCAAACTCTGGTTTTATGCATCACCCATCCGCTCCTTTCCCCTTAAGAAGGCATAAGAGTGTTTTCTAAACGTGAGACTCTTTTCTCTTTCCTAACTCATTTCATGTGTAGCCATGTTTACAGGAACTTCATAAGTGTTATCTTATTATAAGTTTCTTTTTCTGTGTGACTTATTTCACATAGAATCATCGTACCTGAATCCACTCATTGTGCTGCTACTGGCCTTATGACATTGATTTCATGGCTGAGGGCTATTCCATCGTACGTAGGTAACACAGTTTCTTGAACCATTTTTGTCTTTTGTGGGAAATTTAAGGTGTACCCAATTTGAGGTTCTTGTAAGCAGTGCAGCCCTAAATTTTGGAGTGGCTCTGTCTTATTGATTTTCCGTATGCCCAAAGTATATTCCCTAGACTGGAAGTGCCCTTGGCTCTGTAGCTCTGTTGTTTCCTTGTCTTAGGGAACACAATGCACTCCTCCAGAGAGGCAGTTGGCAATTTACATCCTGCCCATCAGCATAACTAGGCTCCCTTTCTCCAGAGCCTGTCTTGCCTTTGTGGTTTTTACACATTTAGGGGATGTCCCTTTTGACTGGTGGGAAGTGATAATTCTTTGTAGTGCAGATTTGCATTGCCCGCTTGTTGCTTGTCCAAAAAGGGCGTATGCATTTTCTCCAGAATATATTCAGGAGAAAACGCATACACCCTTTTTCGCCAAATGTATCATTGTCGAAGTTGTGCCCCTCTTCCTATGCTTTAAAGGCAATTCCATTGTACCTCTTCATATCAGTTTCCGGCTCTTCTTGCTCGCTCTGAAGTCCACATCGTTGCCTTCCCTCAACAGATTTTTGGACGATAGTTGTCCTTTATTACTCTGCCAGTTTGTGAATTGCTGTGCCCCTGAGCTACATTTTTCAACTCGTTTTTTTGTGAGCTGACCGCAAGTCCAAAATTTTGGTTCGGGACCTATACTGTTTCCCGGCAGCTGGCTGAGATTTTGGTTCATTCATTTTCCTGCCTGGAAATTAGAGAGACATGTGCCCGTCCAAATGCCTAACAGCTACTCTCTCATTGGTTCTCCCTGTTCCCTTTCATCCTCTGCCAAATAGGCAACCTGTGAGAACCAGGAGGTTAAAGGGGCTGTCTCTCCAAGTTGGGAGATTGATAGTAAAGCAGTTCGAAAGTCAAACCGGAACACCAGGAGAGGGACTATTAATTGAGTTTTAGAAACATTTCGTATTCACATGGTGTCCATTCTCTAGGTTTCCCGTACATGTTATAGCTGTAGTAATATTCCCTTCAACCTGGAGAGTTGGGACCCTTGGAATGTGTGCCACGCATTATTGCTTTAAATGGTCTGCATTTGCTCACCCAATCTCACCAATCCTCTCAGTCCCACGTGTCCAGCCTTATGCCACATCCAGCTGTTTTTGTAGATAGGGTCATTCCAGGTTTCATCAGAGCCCCTGAAGGAATTGTAAAGAATTTCCCTGTTTTTTGTTTTGTTTTTGAAATTCCTTTTTATAGTGGGTTTGAGCTGATTCTCACTGCCATGTTTATGCCAGTCTACACACTCTTGATTCCCTTATGGAGATATGTCAATGCATAGGTTTTAAGATTATTACCAATCAGATATATTCCTCTGCGGGAAATATGGGGTTTGGGGTCCCGTTCACTGAAGAAGAGGTAGGTCTTGTCTAATGTGCAGTTGGTTTTTGGAACGGTACCTGTACTAATATCAAACTCTGGTTTTATGCATCACCCCACCTATCCTTCCCCCTTAAGCAGGCATAAGAGTGTTTTCTAAATGTAAGACAACGTTCTCTTTCCGAACTCAGTTCATGTGTCGCCATGTTTACAGGACCTTCATAAGTGATATCTTATGATAAGTTTCTTTTTCGCTGTGACTTATTTCACTTAGAATCATCGTATCTGAATACACTCATTTTGAAGCTACTGGCCTTATGACATTGATTTCATGGCTGACTGATATTCCATCGTACGTAAGTAACACAATTTCTTGAACCATTTTTGTCTTTCCTGGGATATTTAAGGTGTAAGCAAGATGACGTTCTTGTAAGCAGTGCAGCCCTAAATTTTGCGGTGGCACTGTCTTATTGATTTTCAGTTTTCCCAAGGTATATTCCCTAGACTGGAAGTGCCCTTGGCTCTGTTGCTCTGTTGTTTCCTTGTTTTTTGGAACACAGTGCACTCCTCCAGAGAGGCAGTTGGCAATTTACATGCTGCCCATCATCATAACTAGGCTCCCTGTTCTCCAGGGCCTGTCTTGTCTTTCTGGTTTTTAAACATTTTGCGGATGTCCCTTTTGACCGGTTGGAAGTGATACTTCATTGTAGTTCAGATTTTAGTTGCCCGCTTGCTTGCTTGGCCAAAAAGGACGTACGCGTTTTCTCCTTAATATATTCACGGGAAAACACATACACTCTTGCTGGCCAAGTGCATCATTGTCGAAGTTGTGCCCCTCTTCCTGTGCTTTAAAGGCGATTCCAATGTACCTCTTGAAATCTGTTTCCTGCTATTCTGGCTCGCTTTCAAGTCCACCTCGTTGCCTTCCCTCAACAGATTTTCGGACGATTGTTGTCCTTTATTACTCTGCCAGTTTGTGCATTGTTGTGCCCCTGAGCTCCATTTTTCAACTCGTTTTTTGTGAGCTGACCGCAAGTCCAAAATTTTGGTTCAGGACCTATACTGGTTCCCGGCGGGTGTTTGAGACTTTGGTTAATTCTTCTTCCTGCCGGAAAATTAGAATGACATGTGCCGTCCAAATGCCTAGCAGCTACTCTCTCATTGGTTCTCCATCTTCCCTTTCATCCTCTGCCATACTGGCAACCTGTGAGAACCAGGAGGTTAAAGGGGCTGTCTCTCCAATTTGGGACATTGATAGTAAAGCAGTTGGAAATACAAACCGGAGCACCAGGAGAGGGACTACTAGTTGAGTTTTAGAAACCTTTGATATTCACATTGTGTCCACTCTCTAGGTTTCCCGTACATGTTATAGCTGTGGTAATATTCCCTTTAACCTGGAGAGTTGGGAAACTTGGAATGTGTGCCACGCATTATTGCTTTAAATGGTCTGCATTTGCTCACTGAATCTCACCAAACCTCTCAGTCCCTGGTGTCCAGGCTTATGCCACATCCAGCTGTACTTGTAGAGAGGTTCATTCCAGGTTTCATCAGAGACCCTGTAGGAATTGTAAAGAATTTCCCTGTTTTTTTTTTTTTTTTTTTTTTATGAAATTCCTTTTTATAGTGGGTTTGAGCTGATTCTCACTGCCATGTTTATGCCAGTCTAGACCTACATCATTCCCTTACGGAGACATATCAATACATAGGTTTTAAGATTCTTACTAGTCAGATATATTCCTCTGCGGGAAATATGGGGTTTTGAGTCCCTTTCACTGACGAAGGTGTAGGTCTTGTCTATTCCATATTTGGGTTTTGGAATGGTAGCTGTAAGAATATCAAACTCTGGTTTTATGCATCACCCATCCGCTCCTTTCCCCTTAAGAAGGCATAAGAGTGTTTTCTAAACGTGAGACTCTTTTCTCTTTCCTAACTCATTTCATGTGTAGCCATGTTTACAGGAACTTCATAAGTGTTATCTTATTATAAGTTTCTTTTTCTGTGTGACTTATTTCACATAGAATCATCGTACCTGAATCCACTCATTGTGCTGCTACTGGCCTTATGACATTGATTTCATGGCTGAGGGCTATTCCATCGTACGTAGGTAACACAGTTTCTTGAACCATTTTTGTCTTTTGTGGGAAATTTAAGGTGTACCCAATTTGAGGTTCTTGTAAGCAGTGCAGCCCTAAATTTTGGAGTGGCTCTGTCTTATTGATTTTCCGTATGCCCAAAGTATATTCCCTAGACTGGAAGTGCCCTTGGCTCTGTAGCTCTGTTGTTTCCTTGTCTTAGGGAACACAATGCACTCCTCCAGAGAGGCAGTTGGCAATTTACATCCTGCCCATCAGCATAACTAGGCTCCCTTTCTCCAGAGCCTGTCTTGCCTTTGTGGTTTTTACACATTTAGGGGATGTCCCTTTTGACTGGTGGGAAGTGATAATTCTTTGTAGTGCAGATTTGCATTGCCCGCTTGTTGCTTGTCCAAAAAGGGCGTATGCATTTTCTCCAGAATATATTCAGGAGAAAATGCATACACCCTTTTTCGCCAAATGTATCATTGTCGAAGTTGTGCCCCTCTTCCTATGCTTTAAAGGCAATTCCATTGTACCTCTTCATATCAGTTTCCGGCTCTTCTTGCTCGCTCTGAAGTCCACATCGTTGCCTTCCCTCAACAGATTTTTGGACGATAGTTGTCCTTTATTACTCTGCCAGTTTGTGAATTGCTGTGCCCCTGAGCTACATTTTTCAACTCGTTTTTTTGTGAGCTGACCGCAAGTCCAAAATTTTGGTTCGGGACCTATACTGTTTCCCGGCAGCTGGCTGAGATTTTGGTTCATTCATTTTCCTGCCTGGAAATTAGAGAGACATGTGCCCGTCCAAATGCCTAACAGCTACTCTCTCATTGGTTCTCCCTGTTCCCTTTCATCCTCTGCCAAATAGGCAACCTGTGAGAACCAGGAGGTTAAAGGGGCTGTCTCTCCAAGTTGGGAGATTGATAGTAAAGCAGTTCGAAAGTCAAACCGGAACACCAGGAGAGGGACTACTAATTGAGTTTTAGAAACATTTCGTATTCACATGGTGTCCATTCTCTAGGTTTCCCGTACATGTTATAGCTGTAGTAATATTCCCTTCAACCTGGAGAGTTGGGACCCTTGGAATGTGTGCCACGCATTATTGCTTTAAATGGTCTGCATTTGCTCACCCAATCTCACCAATCCTCTCAGTCCCACGTGTCCAGCCTTATGCCACATCCAGCTGTTTTTGTAGATAGGGTCATTCCAGGTTTCATCAGAGCCCCTGAAGGAATTGTAAAGAATTTCCCTGTTTTTTGTTTTGTTTTTGAAATTCCTTTTTATAGTGGGTTTGAGCTGATTCTCACTGCCATGTTTATGCCAGTCTACACACTCTTGATTCCCTTATGGAGATATGTCAATGCATAGGTTTTAAGATTATTACCAATCAGATATATTCCTCTGTGGGAAATATGGGGTTTGGGGTCCCGTTCACTGAAGAAGAGGTAGGTCTTGTCTAATGTGCAGTTGGTTTTTGGAACGGTACCTGTACTAATATCAAACTCTGGTTTTATGCATCACCCCACCTATCCTTCCCCCTTAAGCAGGCATAAGAGTGTTTTCTAAATGTAAGACAACGTTCTCTTTCCGAACTCAGTTCATGTGTCGCCATGTTTACAGGACCTTCATAAGTGATATCTTATGATAAGTTTCTTTTTCGCTGTGACTTATTTCACTTAGAATCATCGTATCTGAATACACTCATTTTGAAGCTACTGGCCTTATGACATTGATTTCATGGCTGACTGATATTCCATCGTACGTAAGTAACACAATTTCTTGAACCATTTTTGTCTTTCCTGGGATATTTAAGGTGTAAGCAAGATGACGTTCTTGTAAGCAGTGCAGCCCTAAATTTTGCGGTGGCACTGTCTTATTGATTTTCAGTTTTCCCAAGGTATATTCCCTAGACTGGAAGTGCCCTTGGCTCTGTTGCTCTGTTGTTTCCTTGTTTTTTGGAACACAGTGCACTCCTCCAGAGAGGCAGTTGGCAATTTACATGCTGCCCATCATCATAACTAGGCTCCCTGTTCTCCAGGGCCTGTCTTGTCTTTCTGGTTTTTAAACATTTTGCGGATGTCCCTTTTGACCGGTTGGAAGTGATACTTCATTGTAGTTCAGATTTTAGTTGCCCGCTTGCTTGCTTGGCCAAAAAGGACGTACGCGTTTTCTCCTTAATATATTCATGGGAAAACACATACACTCTTGCTGGCCAAGTGCATCATTGTCGAAGTTGTGCCCCTCTTCCTGTGCTTTAAAGGCGATTCCAATGTACCTCTTGAAATCTGTTTCCTGCTATTCTGGCTCGCTTTCAAGTCCACCTCGTTGCCTTCCCTCAACAGATTTTCGGACGATTGTTGTCCTTTATTACTCTGCCAGTTTGTGCATTGTTGTGCCCCTGAGCTCCATTTTTCAACTCGTTTTTTGTGAGCTGACCGCAAGTCCAAAATTTTGGTTCAGGACCTATACTGGTTCCCGGCGGGTGTTTGAGACTTTGGTTAATTCTTCTTCCTGCCGGAAAATTAGAATGACATGTGCCGTCCAAATGCCTAGCAGCTACTCTCTCATTGGTTCTCCATCTTCCCTTTCATCCTCTGCCATACTGGCAACCTGTGAGAACCAGGAGGTTAAAGGGGCTGTCTCTCCAATTTGGGACATTGATAGTAAAGCAGTTGGAAATACAAACCGGAGCACCAGGAGAGGGACTACTAGTTGAGTTTTAGAAACCTTTGATATTCACATTGTGTCCACTCTCTAGGTTTCCCGTACATGTTATAGCTGTGGTAATATTCCCTTTAACCTGGAGAGTTGGGAAACTTGGAATGTGTGCCACGCATTATTGCTTTAAATGGTCTGCATTTGCTCACTGAATCTCACCAAACCTCTCAGTCCCTGGTGTCCAGGCTTATGCCACATCCAGCTGTACTTGTAGAGAGGTTCATTCCAGGTTTCATCAGAGACCCTGTAGGAATTGTAAAGAATTTCCCTGTTTTTTTTTTTTTTTTTTTTATGAAATTCCTTTTTATAGTGGGTTTGAGCTGATTCTCACTGCCATGTTTATGCCAGTCTAGACCTACATCATTCCCTTACGGAGACATATCAATACATAGGTTTTAAGATTCTTACTAGTCAGATATATTCCTCTGCGGGAAATATGGGGTTTTGAGTCCCTTTCACTGACGAAGGTGTAGGTCTTGTCTATTCCATATTTGGGTTTTGGAATGGTAGCTGTACGAATATCAAACTCTGGTTTTATGCATCACCCATCCGCTCCTTTCCCCTTAAGAAGGCATAAGAGTGTTTTCTAAACGTGAGACTCTTTTCTCTTTCCTAACTCATTTCATGTGTAGCCATGTTTACAGGAACTTCATAAGTGTTATCTTATTATAAGTTTCTTTTTCTGTGTGACTTATTTCACATAGAATCATCGTACCTGAATCCACTCATTGTGCTGCTACTGGCCTTATGACATTGATTTCATGGCTGAGGGCTATTCCATCGTACGTAGGTAACACAGTTTCTTGAACCATTTTTGTCTTTTGTGGGAAATTTAAGGTGTACCCAATTTGAGGTTCTTGTAAGCAGTGCAGCCCTAAATTTTGGAGTGGCTCTGTCTTATTGATTTTCCGTATGCCCAAAGTATATTCCCTAGACTGGAAGTGCCCTTGGCTCTGTAGCTCTGTTGTTTCCTTGTCTTAGGGAACACAATGCACTCCTCCAGAGAGGCAGTTGGCAATTTACATCCTGCCCATCAGCATAACTAGGCTCCCTTTCTCCAGAGCCTGTCTTGCCTTTGTGGTTTTTACACATTTAGGGGATGTCCCTTTTGACTGGTGGGAAGTGATAATTCTTTGTAGTGCAGATTTGCATTGCCCGCTTGTTGCTTGTCCAAAAAGGGCGTATGCATTTTCTCCAGAATATATTCAGGAGAAAACGCATACACCCTTTTTCGCCAAATGTATCATTGTCGAAGTTGTGCCCCTCTTCCTATGCTTTAAAGGCAATTCCATTGTACCTCTTCATATCAGTTTCCGGCTCTTCTTGCTCGCTCTGAAGTCCACATCGTTGCCTTCCCTCAACAGATTTTTGGACGATAGTTGTCCTTTATTACTCTGCCAGTTTGTGAATTGCTGTGCCCCTGAGCTACATTTTTCAACTCGTTTTTTTGTGAGCTGACCGCAAGTCCAAAATTTTGGTTCGGGACCTATACTGTTTCCCGGCAGCTGGCTGAGATTTTGGTTCATTCATTTTCCTGCCTGGAAATTAGAGAGACATGTGCCCGTCCAAATGCCTAACAGCTACTCTCTCATTGGTTCTCCCTGTTCCCTTTCATCCTCTGCCAAATAGGCAACCTGTGAGAACCAGGAGGTTAAAGGGGCTGTCTCTCCAAGTTGGGAGATTGATAGTAAAGCAGTTCGAAAGTCAAACCGGAACACCAGGAGAGGGACTATTAATTGAGTTTTAGAAACATTTCGTATTCACATGGTGTCCATTCTCTAGGTTTCCCGTACATGTTATAGCTGTAGTAATATTCCCTTCAACCTGGAGAGTTGGGACCCTTGGAATGTGTGCCACGCATTATTGCTTTAAATGGTCTGCATTTGCTCACCCAATCTCACCAATCCTCTCAGTCCCACGTGTCCAGCCTTATGCCACATCCAGCTGTTTTTGTAGATAGGGTCATTCCAGGTTTCATCAGAGCCCCTGAAGGAATTGTAAAGAATTTCCCTGTTTTTTGTTTTGTTTTTGAAATTCCTTTTTATAGTGGGTTTGAGCTGATTCTCACTGCCATGTTTATGCCAGTCTACACACTCTTGATTCCCTTATGGAGATATGTCAATGCATAGGTTTTAAGATTATTACCAATCAGATATATTCCTCTGCGGGAAATATGGGGTTTGGGGTCCCGTTCACTGAAGAAGAGGTAGGTCTTGTCTAATGTGCAGTTGGTTTTTGGAACGGTACCTGTACTAATATCAAACTCTGGTTTTATGCATCACCCCACCTATCCTTCCCCCTTAAGCAGGCATAAGAGTGTTTTCTAAATGTAAGACAACGTTCTCTTTCCGAACTCAGTTCATGTGTCGCCATGTTTACAGGACCTTCATAAGTGATATCTTATGATAAGTTTCTTTTTCGCTGTGACTTATTTCACTTAGAATCATCGTATCTGAATACACTCATTTTGAAGCTACTGGCCTTATCACATTGATTTCATGGCTGACTGATATTCCATCGTACGTAAGTAACACAATTTCTTGAACCATTTTTGTCTTTCCTGGGATATTTAAGGTGTAAGCAAGATGACGTTCTTGTAAGCAGTGCAGCCCTAAATTTTGCGGTGGCACTGTCTTATTGATTTTCAGTTTTCCCAAGGTATATTCCCTAGACTGGAAGTGCCCTTGGCTCTGTTGCTCTGTTGTTTCCTTGTTTTTTGGAACACAGTGCACTCCTCCAGAGAGGCAGTTGGCAATTTACATGCTGCCCATCATCATAACTAGGCTCCCTGTTCTCCAGGGCCTGTCTTGTCTTTCTGGTTTTTAAACATTTTGCGGATGTCCCTTTTGACCGGTTGGAAGTGATACTTCATTGTAGTTCAGATTTTAGTTGCCCGCTTGCTTGCTTGGCCAAAAAGGACGTACGCGTTTTCTCCTTAATATATTCACGGGAAAACACATACACTCTTGCTGGCCAAGTGCATCATTGTCGAAGTTGTGCCCCTCTTCCTGTGCTTTAAAGGCGATTCCAATGTACCTCTTGAAATCTGTTTCCTGCTATTCTGGCTCGCTTTCAAGTCCACCTCGTTGCCTTCCCTCAACAGATTTTCGGACGATTGTTGTCCTTTATTACTCTGCCAGTTTGTGCATTGTTGTGCCCCTGAGCTCCATTTTTCAACTCGTTTTTTGTGAGCTGACCGCAAGTCCAAAATTTTGGTTCAGGACCTATACTGGTTCCCGGCGGGTGTTTGAGACTTTGGTTAATTCTTCTTCCTGCCGGAAAATTAGAATGACATGTGCCGTCCAAATGCCTAGCAGCTACTCTCTCATTGGTTCTCCATCTTCCCTTTCATCCTCTGCCATACTGGCAACCTGTGAGAACCAGGAGGTTAAAGGGGCTGTCTCTCCAATTTGGGACATTGATAGTAAAGCAGTTGGAAATACAAACCGGAGCACCAGGAGAGGGACTACTAGTTGAGTTTTAGAAACCTTTGATATTCACATTGTGTCCACTCTCTAGGTTTCCCGTACATGTTATAGCTGTGGTAATATTCCCTTTAACCTGGAGAGTTGGGAAACTTGGAATGTGTGCCACGCATTATTGCTTTAAATGGTCTGCATTTGCTCACTGAATCTCACCAAACCTCTCAGTCCCTGGTGTCCAGGCTTATGCCACATCCAGCTGTACTTGTAGAGAGGTTCATTCCAGGTTTCATCAGTGCCCCTGTAGGAATTGTAAAGAATTTCCCTGTTTTTTTTTTTTTTTTTTTTTTTTTTTTTATGAAATTCCTTTTTATAGTGGGTTTGAGCTGATTCTCACTGCCATGTTTATGCCAGTCTAGACCTACATCATTCCCTTACGGAGACATATCAATACATAGGTTTTAAGATTCTTACTAGTCAGATATATTCCTCTGCGGGAAATATGGGGTTTTGAGTCCCTTTCACTGACGAAGGTGTAGGTCTTGTCTATTCCATATTTGGGTTTTGGAATGGTAGCTGTACGAATATCAAACTCTGGTTTTATGCATCACCCATCCGCTCCTTTCCCCTTAAGAAGGCATAAGAGTGTTTTCTAAACGTGAGACTCTTTTCTCTTTCCTAACTCATTTCATGTGTAGCCATGTTTACAGGAACTTCATAAGTGTTATCTTATTATAAGTTTCTTTTTCTGTGTGACTTATTTCACATAGAATCATCGTACCTGAATCCACTCATTGTGCTGCTACTGGCCTTATGACATTGATTTCATTGCTGAGGGCTATTCCATCGTACGTAGGTAACACAGTTTCTTGAACCATTTTTGTCTTTTGTGGGAAATTTAAGGTGTACCCAATTTGAGGTTCTTGTAAGCAGTGCAGCCCTAAATTTTGGAGTGGCTCTGTCTTATTGATTTTCCGTATGCCCAAAGTATATTCCCTAGACTGGAAGTGCCCTTGGCTCTGTAGCTCTGTTGTTTCCTTGTCTTAGGGAACACAATGCACTCCTCCAGAGAGGCAGTTGGCAATTTACATCCTGCCCATCAGCATAACTAGGCTCCCTTTCTCCAGAGCCTGTCTTGCCTTTGTGGTTTTTACACATTTAGGGGATGTCCCTTTTGACTGGTGGGAAGTGATAATTCTTTGTAGTGCAGATTTGCATTGCCCGCTTGTTGCTTGTCCAAAAAGGGCGTATGCATTTTCTCCAGAATATATTCAGGAGAAAACGCATACACCCTTTTTCACCAAATGTATCATTGTCGAAGTTGTGCCCCTCTTCCTATGCTTTAAAGGCAATTCCATTGTACCTCTTCATATCAGTTTCCGGCTCTTCTTGCTCGCTCTGAAGTCCACATCGTTGCCTTCCCTCAACAGATTTTTGGACGATAGTTGTCCTTTATTACTCTGCCAGTTTGTGAATTGCTGTGCCCCTGAGCTACATTTTTCAACTCGTTTTTTTGTGAGCTGACCGCAAGTCCAAAATTTTGGTTCGGGACCTATACTGTTTCCCGGCAGCTGGCTGAGATTTTGGTTCATTCATTTTCCTGCCTGGAAATTAGAGAGACATGTGCCCGTCCAAATGCCTAACAGCTACTCTCTCATTGGTTCTCCCTGTTCCCTTTCATCCTCTGCCAAATAGGCAACCTGTGAGAACCAGGAGGTTAAAGGGGCTGTCTCTCCAAGTTGGGAGATTGATAGTAAAGCAGTTCGAAAGTCAAACCGGAACACCAGGAGAGGGACTATTAATTGAGTTTTAGAAACATTTCGTATTCACATGGTGTCCATTCTCTAGGTTTCCCGTACATGTTATAGCTGTAGTAATATTCCCTTCAACCTGGAGAGTTGGGACCCTTGGAATGTGTGCCACGCATTATTGCTTTAAATGGTCTGCATTTGCTCACCCAATCTCACCAATCCTCTCAGTCCCACGTGTCCAGCCTTATGCCACATCCAGCTGTTTTTGTAGATAGGGTCATTCCAGGTTTCATCAGAGCCCCTGAAGGAATTGTAAAGAATTTCCCTGTTTTTTGTTTTGTTTTTGAAATTCCTTTTTATAGTGGGTTTGAGCTGATTCTCACTGCCATGTTTATGCCAGTCTACACACTCTTGATTCCCTTATGGAGATATGTCAATGCATAGGTTTTAAGATTATTACCAATCAGATATATTCCTCTGCGGGAAATATGGGGTTTGGGGTCCCGTTCACTGAAGAAGAGGTAGGTCTTGTCTAATGTGCAGTTGGTTTTTGGAACGGTACCTGTACTAATATCAAACTCTGGTTTTATGCATCACCCCACCTATCCTTCCCCCTTAAGCAGGCATAAGAGTGTTTTCTAAATGTAAGACAACGTTCTCTTTCCGAACTCAGTTCATGTGTCGCCATGTTTACAGGACCTTCATAAGTGATATCTTATGATAAGTTTCTTTTTCGCTGTGACTTATTTCACTTAGAATCATCGTATCTGAATACACTCATTTTGAAGCTACTGGCCTTATCACATTGATTTCATGGCTGACTGATATTCCATCGTACGTAAGTAACACAATTTCTTGAACCATTTTTGTCTTTCCTGGGATATTTAAGGTGTAAGCAAGATGACGTTCTTGTAAGCAGTGCAGCCCTAAATTTTGCGGTGGCACTGTCTTATTGATTTTCAGTTTTCCCAAGGTATATTCCCTAGACTGGAAGTGCCCTTGGCTCTGTTGCTCTGTTGTTTCCTTGTTTTTTGGAACACAGTGCACTCCTCCAGAGAGGCAGTTGGCAATTTACATGCTGCCCATCATCATAACTAGGCTCCCTGTTCTCCAGGGCCTGTCTTGTCTTTCTGGTTTTTAAACATTTTGCGGATGTCCCTTTTGACCGGTTGGAAGTGATACTTCATTGTAGTTCAGATTTTAGTTGCCCGCTTGCTTGCTTGGCCAAAAAGGACGTACGCGTTTTCTCCTTAATATATTCACGGGAAAACACATACACTCTTGCTGGCCAAGTGCATCATTGTCGAAGTTGTGCCCCTCTTCCTGTGCTTTAAAGGCGATTCCAATGTACCTCTTGAAATCTGTTTCCTGCTATTCTGGCTCGCTTTCAAGTCCACCTCGTTGCCTTCCCTCAACAGATTTTCGGACGATTGTTGTCCTTTATTACTCTGCCAGTTTGTGCATTGTTGTGCCCCTGAGCTCCATTTTTCAACTCGTTTTTTGTGAGCTGACCGCAAGTCCAAAATTTTGGTTCAGGACCTATACTGGTTCCCGGCGGGTGTTTGAGACTTTGGTTAATTCTTCTTCCTGCCGGAAAATTAGAATGACATGTGCCGTCCAAATGCCTAGCAGCTACTCTCTCATTGGTTCTCCATCTTCCCTTTCATCCTCTGCCATACTGGCAACCTGTGAGAACCAGGAGGTTAAAGGGGCTGTCTCTCCAATTTGGGACATTGATAGTAAAGCAGTTGGAAATACAAACCGGAGCACCAGGAGAGGGACTACTAGTTGAGTTTTAGAAACCTTTGATATTCACATTGTGTCCACTCTCTAGGTTTCCCGTACATGTTATAGCTGTGGTAATATTCCCTTTAACCTGGAGAGTTGGGAAACTTGGAATGTGTGCCACGCATTATTGCTTTAAATGGTCTGCATTTGCTCACTGAATCTCACCAAACCTCTCAGTCCCTGGTGTCCAGGCTTATGCCACATCCAGCTGTACTTGTAGAGAGGTTCATTCCAGGTTTCATCAGTGCCCCTGTAGGAATTGTAAAGAATTTCCCTGTTTTTTTTTTTTTTTTTTTTTTTTATGAAATTCCTTTTTATAGTGGGTTTGAGCTGATTCTCACTGCCATGTTTATGCCAGTCTAGACCTACATCATTCCCTTACGGAGACATATCAATACATAGGTTTTAAGATTCTTACTAGTCAGATATATTCCTCTGCGGGAAATATGGGGTTTTGAGTCCCTTTCACTGACGAAGGTGTAGGTCTTGTCTATTCCATATTTGGGTTTTGGAATGGTAGCTGTACGAATATCAAACTCTGGTTTTATGCATCACCCATCCGCTCCTTTCCCCTTAAGAAGGCATAAGAGTGTTTTCTAAACGTGAGACTCTTTTCTCTTTCCTAACTCATTTCATGTGTAGCCATGTTTACAGGAACTTCATAAGTGTTATCTTATTATAAGTTTCTTTTTCTGTGTGACTTATTTCACATAGAATCATCGTACCTGAATCCACTCATTGTGCTGCTACTGGCCTTATGACATTGATTTCATGGCTGAGGGCTATTCCATCGTACGTAGGTAACACAGTTTCTTGAACCATTTTTGTCTTTTGTGGGAAATTTAAGGTGTACCCAATTTGAGGTTCTTGTAAGCAGTGCAGCCCTAAATTTTGGAGTGGCTCTGTCTTATTGATTTTCCGTATGCCCAAAGTATATTCCCTAGACTGGAAGTGCCCTTGGCTCTGTAGCTCTGTTGTTTCCTTGTCTTAGGGAACACAATGCACTCCTCCAGAGAGGCAGTTGGCAATTTACATCCTGCCCATCAGCATAACTAGGCTCCCTTTCTCCAGAGCCTGTCTTGCCTTTGTGGTTTTTACACATTTAGGGGATGTCCCTTTTGACTGGTGGGAAGTGATAATTCTTTGTAGTGCAGATTTGCATTGCCCGCTTGTTGCTTGTCCAAAAAGGGCGTATGCATTTTCTCCAGAATATATTCAGGAGAAAACGCATACACCCTTTTTCGCCAAATGTATCATTGTCGAAGTTGTGCCCCTCTTCCTATGCTTTAAAGGCAATTCCATTGTACCTCTTCATATCAGTTTCCGGCTCTTCTTGCTCGCTCTGAAGTCCACATCGTTGCCTTCCCTCAACAGATTTTTGGACGATAGTTGTCCTTTATTACTCTGCCAGTTTGTGAATTGCTGTGCCCCTGAGCTACATTTTTCAACTCGTTTTTTTGTGAGCTGACCGCAAGTCCAAAATTTTGGTTCGGGACCTATACTGTTTCCCGGCAGCTGGCTGAGATTTTGGTTCATTCATTTTCCTGCCTGGAAATTAGAGAGACATGTGCCCGTCCAAATGCCTAACAGCTACTCTCTCATTGGTTCTCCCTGTTCCCTTTCATCCTCTGCCAAATAGGCAACCTGTGAGAACCAGGAGGTTAAAGGGGCTGTCTCTCCAAGTTGGGAGATTGATAGTAAAGCAGTTCGAAAGTCAAACCGGAACACCAGGAGAGGGACTATTAATTGAGTTTTAGAAACATTTCGTATTCACATGGTGTCCATTCTCTAGGTTTCCCGTACATGTTATAGCTGTAGTAATATTCCCTTCAACCTGGAGAGTTGGGACCCTTGGAATGTGTGCCACGCATTATTGCTTTAAATGGTCTGCATTTGCTCACCCAATCTCACCAATCCTCTCAGTCCCACGTGTCCAGCCTTATGCCACATCCAGCTGTTTTTGTAGATAGGGTCATTCCAGGTTTCATCAGAGCCCCTGAAGGAATTGTAAAGAATTTCCCTGTTTTTTGTTTTGTTTTTGAAATTCCTTTTTATAGTGGGTTTGAGCTGATTCTCACTGCCATGTTTATGCCAGTCTACACACTCTTGATTCCCTTATGGAGATATGTCAATGCATAGGTTTTAAGATTATTACCAATCAGATATATTCCTCTGCGGGAAATATGGGGTTTGGGGTCCCGTTCACTGAAGAAGAGGTAGGTCTTGTCTAATGTGCAGTTGGTTTTTGGAACGGTACCTGTACTAATATCAAACTCTGGTTTTATGCATCACCCCACCTATCCTTCCCCCTTAAGCAGGCATAAGAGTGTTTTCTAAATGTAAGACAACGTTCTCTTTCCGAACTCAGTTCATGTGTCGCCATGTTTACAGGACCTTCATAAGTGATATCTTATGATAAGTTTCTTTTTCGCTGTGACTTATTTCACTTAGAATCATCGTATCTGAATACACTCATTTTGAAGCTACTGGCCTTATCACATTGATTTCATGGCTGACTGATATTCCATCGTACGTAAGTAACACAATTTCTTGAACCATTTTTGTCTTTCCTGGGATATTTAAGGTGTAAGCAAGATGACGTTCTTGTAAGCAGTGCAGCCCTAAATTTTGCGGTGGCACTGTCTTATTGATTTTCAGTTTTCCCAAGGTATATTCCCTAGACTGGAAGTGCCCTTGGCTCTGTTGCTCTGTTGTTTCCTTGTTTTTGGGAACACAGTGCACTCCTCCAGAGAGGCAGTTGGCAATTTACATGCTGCCCATCATCATAACTAGGCTCCCTGTTCTCCAGGGCCTGTCTTGTCTTTCTGGTTTTTAAACATTTTGCGGATGTCCCTTTTGACCGGTTGGAAGTGATACTTCATTGTAGTTCAGATTTTAGTTGCCCGCTTGCTTGCTTGGCCAAAAAGGACGTACGCGTTTTCTCCTTAATATATTCACGGGAAAACACATACACTCTTGCTGGCCAAGTGCATCATTGTCGAAGTTGTGCCCCTCTTCCTGTGCTTTAAAGGCGATTCCAATGTACCTCTTGAAATCTGTTTCCTGCTATTCTGGCTCGCTTTCAAGTCCACCTCGTTGCCTTCCCTCAACAGATTTTCGGACGATTGTTGTCCTTTATTACTCTGCCAGTTTGTGCATTGTTGTGCCCCTGAGCTCCATTTTTCAACTCGTTTTTTGTGAGCTGACCGCAAGTCCAAAATTTTGGTTCAGGACCTATACTGGTTCCCGGCGGGTGTTTGAGACTTTGGTTAATTCTTCTTCCTGCCGGAAAATTAGAATGACATGTGCCGTCCAAATGCCTAGCAGCTACTCTCTCATTGGTTCTCCATCTTCCCTTTCATCCTCTGCCATACTGGCAACCTGTGAGAACCAGGAGGTTAAAGGGGCTGTCTCTCCAATTTGGGACATTGATAGTAAAGCAGTTGGAAATACAAACCGGAGCACCAGGAGAGGGACTACTAGTTGAGTTTTAGAAACCTTTGATATTCACATTGTGTCCACTCTCTAGGTTTCCCGTACATGTTATAGCTGTGGTAATATTCCCTTTAACCTGGAGAGTTGGGAAACTTGGAATGTGTGCCACGCATTATTGCTTTAAATGGTCTGCATTTGCTCACTGAATCTCACCAAACCTCTCAGTCCCTGGTGTCCAGGCTTATGCCACATCCAGCTGTACTTGTAGAGAGGTTCATTCCAGGTTTCATCAGTGCCCCTGTAGGAATTGTAAAGAATTTCCCTGTTTTTTTTTTTTTTTTTTTTTTTTTATGAAATTCCTTTTTATAGTGGGTTTGAGCTGATTCTCACTGCCATGTTTATGCCAGTCTAGACCTACATCATTCCCTTACGGAGACATATCAATACATAGGTTTTAAGATTCTTACTAGTCAGATATATTCCTCTGCGGGAAATATGGGGTTTTGAGTCCCTTTCACTGACGAAGGTGTAGGTCTTGTCTATTCCATATTTGGGTTTTGGAATGGTAGCTGTACGAATATCAAACTCTGGTTTTATGCATCACCCATCCGCTCCTTTCCCCTTAAGAAGGCATAAGAGTGTTTTCTAAACGTGAGACTCTTTTCTCTTTCCTAACTCATTTCATGTGTAGCCATGTTTACAGGAACTTCATAAGTGTTATCTTATTATAAGTTTCTTTTTCTGTGTGACTTATTTCACATAGAATCATCGTACCTGAATCCACTCATTGTGCTGCTACTGGCCTTATGACATTGATTTCATGGCTGAGGGCTATTCCATCGTACGTAGGTAACACAGTTTCTTGAACCATTTTTGTCTTTTGTGGGAAATTTAAGGTGTACCCAATTTGAGGTTCTTGTAAGCAGTGCAGCCCTAAATTTTGGAGTGGCTCTGTCTTATTGATTTTCCGTATGCCCAAAGTATATTCCCTAGACTGGAAGTGCCCTTGGCTCTGTAGCTCTGTTGTTTCCTTGTCTTAGGGAACACAATGCACTCCTCCAGAGAGGCAGTTGGCAATTTACATCCTGCCCATCAGCATAACTAGGCTCCCTTTCTCCAGAGCCTGTCTTGCCTTTGTGGTTTTTACACATTTAGGGGATGTCCCTTTTGACTGGTGGGAAGTGATAATTCTTTGTAGTGCAGATTTGCATTGCCCGCTTGTTGCTTGTCCAAAAAGGGCGTATGCATTTTCTCCAGAATATATTCAGGAGAAAACGCATACACCCTTTTTCACCAAATGTATCATTGTCGAAGTTGTGCCCCTCTTCCTATGCTTTAAAGGCAATTCCATTGTACCTCTTCATATCAGTTTCCGGCTCTTCTTGCTCGCTCTGAAGTCCACATCGTTGCCTTCCCTCAACAGATTTTTGGACGATAGTTGTCCTTTATTACTCTGCCAGTTTGTGAATTGCTGTGCCCCTGAGCTACATTTTTCAACTCGTTTTTTTGTGAGCTGACCGCAAGTCCAAAATTTTGGTTCGGGACCTATACTGTTTCCCGGCAGCTGGCTGAGATTTTGGTTCATTCATTTTCCTGCCTGGAAATTAGAGAGACATGTGCCCGTCCAAATGCCTAACAGCTACTCTCTCATTGGTTCTCCCTGTTCCCTTTCATCCTCTGCCAAATAGGCAACCTGTGAGAACCAGGAGGTTAAAGGGGCTGTCTCTCCAAGTTGGGAGATTGATAGTAAAGCAGTTCGAAAGTCAAACCGGAACACCAGGAGAGGGACTATAAATTGAGTTTTAGAAACATTTCGTATTCACATGGTGTCCATTCTCTAGGTTTCCCGTACATGTTATAGCTGTAGTAATATTCCCTTCAACCTGGAGAGTTGGGACCCTTGGAATGTGTGCCACGCATTATTGCTTTAAATGGTCTGCATTTGCTCACCCAATCTCACCAATCCTCTCAGTCCCACGTGTCCAGCCTTATGCCACATCCAGCTGTTTTTGTAGATAGGGTCATTCCAGGTTTCATCAGAGCCCCTGAAGGAATTGTAAAGAATTTCCCTGTTTTTTGTTTTGTTTTTGAAATTCCTTTTTATAGTGGGTTTGAGCTGATTCTCACTGCCATGTTTATGCCAGTCTACACACTCTTGATTCCCTTATGGAGATATGTCAATGCATAGGTTTTAAGATTATTACCAATCAGATATATTCCTCTGCGGGAAATATGGGGTTTGGGGTCCCGTTCACTGAAGAAGAGGTAGGTCTTGTCTAATGTGCAGTTGGTTTTTGGAACGGTCCCTGTACTAATATCAAACTCTGGTTTTATGCATCACCCCACCTATCCTTCCCCCTTAAGCAGGCATAAGAGTGTTTTCTAAATGTAAGACAATGTTCTCTTTCCGAACTCAGTTCATGTGTCGCCATGTTTACAGGACCTTCATAAGTGATATCTTATGATAAGTTTCTTTTTCGCTGTGACTTATTTCACTTAGAATCATCGTATCTGAATACACTCATTTTGAAGCTACTGGCCTTATGACATTGATTTCATGGCTGACTGATATTCCATCGTACGTAAGTAACACAATTTCTTGAACCATTTTTGTCTTTCCTGGGATATTTAAGGTGTAAGCAAGATGACGTTCTTGTAAGCAGTGCAGCCCTAAATTTTGCGGTGGCACTGTCTTATTGATTTTCAGTTTTCCCAAGGTATATTCCCTAGACTGGAAGTGCCCTTGGCTCTGTTGCTCTGTTGTTTCCTTGTTTTTTGGAACACAGTGCACTCCTCCAGAGAGGCAGTTGGCAATTTACATGCTGCCCATCATCATAACTAGGCTCCCTGTTCTCCAGGGCCTGTCTTGTCTTTCTGGTTTTTAAACATTTTGCGGATGTCCCTTTTGACCGGTTGGAAGTGATACTTCATTGTAGTTCAGATTTTAGTTGCCCGCTTGCTTGCTTGGCCAAAAAGGACGTACGCGTTTTCTCCTTAATATATTCACGGGAAAACACATACACTCTTGCTGGCCAAGTGCATCATTGTCGAAGTTGTGCCCCTCTTCCTGTGCTTTAAAGGCGATTCCAATGTACCTCTTGAAATCTGTTTCCTGCTATTCTGGCTCGCTTTCAAGTCCACCTCGTTGCCTTCCCTCAACAGATTTTCGGACGATTGTTGTCCTTTATTACTCTGCCAGTTTGTGCATTGTTGTGCCCCTGAGCTCCATTTTTCAACTCGTTTTTTGTGAGCTGACCGCAAGTCCAAAATTTTGGTTCAGGACCTATACTGGTTCCCGGCGGGTGTTTGAGACTTTGGTTAATTCTTCTTCCTGCCGGAAAATTAGAATGACATGTGCCGTCCAAATGCCTAGCAGCTACTCTCTCATTGGTTCTCCATCTTCCCTTTCATCCTCTGCCATACTGGCAACCTGTGAGAACCAGGAGGTTAAAGGGGCTGTCTCTCCAATTTGGGACATTGATAGTAAAGCAGTTGGAAATACAAACCGGAGCACCAGGAGAGGGACTACTAGTTGAGTTTTAGAAACCTTTGATATTCACATTGTGTCCACTCTCTAGGTTTCCCGTACATGTTATAGCTGTGGTAATATTCCCTTTAACCTGGAGAGTTGGGAAACTTGGAATGTGTGCCACGCATTATTGCTTTAAATGGTCTGCATTTGCTCACTGAATCTCACCAAACCTCTCAGTCCCTGGTGTCCAGGCTTATGCCACATCCAGCTGTACTTGTAGAGAGGTTCATTCCAGGTTTCATCAGAGACCCTGTAGGAATTGTAAAGAATTTCCCTGTTTTTTTTTTTTTTTTTTTTTATGAAATTCCTTTTTATAGTGGGTTTGAGCTGATTCTCACTGCCATGTTTATGCCAGTCTAGACCTACATCATTCCCTTACGGAGACATATCAATACATAGGTTTTAAGATTCTTACTAGTCAGATATATTCCTCTGCGGGAAATATGGGGTTTTGAGTCCCTTTCACTGACGAAGGTGTAGGTCTTGTCTATTCCATATTTGGGTTTTGGAATGGTAGCTGTACGAATATCAAACTCTGGTTTTATGCATCACCCATCCGCTCCTTTCCCCTTAAGAAGGCATAAGAGTGTTTTCTAAACGTGAGACTCTTTTCTCTTTCCTAACTCATTTCATGTGTAGCCATGTTTACAGGAACTTCATAAGTGTTATCTTATTATAAGTTTCTTTTTCTGTGTGACTTATTTCACATAGAATCATCGTACCTGAATCCACTCATTGTGCTGCTACTGGCCTTATGACATTGATTTCATGGCTGAGGGCTATTCCATCGTACGTAGGTAACACAGTTTCTTGAACCATTTTTGTCTTTTGTGGGAAATTTAAGGTGTACCCAATTTGAGGTTCTTGTAAGCAGTGCAGCCCTAAATTTTGGAGTGGCTCTGTCTTATTGATTTTCCGTATGCCCAAAGTATATTCCCTAGACTGGAAGTGCCCTTGGCTCTGTAGCTCTGTTGTTTCCTTGTCTTAGGGAACACAATGCACTCCTCCAGAGAGGCAGTTGGCAATTTACATCCTGCCCATCAGCATAACTAGGCTCCCTTTCTCCAGAGCCTGTCTTGCCTTTGTGGTTTTTACACATTTAGGGGATGTCCCTTTTGACTGGTGGGAAGTGATAATTCTTTGTAGTGCAGATTTGCATTGCCCGCTTGTTGCTTGTCCAAAAAGGGCGTATGCATTTTCTCCAGAATATATTCAGGAGAAAACGCATACACCCTTTTTCGCCAAATGTATCATTGTCGAAGTTGTGCCCCTCTTCCTATGCTTTAAAGGCAATTCCATTGTACCTCTTCATATCAGTTTCCGGCTCTTCTTGCTCGCTCTGAAGTCCACATCGTTGCCTTCCCTCAACAGATTTTTGGACGATAGTTGTCCTTTATTACTCTGCCAGTTTGTGAATTGCTGTGCCCCTGAGCTACATTTTTCAACTCGTTTTTTTGTGAGCTGACCGCAAGTCCAAAATTTTGGTTCGGGACCTATACTGTTTCCCGGCAGCTGGCTGAGATTTTGGTTCATTCATTTTCCTGCCTGGAAATTAGAGAGACATGTGCCCGTCCAAATGCCTAACAGCTACTCTCTCATTGGTTCTCCCTGTTCCCTTTCATCCTCTGCCAAATAGGCAACCTGTGAGAACCAGGAGGTTAAAGGGGCTGTCTCTCCAAGTTGGGAGATTGATAGTAAAGCAGTTCGAAAGTCAAACCGGAACACCAGGAGAGGGACTATTAATTGAGTTTTAGAAACATTTCGTATTCACATGGTGTCCATTCTCTAGGTTTCCCGTACATGTTATAGCTGTAGTAATATTCCCTTCAACCTGGAGAGTTGGGACCCTTGGAATGTGTGCCACGCATTATTGCTTTAAATGGTCTGCATTTGCTCACCCAATCTCACCAATCCTCTCAGTCCCACGTGTCCAGCCTTATGCCACATCCAGCTGTTTTTGTAGATAGGGTCATTCCAGGTTTCATCAGAGCCCCTGAAGGAATTGTAAAGAATTTCCCTGTTTTTTGTTTTGTTTTTGAAATTCCTTTTTATAGTGGGTTTGAGCTGATTCTCACTGCCATGTTTATGCCAGTCTACACACTCTTGATTCCCTTATGGAGATATGTCAATGCATAGGTTTTAAGATTATTACCAATCAGATATATTCCTCTGCGGGAAATATGGGGTTTGGGGTCCCGTTCACTGAAGAAGAGGTAGGTCTTGTCTAATGTGCAGTTGGTTTTTGGAACGGTCCCTGTACTAATATCAAACTCTGGTTTTATGCATCACCCCACCTATCCTTCCCCCTTAAGCAGGCATAAGAGTGTTTTCTAAATGTAAGACAATGTTCTCTTTCCGAACTCAGTTCATGTGTCGCCATGTTTACAGGACCTTCATAAGTGATATCTTATGATAAGTTTCTTTTTCGCTGTGACTTATTTCACTTAGAATCATCGTATCTGAATACACTCATTTTGAAGCTACTGGCCTTATGACATTGATTTCATGGCTGACTGATATTCCATCGTACGTAAGTAACACAATTTCTTGAACCATTTTTGTCTTTCCTGGGATATTTAAGGTGTAAGCAAGATGACGTTCTTGTAAGCAGTGCAGCCCTAAATTTTGCGGTGGCACTGTCTTATTGATTTTCAGTTTTCCCAAGGTATATTCCCTAGACTGGAAGTGCCCTTGGCTCTGTTGCTCTGTTGTTTCCTTGTTTTTTGGAACACAGTGCACTCCTCCAGAGAGGCAGTTGGCAATTTACATGCTGCCCATCATCATAACTAGGCTCCCTGTTCTCCAGGGCCTGTCTTGTCTTTCTGGTTTTTAAACATTTTGCGGATGTCCCTTTTGACCGGTTGGAAGTGATACTTCATTGTAGTTCAGATTTTAGTTGCCCGCTTGCTTGCTTGGCCAAAAAGGACGTACGCGTTTTCTCCTTAATATATTCACGGGAAAACACATACACTCTTGCTGGCCAAGTGCATCATTGTCGAAGTTGTGCCCCTCTTCCTGTGCTTTAAAGGCGATTCCAATGTACCTCTTGAAATCTGTTTCCTGCTATTCTGGCTCGCTTTCAAGTCCACCTCGTTGCCTTCCCTCAACAGATTTTCGGACGATTGTTGTCCTTTATTACTCTGCCAGTTTGTGCATTGTTGTGCCCCTGAGCTCCATTTTTCAACTCGTTTTTTGTGAGCTGACCGCAAGTCCAAAATTTTGGTTCAGGACCTATACTGGTTCCCGGCGGGTGTTTGAGACTTTGGTTAATTCTTCTTCCTGCCGGAAAATTAGAATGACATGTGCCGTCCAAATGCCTAGCAGCTACTCTCTCATTGGTTCTCCATCTTCCCTTTCATCCTCTGCCATACTGGCAACCTGTGAGAACCAGGAGGTTAAAGGGGCTGTCTCTCCAATTTGGGACATTGATAGTAAAGCAGTTGGAAATACAAACCGGAGCACCAGGAGAGGGACTACTAGTTGAGTTTTAGAAACCTTTGATATTCACATTGTGTCCACTCTCTAGGTTTCCCGTACATGTTATAGCTGTGGTAATATTCCCTTTAACCTGGAGAGTTGGGAAACTTGGAATGTGTGCCACGCATTATTGCTTTAAATGGTCTGCATTTGCTCACTGAATCTCACCAAACCTCTCAGTCCCTGGTGTCCAGGCTTATGCCACATCCAGCTGTACTTGTAGAGAGGTTCATTCCAGGTTTCATCAGAGACCCTGTAGGAATTGTAAAGAATTTCCCTGTTTTTTTTTTTTTTTTTTTTATGAAATTCCTTTTTATAGTGGGTTTGAGCTGATTCTCACTGCCATGTTTATGCCAGTCTAGACCTACATCATTCCCTTACGGAGACATATCAATACATAGGTTTTAAGATTCTTACTAGTCAGATATATTCCTCTGCGGGAAATATGGGGTTTTGAGTCCCTTTCACTGACGAAGGTGTAGGTCTTGTCTATTCCATATTTGGGTTTTGGAATGGTAGCTGTACGAATATCAAACTCTGGTTTTATGCATCACCCATCCGCTCCTTTCCCCTTAAGAAGGCATAAGAGTGTTTTCTAAACGTGAGACTCTTTTCTCTTTCCTAACTCATTTCATGTGTAGCCATGTTTACAGGAACTTCATAAGTGTTATCTTATTATAAGTTTCTTTTTCTGTGTGACTTATTTCACATAGAATCATCGTACCTGAATCCACTCATTGTGCTGCTACTGGCCTTATGACATTGATTTCATGGCTGAGGGCTATTCCATCGTACGTAGGTAACACAGTTTCTTGAACCATTTTTGTCTTTTGTGGGAAATTTAAGGTGTACCCAATTTGAGGTTCTTGTAAGCAGTGCAGCCCTAAATTTTGGAGTGGCTCTGTCTTATTGATTTTCCGTATGCCCAAAGTATATTCCCTAGACTGGAAGTGCCCTTGGCTCTGTAGCTCTGTTGTTTCCTTGTCTTAGGGAACACAATGCACTCCTCCAGAGAGGCAGTTGGCAATTTACATCCTGCCCATCAGCATAACTAGGCTCCCTTTCTCCAGAGCCTGTCTTGCCTTTGTGGTTTTTACACATTTAGGGGATGTCCCTTTTGACTGGTGGGAAGTGATAATTCTTTGTAGTGCAGATTTGCATTGCCCGCTTGTTGCTTGTCCAAAAAGGGCGTATGCATTTTCTCCAGAATATATTCAGGAGAAAACGCATACACCCTTTTTCGCCAAATGTATCATTGTCGAAGTTGTGCCCCTCTTCCTATGCTTTAAAGGCAATTCCATTGTACCTCTTCATATCAGTTTCCGGCTCTTCTTGCTCGCTCTGAAGTCCACATCGTTGCCTTCCCTCAACAGATTTTTGGACGATAGTTGTCCTTTATTACTCTGCCAGTTTGTGAATTGCTGTGCCCCTGAGCTACATTTTTCAACTCGTTTTTTTGTGAGCTGACCGCAAGTCCAAAATTTTGGTTCGGGACCTATACTGTTTCCCGGCAGCTGGCTGAGATTTTGGTTCATTCATTTTCCTGCCTGGAAATTAGAGAGACATGTGCCCGTCCAAATGCCTAACAGCTACTCTCTCATTGGTTCTCCCTGTTCCCTTTCATCCTCTGCCAAATAGGCAACCTGTGAGAACCAGGAGGTTAAAGGGGCTGTCTCTCCAAGTTGGGAGATTGATAGTAAAGCAGTTCGAAAGTCAAACCGGAACACCAGGAGAGGGACTATTAATTGAGTTTTAGAAACATTTCGTATTCACATGGTGTCCATTCTCTAGGTTTCCCGTACATGTTATAGCTGTAGTAATATTCCCTTCAACCTGGAGAGTTGGGACCCTTGGAATGTGTGCCACGCATTATTGCTTTAAATGGTCTGCATTTGCTCACCCAATCTCACCAATCCTCTCAGTCCCACGTGTCCAGCCTTATGCCACATCCAGCTGTTTTTGTAGATAGGGTCATTCCAGGTTTCATCAGAGCCCCTGAAGGAATTGTAAAGAATTTCCCTGTTTTTTGTTTTGTTTTTGAAATTCCTTTTTATAGTGGGTTTGAGCTGATTCTCACTGCCATGTTTATGCCAGTCTACACACTCTTGATTCCCTTATGGAGATATGTCAATGCATAGGTTTTAAGATTATTACCAATCAGATATATTCCTCTGCGGGAAATATGGGGTTTGGGGTCCCGTTCACTGAAGAAGAGGTAGGTCTTGTCTAATGTGCAGTTGGTTTTTGGAACGGTCCCTGTACTAATATCAAACTCTGGTTTTATGCATCACCCCACCTATCCTTCCCCCTTAAGCAGGCATAAGAGTGTTTTCTAAATGTAAGACAATGTTCTCTTTCCGAACTCAGTTCATGTGTCGCCATGTTTACAGGACCTTCATAAGTGATATCTTATGATAAGTTTCTTTTTCGCTGTGACTTATTTCACTTAGAATCATCGTATCTGAATACACTCATTTTGAAGCTACTGGCCTTATGACATTGATTTCATGGCTGACTGATATTCCATCGTACGTAAGTAACACAATTTCTTGAACCATTTTTGTCTTTCCTGGGATATTTAAGGTGTAAGCAAGATGACGTTCTTGTAAGCAGTGCAGCCCTAAATTTTGCGGTGGCACTGTCTTATTGATTTTCAGTTTTCCCAAGGTATATTCCCTAGACTGGAAGTGCCCTTGGCTCTGTTGCTCTGTTGTTTCCTTGTTTTTTGGAACACAGTGCACTCCTCCAGAGAGGCAGTTGGCAATTTACATGCTGCCCATCATCATAACTAGGCTCCCTGTTCTCCAGGGCCTGTCTTGTCTTTCTGGTTTTTAAACATTTTGCGGATGTCCCTTTTGACCGGTTGGAAGTGATACTTCATTGTAGTTCAGATTTTAGTTGCCCGCTTGCTTGCTTGGCCAAAAAGGACGTACGCGTTTTCTCCTTAATATATTCACGGGAAAACACATACACTCTTGCTGGCCAAGTGCATCATTGTCGAAGTTGTGCCCCTCTTCCTGTGCTTTAAAGGCGATTCCAATGTACCTCTTGAAATCTGTTTCCTGCTATTCTGGCTCGCTTTCAAGTCCACCTCGTTGCCTTCCCTCAACAGATTTTCGGACGATTGTTGTCCTTTATTACTCTGCCAGTTTGTGCATTGTTGTGCCCCTGAGCTCCATTTTTCAACTCGTTTTTTGTGAGCTGACCGCAAGTCCAAAATTTTGGTTCAGGACCTATACTGGTTCCCGGCGGGTGTTTGAGACTTTGGTTAATTCTTCTTCCTGCCGGAAAATTAGAATGACATGTGCCGTCCAAATGCCTAGCAGCTACTCTCTCATTGGTTCTCCATCTTCCCTTTCATCCTCTGCCATACTGGCAACCTGTGAGAACCAGGAGGTTAAAGGGGCTGTCTCTCCAATTTGGGACATTGATAGTAAAGCAGTTGGAAATACAAACCGGAGCACCAGGAGAGGGACTACTAGTTGAGTTTTAGAAACCTTTGATATTCACATTGTGTCCACTCTCTAGGTTTCCCGTACATGTTATAGCTGTGGTAATATTCCCTTTAACCTGGAGAGTTGGGAAACTTGGAATGTGTGCCACGCATTATTGCTTTAAATGGTCTGCATTTGCTCACTGAATCTCACCAAACCTCTCAGTCCCTGGTGTCCAGGCTTATGCCACATCCAGCTGTACTTGTAGAGAGGTTCATTCCAGGTTTCATCAGTGCCCCTGTAGGAATTGTAAAGAATTTCCCTGTTTTTTTTTTTTTTTTTTTTTTTTTTATGAAATTCCTTTTTATAGTGGGTTTGAGCTGATTCTCACTGCCATGTTTATGCCAGTCTAGACCTACATCATTCCCTTACGGAGACATATCAATACATAGGTTTTAAGATTCTTACTAGTCAGATATATTCCTCTGCGGGAAATATGGGGTTTTGAGTCCCTTTCACTGACGAAGGTGTAGGTCTTGTCTATTCCATATTTGGGTTTTGGAATGGTAGCTGTACGAATATCAAACTCTGGTTTTATGCATCACCCATCCGCTCCTTTCCCCTTAAGAAGGCATAAGAGTGTTTTCTAAACGTGAGACTCTTTTCTCTTTCCTAACTCATTTCATGTGTAGCCATGTTTACAGGAACTTCATAAGTGTTATCTTATTATAAGTTTCTTTTTCTGTGTGACTTATTTCACATAGAATCATCGTACCTGAATCCACTCATTGTGCTGCTACTGGCCTTATGACATTGATTTCATGGCTGAGGGCTATTCCATCGTACGTAGGTAACACAGTTTCTTGAACCATTTTTGTCTTTTGTGGGAAATTTAAGGTGTACCCAATTTGAGGTTCTTGTAAGCAGTGCAGCCCTAAATTTTGGAGTGGCTCTGTCTTATTGATTTTCCGTATGCCCAAAGTATATTCCCTAGACTGGAAGTGCCCTTGGCTCTGTAGCTCTGTTGTTTCCTTGTCTTAGGGAACACAATGCACTCCTCCAGAGAGGCAGTTGGCAATTTACATCCTGCCCATCAGCATAACTAGGCTCCCTTTCTCCAGAGCCTGTCTTGCCTTTGTGGTTTTTACACATTTAGGGGATGTCCCTTTTGACTGGTGGGAAGTGATAATTCTTTGTAGTGCAGATTTGCATTGCCCGCTTGTTGCTTGTCCAAAAAGGGCGTATGCATTTTCTCCAGAATATATTCAGGAGAAAACGCATACACCCTTTTTCGCCAAATGTATCATTGTCGAAGTTGTGCCCCTCTTCCTATGCTTTAAAGGCAATTCCATTGTACCTCTTCATATCAGTTTCCGGCTCTTCTTGCTCGCTCTGAAGTCCACATCGTTGCTTCCCTCAACAGATTTTTGGACGATAGTTGTCCTTTATTACTCTGCCAGTTTGTGAATTGCTGTGCCCCTGAGCTACATTTTTCAACTCGTTTTTTTGTGAGCTGACCGCAAGTCCAAAATTTTGGTTCGGGACCTATACTGTTTCCCGGCAGCTGGCTGAGATTTTGGTTCATTCATTTTCCTGCCTGGAAATTAGAGAGACATGTGCCCGTCCAAATGCCTAACAGCTACTCTCTCATTGGTTCTCCCTGTTCCCTTTCATCCTCTGCCAAATAGGCAACCTGTGAGAACCAGGAGGTTAAAGGGGCTGTCTCTCCAAGTTGGGAGATTGATAGTAAAGCAGTTCGAAAGTCAAACCGGAACACCAGGAGAGGGACTATTAATTGAGTTTTAGAAACATTTCGTATTCACATGGTGTCCATTCTCTAGGTTTCCCGTACATGTTATAGCTGTAGTAATATTCCCTTCAACCTGGAGAGTTGGGACCCTTGGAATGTGTGCCACGCATTATTGCTTTAAATGGTCTGCATTTGCTCACCCAATCTCACCAATCCTCTCAGTCCCACGTGTCCAGCCTTATGCCACATCCAGCTGTTTTTGTAGATAGGGTCATTCCAGGTTTCATCAGAGCCCCTGAAGGAATTGTAAAGAATTTCCCTGTTTTTTGTTTTGTTTTTGAAATTCCTTTTTATAGTGGGTTTGAGCTGATTCTCACTGCCATGTTTATGCCAGTCTACACACTCTTGATTCCCTTATGGAGATATGTCAATGCATAGGTTTTAAGATTATTACCAATCAGATATATTCCTCTGCGGGAAATATGGGGTTTGGGGTCCCGTTCACTGAAGAAGAGGTAGGTCTTGTCTAATGTGCAGTTGGTTTTTGGAACGGTACCTGTACTAATATCAAACTCTGGTTTTATGCATCACCCCACCTATCCTTCCCCCTTAAGCAGGCATAAGAGTGTTTTCTAAATGTAAGACAACGTTCTCTTTCCGAACTCAGTTCATGTGTCGCCATGTTTACAGGACCTTCATAAGTGATATCTTATGATAAGTTTCTTTTTCGCTGTGACTTATTTCACTTAGAATCATCGTATCTGAATACACTCATTTTGAAGCTACTGGCCTTATGACATTGATTTCATGGCTGACTGATATTCCATCGTACGTAAGTAACACAATTTCTTGAACCATTTTTGTCTTTCCTGGGATATTTAAGGTGTAAGCAAGATGACGTTCTTGTAAGCAGTGCAGCCCTAAATTTTGCGGTGGCACTGTCTTATTGATTTTCAGTTTTCCCAAGGTATATTCCCTAGACTGGAAGTGCCCTTGGCTCTGTTGCTCTGTTGTTTCCTTGTTTTTTGGAACACAGTGCACTCCTCCAGAGAGGCAGTTGGCAATTTACATGCTGCCCATCATCATAACTAGGCTCCCTGTTCTCCAGGGCCTGTCTTGTCTTTCTGGTTTTTAAACATTTTGCGGATGTCCCTTTTGACCGGTTGGAAGTGATACTTCATTGTAGTTCAGATTTTAGTTGCCCGCTTGCTTGCTTGGCCAAAAAGGACGTACGCGTTTTCTCCTTAATATATTCACGGGAAAACACATACACTCTTGCTGGCCAAGTGCATCATTGTCGAAGTTGTGCCCCTCTTCCTGTGCTTTAAAGGCGATTCCAATGTACCTCTTGAAATCTGTTTCCTGCTATTCTGGCTCGCTTTCAAGTCCACCTCGTTGCCTTCCCTCAACAGATTTTCGGACGATTGTTGTCCTTTATTACTCTGCCAGTTTGTGCATTGTTGTGCCCCTGAGCTCCATTTTTCAACTCGTTTTTTGTGAGCTGACCGCAAGTCCAAAATTTTGGTTCAGGACCTATACTGGTTCCCGGCGGGTGTTTGAGACTTTGGTTAATTCTTCTTCCTGCCGGAAAATTAGAATGACATGTGCCGTCCAAATGCCTAGCAGCTACTCTCTCATTGGTTCTCCATCTTCCCTTTCATCCTCTGCCATACTGGCAACCTGTGAGAACCAGGAGGTTAAAGGGGCTGTCTCTCCAATTTGGGACATTGATAGTAAAGCAGTTGGAAATACAAACCGGAGCACCAGGAGAGGGACTACTAGTTGAGTTTTAGAAACCTTTGATATTCACATTGTGTCCACTCTCTAGGTTTCCCGTACATGTTATAGCTGTGGTAATATTCCCTTTAACCTGGAGAGTTGGGAAACTTGGAATGTGTGCCACGCATTATTGCTTTAAATGGTCTGCATTTGCTCACTGAATCTCACCAAACCTCTCAGTCCCTGGTGTCCAGGCTTATGCCACATCCAGCTGTACTTGTAGAGAGGTTCATTCCAGGTTTCATCAGTGCCCCTGTAGGAATTGTAAAGAATTTCCCTGTTTTTTTTTTTTTTTTTTTTTTTTTTTATGAAATTCCTTTTTATAGTGGGTTTGAGCTGATTCTCACTGCCATGTTTATGCCAGTCTAGACCTACATCATTCCCTTACGGAGACATATCAATACATAGGTTTTAAGATTCTTACTAGTCAGATATATTCCTCTGCGGGAAATATGGGGTTTTGAGTCCCTTTCACTGACGAAGGTGTAGGTCTTGTCTATTCCATATTTGGGTTTTGGAATGGTAGCTGTACGAATATCAAACTCTGGTTTTATGCATCACCCATCCGCTCCTTTCCCCTTAAGAAGGCATAAGAGTGTTTTCTAAACGTGAGACTCTTTTCTCTTTCCTAACTCATTTCATGTGTAGCCATGTTTACAGGAACTTCATAAGTGTTATCTTATTATAAGTTTCTTTTTCTGTGTGACTTATTTCACATAGAATCATCGTACCTGAATCCACTCATTGTGCTGCTACTGGCCTTATGACATTGATTTCATGGCTGAGGGCTATTCCATCGTACGTAGGTAACACAGTTTCTTGAACCATTTTTGTCTTTTGTGGGAAATTTAAGGTGTACCCAATTTGAGGTTCTTGTAAGCAGTGCAGCCCTAAATTTTGGAGTGGCTCTGTCTTATTGATTTTCCGTATGCCCAAAGTATATTCCCTAGACTGGAAGTGCCCTTGGCTCTGTAGCTCTGTTGTTTCCTTGTCTTAGGGAACACAATGCACTCCTCCAGAGAGGCAGTTGGCAATTTACATCCTGCCCATCAGCATAACTAGGCTCCCTTTCTCCAGAGCCTGTCTTGCCTTTGTGGTTTTTACACATTTAGAGGATGTCCCTTTTGACTGGTGGGAAGTGATAATTCTTTGTAGTGCAGATTTGCATTGCCCGCTTGTTGCTTGTCCAAAAAGGGCGTATGCATTTTCTCCAGAATATATTCAGGAGAAAATGCATACACCCTTTTTCGCCAAATGTATCATTGTCGAAGTTGTGCCCCTCTTTCTATGCTTTAAAGGCAATTCCATTGTACCTCTTCATATCAGTTTCCGGCTCTTCTTGCTCGCTCTGAAGTCCACATCGTTGCCTTCCCTCAACAGATTTTTGGACGATAGTTGTCCTTTATTACTCTGCCAGTTTGTGAATTGCTGTGCCCCTGAGCTACATTTTTCAACTCGTTTTTTTGTGAGCTGACCGCAAGTCCAAAATTTTGGTTCGGGACCTATACTGTTTCCCGGCAGCTGGCTGAGATTTTGGTTCATTCATTTTCCTGCCTGGAAATTAGAGAGACATGTGCCCGTCCAAATGCCTAACAGCTACTCTCTCATTGGTTCTCCCTGTTCCCTTTCATCCTCTGCCAAATAGGCAACCTGTGAGAACCAGGAGGTTAAAGGGGCTGTCTCTCCAAGTTGGGAGATTGATAGTAAAGCAGTTCGAAAGTCAAACCGGAACACCAGGAGAGGGACTATTAATTGAGTTTTAGAAACATTTCGTATTCACATGGTGTCCATTCTCTAGGTTTCCCGTACATGTTATAGCTGTAGTAATATTCCCTTCAACCTGGAGAGTTGGGACCCTTGGAATGTGTGCCACGCATTATTGCTTTAAATGGTCTGCATTTGCTCACCCAATCTCACCAATCCTCTCAGTCCCACGTGTCCAGCCTTATGCCACATCCAGCTGTTTTTGTAGATAGGGTCATTCCAGGTTTCATCAGAGCCCCTGAAGGAATTGTAAAGAATTTCCCTGTTTTTTGTTTTGTTTTTGAAATTCCTTTTTATAGTGGGTTTGAGCTGATTCTCACTGCCATGTTTATGCCAGTCTACACACTCTTGATTCCCTTATGGAGATATGTCAATGCATAGGTTTTAAGATTATTACCAATCAGATATATTCCTCTGCGGGAAATATGGGGTTTGGGGTCCCGTTCACTGAAGAAGAGGTAGGTCTTGTCTAATGTGCAGTTGGTTTTTGGAACGGTACCTGTACTAATATCAAACTCTGGTTTTATGCATCACCCCACCTATCCTTCCCCCTTAAGCAGGCATAAGAGTGTTTTCTAAATGTAAGACAACGTTCTCTTTCCGAACTCAGTTCATGTGTCGCCATGTTTACAGGACCTTCATAAGTGATATCTTATGATAAGTTTCTTTTTCGCTGTGACTTATTTCACTTAGAATCATCGTATCTGAATACACTCATTTTGAAGCTACTGGCCTTATCACATTGATTTCATGGCTGACTGATATTCCATCGTACGTAAGTAACACAATTTCTTGAACCATTTTTGTCTTTCCTGGGATATTTAAGGTGTAAGCAAGATGACGTTCTTGTAAGCAGTGCAGCCCTAAATTTTGCGGTGGCACTGTCTTATTGATTTTCAGTTTTCCCAAGGTATATTCCCTAGACTGGAAGTGCCCTTGGCTCTGTTGCTCTGTTGTTTCCTTGTTTTTGGGAACACAGTGCACTCCTCCAGAGAGGCAGTTGGCAATTTACATGCTGCCCATCATCATAACTAGGCTCCCTGTTCTCCAGGGCCTGTCTTGTCTTTCTGGTTTTTAAACATTTTGCGGATGTCCCTTTTGACCGGTTGGAAGTGATACTTCATTGTAGTTCAGATTTTAGTTTCCCGCTTGCTTGCTTGGCCAAAAAGGACGTACGCGTTTTCTCCTTAATATATTCACGGGAAAACACATACACTCTTGCTGGCCAAGTGCATCATTGTCGAAGTTGTGCCCCTCTTCCTGTGCTTTAAAGGCGATTCCAATGTACCTCTTGAAATCTGTTTCCTGCTATTCTGGCTCGCTTTCAAGTCCACCTCGTTGCCTTCCCTCAACAGATTTTCGGACGATTGTTGTCCTTTATTACTCTGCCAGTTTGTGCATTGTTGTGCCCCTGAGCTCCATTTTTCAACTCGTTTTTTGTGAGCTGACCGCAAGTCCAAAATTTTGGTTCAGGACCTATACTGGTTCCCGGCGGGTGTTTGAGACTTTGGTTAATTCTTCTTCCTGCCGGAAAATTAGAATGACATGTGCCGTCCAAATGCCTAGCAGCTACTCTCTCATTGGTTCTCCATCTTCCCTTTCATCCTCTGCCATACTGGCAACCTGTGAGAACCAGGAGGTTAAAGGGGCTGTCTCTCCAATTTGGGACATTGATAGTAAAGCAGTTGGAAATACAAACCGGAGCACCAGGAGAGGGACTACTAGTTGAGTTTTAGAAACCTTTGATATTCACATTGTGTCCACTCTCTAGGTTTCCCGTACATGTTATAGCTGTGGTAATATTCCCTTTAACCTGGAGAGTTGGGAAACTTGGAATGTGTGCCACGCATTATTGCTTTAAATGGTCTGCATTTGCTCACTGAATCTCACCAAACCTCTCAGTCCCTGGTGTCCAGGCTTATGCCACATCCAGCTGTACTTGTAGAGAGGTTCATTCCAGGTTTCATCAGAGACCCTGTAGGAATTGTAAAGAATTTCCCTGTTTTTTTTTTTTTTTTTTTTTTATGAAATTCCTTTTTATAGTGGGTTTGAGCTGATTCTCACTGCCATGTTTATGCCAGTCTAGACCTACATCATTCCCTTACGGAGACATATCAATACATAGGTTTTAAGATTCTTACTAGTCAGATATATTCCTCTGCGGGAAATATGGGGTTTTGAGTCCCTTTCACTGACGAAGGTGTAGGTCTTGTCTATTCCATATTTGGGTTTTGGAATGGTAGCTGTACGAATATCAAACTCTGGTTTTATGCATCACCCATCCGCTCCTTTCCCCTTAAGAAGGCATAAGAGTGTTTTCTAAACGTGAGACTCTTTTCTCTTTCCTAACTCATTTCATGTGTAGCCATGTTTACAGGAACTTCATAAGTGTTATCTTATTATAAGTTTCTTTTTCTGTGTGACTTATTTCACATAGAATCATCGTACCTGAATCCACTCATTGTGCTGCTACTGGCCTTATGACATTGATTTCATGGCTGAGGGCTATTCCATCGTACGTAGGTAACACAGTTTCTTGAACCATTTTTGTCTTTTGTGGGAAATTTAAGGTGTACCCAATTTGAGGTTCTTGTAAGCAGTGCAGCCCTAAATTTTGGAGTGGCTCTGTCTTATTGATTTTCCGTATGCCCAAAGTATATTCCCTAGACTGGAAGTGCCCTTGGCTCTGTAGCTCTGTTGTTTCCTTGTCTTAGGGAACACAATGCACTCCTCCAGAGAGGCAGTTGGCAATTTACATCCTGCCCATCAGCATAACTAGGCTCCCTTTCTCCAGAGCCTGTCTTGCCTTTGTGGTTTTTACACATTTAGGGGATGTCCCTTTTGACTGGTGGGAAGTGATAATTCTTTGTAGTGCAGATTTGCATTGCCCGCTTGTTGCTTGTCCAAAAAGGGCGTATGCATTTTCTCCAGAATATATTCAGGAGAAAACGCATACACCCTTTTTCGCCAAATGTATCATTGTCGAAGTTGTGCCCCTCTTCCTATGCTTTAAAGGCAATTCCATTGTACCTCTTCATATCAGTTTCCGGCTCTTCTTGCTCGCTCTGAAGTCCACATCGTTGCCTTCCCTCAACAGATTTTTGGACGATAGTTGTCCTTTATTACTCTGCCAGTTTGTGAATTGCTGTGCCCCTGAGCTACATTTTTCAACTCGTTTTTTTGTGAGCTGACCGCAAGTCCAAAATTTTGGTTCGGGACCTATACTGTTTCCCGGCAGCTGGCTGAGATTTTGGTTCATTCATTTTCCTGCCTGGAAATTAGAGAGACATGTGCCCGTCCAAATGCCTAACAGCTACTCTCTCATTGGTTCTACCTCTTCCCTTTCATCCTCTGCCAAATAGGCAACCTGTGAGAACCAGGAGGTTAAAGGGGCTGTCTCTCCAAGTTGGGAGATTGATAGTAAAGCAGTTCGAAAGTCAAACCGGAACACCAGGAGAGGGACTATTAATTGAGTTTTAGAAACATTTCGTATTCACATGGTGTCCATTCTCTAGGTTTCCCGTACATGTTATAGCTGTAGTAATATTCCCTTCAACCTGGAGAGTTGGGACCCTTGGAATGTGTGCCACGCATTATTGCTTTAAATGGTCTGCATTTGCTCACCCAATCTCACCAATCCTCTCAGTCCCACGTGTCCAGCCTTATGCCACATCCAGCTGTTTTTGTAGATAGGGTCATTCCAGGTTTCATCAGAGCCCCTGAAGGAATTGTAAAGAATTTCCCTGTTTTTTGTTTTGTTTTTGAAATTCCTTTTTATAGTGGGTTTGAGCTGATTCTCACTGCCATGTTTATGCCAGTCTACACACTCTTGATTCCCTTATGGAGATATGTCAATGCATAGGTTTTAAGATTATTACCAATCAGATATATTCCTCTGCGGGAAATATGGGGTTTGGGGTCCCGTTCACTGAAGAAGAGGTAGGTCTTGTCTAATGTGCAGTTGGTTTTTGGAACGGTACCTGTACTAATATCAAACTCTGGTTTTATGCATCACCCCACCTATCCTTCCCCCTTAAGCAGGCATAAGAGTGTTTTCTAAATGTAAGACAACGTTCTCTTTCCGAACTCAGTTCATGTGTCGCCATGTTTACAGGACCTTCATAAGTGATATCTTATGATAAGTTTCTTTTTCGCTGTGACTTATTTCACTTAGAATCATCGTATCTGAATACACTCATTTTGAAGCTACTGGCCTTATGACATTGATTTCATGGCTGACTGATATTCCATCGTACGTAAGTAACACAATTTCTTGAACCATTTTTGTCTTTCCTGGGATATTTAAGGTGTAAGCAAGATGACGTTCTTGTAAGCAGTGCAGCCCTAAATTTTGCGGTGGCACTGTCTTATTGATTTTCAGTTTTCCCAAGGTATATTCCCTAGACTGGAAGTGCCCTTGGCTCTGTTGCTCTGTTGTTTCCTTGTTTTTTGGAACACAGTGCACTCCTCCAGAGAGGCAGTTGGCAATTTACATGCTGCCCATCATCATAACTAGGCTCCCTGTTCTCCAGGGCCTGTCTTGTCTTTCTGGTTTTTAAACATTTTGCGGATGTCCCTTTTGACCGGTTGGAAGTGATACTTCATTGTAGTTCAGATTTTAGTTGCCCGCTTGCTTGCTTGGCCAAAAAGGACGTACGCGTTTTCTCCTTAATATATTCACGGGAAAACACATACACTCTTGCTGGCCAAGTGCATCATTGTCGAAGTTGTGCCCCTCTTCCTGTGCTTTAAAGGCGATTCCAATGTACCTCTTGAAATCTGTTTCCTGCTATTCTGGCTCGCTTTCAAGTCCACCTCGTTGCCTTCCCTCAACAGATTTTCGGACGATTGTTGTCCTTTATTACTCTGCCAGTTTGTGCATTGTTGTGCCCCTGAGCTCCATTTTTCAACTCGTTTTTTGTGAGCTGACCGCAAGTCCAAAATTTTGGTTCAGGACCTATACTGGTTCCCGGCGGGTGTTTGAGACTTTGGTTAATTCTTCTTCCTGCCGGAAAATTAGAATGACATGTGCCGTCCAAATGCCTAGCAGCTACTCTCTCATTGGTTCTCCATCTTCCCTTTCATCCTCTGCCATACTGGCAACCTGTGAGAACCAGGAGGTTAAAGGGGCTGTCTCTCCAATTTGGGACATTGATAGTAAAGCAGTTGGAAATACAAACCGGAGCACCAGGAGAGGGACTACTAGTTGAGTTTTAGAAACCTTTGATATTCACATTGTGTCCACTCTCTAGGTTTCCCGTACATGTTATAGCTGTGGTAATATTCCCTTTAACCTGGAGAGTTGGGAAACTTGGAATGTGTGCCACGCATTATTGCTTTAAATGGTCTGCATTTGCTCACTGAATCTCACCAAACCTCTCAGTCCCTGGTGTCCAGGCTTATGCCACATCCAGCTGTACTTGTAGAGAGGTTCATTCCAGGTTTCATCAGAGACCCTGTAGGAATTGTAAAGAATTTCCCTGTTTTTTTTTTTTTTTTTTTATGAAATTCCTTTTTATAGTGGGTTTGAGCTGATTCTCACTGCCATGTTTATGCCAGTCTAGACCTACATCATTCCCTTACGGAGACATATCAATACATAGGTTTTAAGATTCTTACTAGTCAGATATATTCCTCTGCGGGAAATATGGGGTTTTGAGTCCCTTTCACTGACGAAGGTGTAGGTCTTGTCTATTCCATATTTGGGTTTTGGAATGGTAGCTGTACGAATATCAAACTCTGGTTTTATGCATCACCCATCCGCTCCTTTCCCCTTAAGAAGGCATAAGAGTGTTTTCTAAACGTGAGACTCTTTTCTCTTTCCTAACTCATTTCATGTGTAGCCATGTTTACAGGAACTTCATAAGTGTTATCTTATTATAAGTTTCTTTTTCTGTGTGACTTATTTCACATAGAATCATCGTACCTGAATCCACTCATTGTGCTGCTACTGGCCTTATGACATTGATTTCATGGCTGAGGGCTATTCCATCGTACGTAGGTAACACAGTTTCTTGAACCATTTTTGTCTTTTGTGGGAAATTTAAGGTGTACCCAATTTGAGGTTCTTGTAAGCAGTGCAGCCCTAAATTTTGGAGTGGCTCTGTCTTATTGATTTTCCGTATGCCCAAAGTATATTCCCTAGACTGGAAGTGCCCTTGGCTCTGTAGCTCTGTTGTTTCCTTGTCTTAGGGAACACAATGCACTCCTCCAGAGAGGCAGTTGGCAATTTACATCCTGCCCATCAGCATAACTAGGCTCCCTTTCTCCAGAGCCTGTCTTGCCTTTGTGGTTTTTACACATTTAGGGGATGTCCCTTTTGACTGGTGGGAAGTGATAATTCTTTGTAGTGCAGATTTGCATTGCCCGCTTGTTGCTTGTCCAAAAAGGGCGTATGCATTTTCTCCAGAATATATTCAGGAGAAAACGCATACACCCTTTTTCGCCAAATGTATCATTGTCGAAGTTGTGCCCCTCTTCCTATGCTTTAAAGGCAATTCCATTGTACCTCTTCATATCAGTTTCCGGCTCTTCTTGCTCGCTCTGAAGTCCACATCGTTGCCTTCCCTCAACAGATTTTTGGACGATAGTTGTCCTTTATTACTCTGCCAGTTTGTGAATTGCTGTGCCCCTGAGCTACATTTTTCAACTCGTTTTTTTGTGAGCTGACCGCAAGTCCAAAATTTTGGTTCGGGACCTATACTGTTTCCCGGCAGCTGGCTGAGATTTTGGTTCATTCATTTTCCTGCCTGGAAATTAGAGAGACATGTGCCCGTCCAAATGCCTAACAGCTACTCTCTCATTGGTTCTCCCTGTTCCCTTTCATCCTCTGCCAAATAGGCAACCTGTGAGAACCAGGAGGTTAAAGGGGCTGTCTCTCCAAGTTGGGAGATTGATAGTAAAGCAGTTCGAAAGTCAAACCGGAACACCAGGAGAGGGACTATTAATTGAGTTTTAGAAACATTTCGTATTCACATGGTGTCCATTCTCTAGGTTTCCCGTACATGTTATAGCTGTAGTAATATTCCCTTCAACCTGGAGAGTTGGGACCCTTGGAATGTGTGCCACGCATTATTGCTTTAAATGGTCTGCATTTGCTCACCCAATCTCACCAATCCTCTCAGTCCCACGTGTCCAGCCTTATGCCACATCCAGCTGTTTTTGTAGATAGGGTCATTCCAGGTTTCATCAGAGCCCCTGAAGGAATTGTAAAGAATTTCCCTGTTTTTTGTTTTGTTTTTGAAATTCCTTTTTATAGTGGGTTTGAGCTGATTCTCACTGCCATGTTTATGCCAGTCTACACACTCTTGATTCCCTTATGGAGATATGTCAATGCATAGGTTTTAAGATTATTACCAATCAGATATATTCCTCTGCGGGAAATATGGGGTTTGGGGTCCCGTTCACTGAAGAAGAGGTAGGTCTTGTCTAATGTGCAGTTGGTTTTTGGAACGGTACCTGTACTAATATCAAACTCTGGTTTTATGCATCACCCCACCTATCCTTCCCCCTTAAGCAGGCATAAGAGTGTTTTCTAAATGTAAGACAATGTTCTCTTTCCGAACTCAGTTCATGTGTCGCCATGTTTACAGGACCTTCATAAGTGATATCTTATGATAAGTTTCTTTTTCGCTGTGACTTATTTCACTTAGAATCATCGTATCTGAATACACTCATTTTGAAGCTACTGGCCTTATGACATTGATTTCATGGCTGACTGATATTCCATCGTACGTAAGTAACACAATTTCTTGAACCATTTTTGTCTTTCCTGGGATATTTAAGGTGTAAGCAAGATGACGTTCTTGTAAGCAGTGCAGCCCTAAATTTTGCGGTGGCACTGTCTTATTGATTTTCAGTTTTCCCAAGGTATATTCCCTAGACTGGAAGTGCCCTTGGCTCTGTTGCTCTGTTGTTTCCTTGTTTTTTGGAACACAGTGCACTCCTCCAGAGAGGCAGTTGGCAATTTACATGCTGCCCATCATCATAACTAGGCTCCCTGTTCTCCAGGGCCTGTCTTGTCTTTCTGGTTTTTAAACATTTTGCGGATGTCCCTTTTGACTGGTTGGAAGTGATACTTCATTGTAGTTCAGATTTTAGTTGCCCGCTTGCTTGCTTGGCCAAAAAGGACGTACGCGTTTTCTCCTTAATATATTCACGGGAAAACACATACACTCTTGCTGGCCAAGTGCATCATTGTCGAAGTTGTGCCCCTCTTCCTGTGCTTTAAAGGCGATTCCAATGTACCTCTTGAAATCTGTTTCCTGCTATTCTGGCTCGCTTTCAAGTCCACCTCGTTGCCTTCCCTCAACAGATTTTCGGACGATTGTTGTCCTTTATTACTCTGCCAGTTTGTGCATTGTTGTGCCCCTGAGCTCCATTTTTCAACTCGTTTTTTGTGAGCTGACCGCAAGTCCAAAATTTTGGTTCAGGACCTATACTGGTTCCCGGCGGGTGTTTGAGACTTTGGTTAATTCTTCTTCCTGCCGGAAAATTAGAATGACATGTGCCGTCCAAATGCCTAGCAGCTACTCTCTCATTGGTTCTCCATCTTCCCTTTCATCCTCTGCCATACTGGCAACCTGTGAGAACCAGGAGGTTAAAGGGGCTGTCTCTCCAATTTGGGACATTGATAGTAAAGCAGTTGGAAATACAAACCGGAGCACCAGGAGAGGGACTACTAGTTGAGTTTTAGAAACCTTTGATATTCACATTGTGTCCACTCTCTAGGTTTCCCGTACATGTTATAGCTGTGGTAATATTCCCTTTAACCTGGAGAGTTGGGAAACTTGGAATGTGTGCCACGCATTATTGCTTTAAATGGTCTGCATTTGCTCACTGAATCTCACCAAACCTCTCAGTCCCTGGTGTCCAGGCTTATGCCACATCCAGCTGTACTTGTAGAGAGGTTCATTCCAGGTTTCATCAGAGCCCCTGTAGGAATTGTAAAGAATTTCCCTGTTTTTTTTTTTTTTTTTTTTTTTTTTTTACGAAATTCCTTTTTATAGTGGGTTTGAGCTGATTCTCACTGCCATGTTTATGCCAGTCTAGACCTACATCATTCCCTTACGGAGACATATCAATACATAGGTTTTAAGATTCTTACTAGTCAGATATATTCCTCTGCGGGAAATATGGGGTTTTGAGTCCCTTTCACTGACGAAGGTGTAGGTCTTGTCTATTCCATATTTGGGTTTTGGAATGGTAGCTGTACGAATATCAAACTCTGGTTTTATGCATCACCCATCCGCTCCTTTCCCCTTAAGAAGGCATAAGAGTGTTTTCTAAACGTGAGACTCTTTTCTCTTTCCTAACTCATTTCATGTGTAGCCATGTTTACAGGAACTTCATAAGTGTTATCTTATTATAAGTTTCTTTTTCTGTGTGACTTATTTCACATAGAATCATCGTACCTGAATCCACTCATTGTGCTGCTACTGGCCTTATGACATTGATTTCATGGCTGAGGGCTATTCCATCGTACGTAGGTAACACAGTTTCTTGAACCATTTTTGTCTTTTGTGGGAAATTTAAGGTGTACCCAATTTGAGGTTCTTGTAAGCAGTGCAGCCCTAAATTTTGGAGTGGCTCTGTCTTATTGATTTTCCGTATGCCCAAAGTATATTCCCTAGACTGGAAGTGCCCTTGGCTCTGTAGCTCTGTTGTTTCCTTGTCTTAGGGAACACAATGCACTCCTCCAGAGAGGCAGTTGGCAATTTACATCCTGCCCATCAGCATAACTAGGCTCCCTTTCTCCAGAGCCTGTCTTGCCTTTGTGGTTTTTACACATTTAGAGGATGTCCCTTTTGACTGGTGGGAAGTGATAATTCTTTGTAGTGCAGATTTGCATTGCCCGCTTGTTGCTTGTCCAAAAAGGGCGTATGCATTTTCTCCAGAATATATTCAGGAGAAAATGCATACACCCTTTTTCGCCAAATGTATCATTGTCGAAGTTGTGCCCCTCTTCCTATGCTTTAAAGGCAATTCCATTGTACCTCTTCATATCAGTTTCCGGCTCTTCTTGCTCGCTCTGAAGTCCACATCGTTGCCTTCCCTCAACAGATTTTTGGACGATAGTTGTCCTTTATTACTCTGCCAGTTTGTGAATTGCTGTGCCCCTGAGCTACATTTTTCAACTCGTTTTTTTGTGAGCTGACCGCAAGTCCAAAATTTTGGTTCGGGACCTATACTGTTTCCCGGCAGCTGGCTGAGATTTTGGTTCATTCATTTTCCTGCCTGGAAATTAGAGAGACATGTGCCCGTCCAAATGCCTAACAGCTACTCTCTCATTGGTTCTCCCTGTTCCCTTTCATCCTCTGCCAAATAGGCAACCTGTGAGAACCAGGAGGTTAAAGGGGCTGTCTCTCCAAGTTGGGAGATTGATAGTAAAGCAGTTCGAAAGTCAAACCGGAACACCAGGAGAGGGACTATTAATTGAGTTTTAGAAACATTTCGTATTCACATGGTGTCCATTCTCTAGGTTTCCCGTACATGTTATAGCTGTAGTAATATTCCCTTCAACCTGGAGAGTTGGGACCCTTGGAATGTGTGCCACGCATTATTGCTTTAAATGGTCTGCATTTGCTCACCCAATCTCACCAATCCTCTCAGTCCCACGTGTCCAGCCTTATGCCACATCCAGCTGTTTTTGTAGATAGGGTCATTCCAGGTTTCATCAGAGCCCCTGAAGGAATTGTAAAGAATTTCTCTGTTTTTTGTTTTGTTTTTGAAATTCCTTTTTATAGTGGGTTTGAGCTGATTCTCACTGCCATGTTTATGCCAGTCTACACACTCTTGATTCCCTTATGGAGATATGTCAATGCATAGGTTTTAAGATTATTACCAATCAGATATATTCCTCTGCGGGAAATATGGGGTTTGGGGTCCCGTTCACTGAAGAAGAGGTAGGTCTTGTCTAATGTGCAGTTGGTTTTTGGAACGGTACCTGTACTAATATCAAACTCTGGTTTTATGCATCACCCCACCTATCCTTCCCCCTTAAGCAGGCATAAGAGTGTTTTCTAAATGTAAGACAACGTTCTCTTTCCGAACTCAGTTCATGTGTCACCATGTTTACAGGACCTTCATAAGTGATATCTTATGATAAGTTTCTTTTTCGCTGTGACTTATTTCACTTAGAATCATCGTATCTGAATACACTCATTTTGAAGCTACTGGCCTTATCACATTGATTTCATGGCTGACTGATATTCCATCGTACGTAAGTAACACAATTTCTTGAACCATTTTTGTCTTTCCTGGGATATTTAAGGTGTAAGCAAGATGACGTTCTTGTAAGCAGTGCAGCCCTAAATTTTGTGGTGGCACTGTCTTATTGATTTTCAGTTTTCCCAAGGTATATTCCCTAGACTGGAAGTGCCCTTGGCTCTGTTGCTCTGTTGTTTCCTTGTTTTTGGGAACACAGTGCACTCCTCCAGAGAGGCAGTTGGCAATTTACATGCTGCCCATCATCATAACTAGGCTCCCTGTTCTCCAGGGCCTGTCTTGTCTTTCTGGTTTTTAAACATTTTGCGGATGTCCCTTTTGACCGGTTGGAAGTGATACTTCATTGTAGTTCAGATTTTAGTTGCCCGCTTGCTTGCTTGGCCAAAAAGGACGTACGCGTTTTCTCCTTAATATATTCACGGGAAAACACATACACTCTTGCTGGCCAAGTGCATCATTGTCGAAGTTGTGCCCCTCTTCCTGTGCTTTAAAGGCGATTCCAATGTACCTCTTGAAATCTGTTTCCTGCTATTCTGGCTCGCTTTCAAGTCCACCTCGTTGCCTTCCCTCAACAGATTTTCGGACGATTGTTGTCCTTTATTACTCTGCCAGTTTGTGCATTGTTGTGCCCCTGAGCTCCATTTTTCAACTCGTTTTTTGTGAGCTGACCGCAAGTCCAAAATTTTGGTTCAGGACCTATACTGGTTCCCGGCGGGTGTTTGAGACTTTGGTTAATTCTTCTTCCTTCCGGGAAATTAGAGTGACATGTGACCGTCCAAATGCCTAACAGCTACTCTCTCATTGGTTCTCCCTCTTCCCTTTCATCCTCTGCCAAATTGGCAACCTGTGCACACCAGGAGGTTAAAGGGGCTGTCTTTCCAAGTTGGGAGATTGATAGTAAAGGAGTTGGAAAGTCAAACCAGAGCACGGGGAGAGAGACTATTAGTTGAGTTTTAGAAACCTTTCATATTCACAGTGTGCCCATTCTGTAGGTTTCCCGTACATGTTATAGCTGTAGTAATATTCCCTTCAACATGGAGAGTTGGGACCCTTGGAATGTGTGCCACACATTATTGCTTTAAATGGTCTGCATTTGCTCACCGAATCTCACCAATCCTCTCAGTCCCAAGTGTCCAGCCTTATGCCACATCCAGCTGTTATTGTAGATAGGGTCATTCCAGGTTTCATCGGAGCCCCTGAAGGAATTGTAAAGAATTTCTCTGTTTTTTGGTTTTGCTTTTGAAATTCCTTTTTATAGTGGGTTTGAGCTGATTCTCACTTCTATGTTTATGGCTGTCAAGACAAATTTGTTTCCCTTAGGGAGACATATCAATACATAGGTTTTAAGATTCTTATCAGTCAGATATATTCCTTTGCGGGAAATATGGGGTTTTGAGTCCCTTTCACTGAGGAAAGTGTGGGTCTTGCCTATTCCATATTTGGTTTTTGGAACGGTACCTGTACTAATATCAAACTCTGGTTTTATGCATCACCCCACCTCTCCTTCCCCCTTAAGCAGGCTTAAGAGTTTTTTCTAAATGTTAGACTCTGTTCTCTTTCCTAACTCAGTTCATATGTAGCCATGTTTACAGGACCTTCATAAGTGATATCTTATGATAAGTTTATTTTTCGCTGTGACTTATTTCACTTAGAATCATCGTACCTGAATACACTCATTTTGAAGCTACTTGCCTTATGACATTGATTTCATGGCTGACTGATATTCCATCGTACGTAAGTAACACAATTTCTTGAACCATTTTTGTCTTTCCTGGGATATTTAAGGTGTACGCAAGTTGACGTTCTTGTAATCAGTGCAGCCCTAAATATTGTGGTGGCACTGTCTTATGATTTTCAGTTTTCCCAATGTATATTCCCTAGACTGCAAGTGCCCTTGGCTCTGTTGTTCTGTTGTTTCCTTCTTTTAGGGAACACAATGCACTCCTCCAGAGAGGCAGTTGGCAATTTACATGCTGCCCACCATCATAACTAGGCTCCCTGTTCTCCAGGGCCTGTCTTGCCTTTCTGGTTTTTAAACAATTTGCGGATATCCCTTTTGACCGGTGGGAAGTGATACTTCATTGTAGTTCAGATTTTAGTTGCCCGCTTGCTTGCTTGGCCAAAAAGGACGTATGCGCTTTCTCCTTAATATATTCAGGGGAAAACACATACACTCTTGCTGGCCAAGTGCATCATTGTCGAAGTTCTGCCCCTCTTCCTGTGCTTTAAAGGCGATTCCAATGTACCTCTTGAAATCTGTTTCCTGCTATTCTGGCTCGCTTTCAAGTCCTCCTCTTTGCCTTCCCTCAACAGATTTTTGTATGATAGTTGTCCTTTATTACTCTGCCAGTTTTTGAATAGCTGTGCCGCTGAGCTCCATTTTTCTACTCGTTTCTTGTGAGCTGACCGCAAGTCCAAAATTTTGGTTCAGGACCGATACTTGTTAGTGGCGCATGGCTGAGCCTTTGGTTAATTATTCTTCCTGCTGGGAAATAAGAGTGACATGTGCCCGTCCAAATGCCTAACAGCTACTCTCTCATTGGTTCTACCTCTTCCCTTTCAGCCTCTGCCAAATTGGCAATGTGTGCGAACCAGGAGGTTAAAGGGGCTGTCTAAACAAGTTGGGAGATTGATAGTAAAGCAGTTGGAAAGTCACACCAGAGCACCAGGTGTGGGATTATTAGTTGAATTTTAGAAACCTTTCGTATTCACAGTGTGTCCATTCTCTAGGTTTCCCACACATGTTATAGCTGGAGTAATATTCCCTTCAATCTGTAGAGTTGGGACCCTTGGAATGTGTGCCACACGTTATTGCTTTAAATGGTATGCATTTGCTCACTGAATCTCACCAATCCTCTCAGTCCCAACTGTCCAGCATTATGCCACATCCAGCTGTCATTGTAGATAGGGTCATTCCAGGTTTCATCAGAGCCCCTGAAGGAATTGTAAAGAATTTCCCAGTTTTTTGTTTTGAATTTGAAATTCCTTTTTATACTGGGTTTGAGATGATTCTCACTGCCATGTTTATATCAGTCAAGACACACTTCATTCCCTTATGGAGACATATCAATACATAGGTTTTAAGTTTCTTACTAGTCAGATATATACCTCTGTGGGAAATATGGGGTTTTGAGTCCCTTTCACTGAGGAAAGTGTAGGTCTTTTCTATTCCAGAGTTGGTTTTTGGAATGGTACATGTACTAATATGAAACTCTGGTTTTATGCATCACCCCACCTCTCCTTCCCCCTTAAGCAGGCATAAGAGTGTTTTCTAAATGTGAGACTGTTCTCTTTCCTAACTCAGTTCATGTGTAGCCATGTTTACAGGACCTTCATAAGTGATATCTTATTATAAGTTACATTTTCTCTGTGACTTATTTCACATAGAATCATCGTACCTGAATCCAATCATTTTGCTGCTACTGGCCTTATGACATTGATTTCATGGCTGACTGATATTCCATCGTACGTAAGTAACACAATTTCTTGAACCATTTTTGTCTTTCCTGGGATATTTAAGGTGTACCCAAGTTGAGGTTCTTGTAAGCAGTGCAGCCCTAAATTTTCGGTGGCTCTGTCTTATTTATTTTCAGTTTTCCCAAGGTATATTCCCTAGACTGGAACTGCCATTGGCTCTGTAGCTCTGTTGTTTCCTTGTTTTAGGGAACACAATGCGCTCCTCCAGAGAGGCTGTTGTCAATTTACATCCTGCCCACCAGCATAACTAAGCTCCCAGTTCTCCAGGGACTGACTTGCCTTCCTGGTTTTTACACATTTTGCGGATGTCCCTTTTGACCGGAGGGAAGTGATACTTCATTGTTGTGTAGATATGCATTGCCCGCTTGCATGATTGGCCAAAAAGGGCTTATGCGTTTACTCCTGAATATATTCAGGAGAAAACACATATGCCCTTTCTGGCCAAGTGCATCATTGTCGAAGTTGTGCCCCTCTTCCTGTGCTTTAAAGTCGATTCCAATGTACCTCGTGAAATCTGTTTCCTTCCATTCTGGCTCGCTTTGGAGTCCGCCTCGTTGCCTTACTTCAATAGATTTTTGGACGATTTTTGTCCTTTATTACTCTGACAGTTTGTGCTTTGTTGTGCCCCAAAGCTCCATTTTTCAACTCGTTTTTTTTGAGCTGACCGCAAGTCCAAAATTTTGGTTCAGGACCTATACTGGTTCCTTGCGGGTGGCTGAGACTTTGGTTAATTCTTCCTCCTGCCGGGAAATTAGAGTAACATAAGCCCGTCCAAATGCCTAACAGCTACTGTCTCATTGGTTCTCCCTCTTTCCTTTCATCCTCTGCCAAATTGGCAACCTGTGCGAATCAGGAGGTTAAAGGGGCTGTCTTTCCAAGTTGGGATATTGATAGTAAAGCAGTTGGAAAGTCAAACCGGAGCACCAGGAGAGGTACTATTTGTTCAGTTTTAGAAACCTTTCGTATTCACATTGTGTCGATTCTCTAGGTTTCCCGTTCATGTCATAGCTGTAGTAATATTCCCTTCAACCTGGATATTTGGGAACCTTGGAATGTCTGCCACGCATTATTGCTTTAAAGTGTCTGCATTTGCTCACCGAATCTCACCAATCCTCTCAGTCCCAAGTGTCCAGCCTTCTTCCACATCCAGCTGTCGTTGTAGATAGGGTCATTCCAGGTTTCATCAGAGCCCCTGAAGGAATTGTAAAGAATTTCCCAGTTTTTTTTTTTGTTTTTGAAATTCCTTTTTATAGTGGATTTGAATTTATTCTCAATGCCATGTTTATGCCAGTCTAGACACACTTGATTCCCTTTCAGAGACATATCGATACATAGGTTTTAAGATTCTTACTACTCTGATATATTCCTCTGCAGGGAATATGAGTGTTCAGTCCCATTCACTGAGGAAGGAGTAGGTCTTGTCTTTTCTGTATTTGGATTATGGAACTGTACCTGTGCTAATATCAAACTCTGGTTTTGTACATCTCCCCACCTCTCTTTCCCCTTAAGCAGGCATAAGTATGTTCTCTAAATGTGATACACTGTTCTCTTTCCTAATTCAGTTCATATGTAGCCATGTTTACATTTATTCATAAGTGATATCTTATGTCAGAATGCTCCATGGCTCTTGTCATCATAATGCTCTATGATGCTCTTCATCACAATTATCCATGTTCTTCTCATCACAATGCTCCACAGTCTTGCCATCACATTGCTCCATGCCCTGATCATCACAATGCTCCTTTACCTATGTCATCACAATCGTCCATGACACGTGTCATCACAATGCTCCATGTTATTGGCATCACAATGGACCATGACATATGTCATCACAATGCTCCCTGACACCTGTCTTCACTATAGTCCATGACGTTGTCATCACAATGTTCCATTCTCTTTTCATCACAATGCACCATGCCCACTGTCATCAGAATAATCCAAGAAATTTGTGAGACCAATGCTCCATGCCCCTTTCATCACAAAGTTCCATGACTCCATTCATCACAATGCTTCATGATATTTGTCATCACAATGGTCAATGCCCTCGTCATCACAAGGCTTGTGACCTGTGTAACCACAATGCACCCTGAACTTTTCATCACAATGCTCCATGCATTTCTCAGCACAACACTCAATGACACTTGTCATCACAATGCTCCATGCGCTTGTCAGCAAAATGCTGCACCAGCTTGTCATCACAATGCTCCATGCACTTCTCATCAAAATGCTCTAACACAACTGATATCACAATGTTCCATCACTAGTCATCACAATATTCCCTCATCCTTGTCATCACAATGTTCCATGACCGCTGTCACCACAATACTACATGCCCTTATCATCACAGTGCTCCATGACCCATGACATCACAATTCTCCATAACCCATGTCATCAAAATGCTCCATGACCTTTTTCGTCACAATGCTCCATGACCCCTTACCTCACCATGCTCCATAACCCATGTCATCAAAATGCTCCATGACCTTTGTCATCACAAATCTCCATGACGCTTGTCATCACAATGCTCGATGCCCTTCTCATAACAATGGTCCATGCCCTTGTCATTACAGTCCTCCATGAACCCTGTACCACAGTGTTCTGGGCCCTTGTCATCACAATGCGCCAGGCCCACTCTCATCATAATAATCCATGAAACATTTCAGACCAATGCCCCATGGCCTTGTCATCACAATGCTCCATTACCCCTGTCATAACAATGCTCCATGACCCCTGTCATCACAATGCACCGTGCCCATCACCATAATATTTCATGCTATTGTCATCACAATGAAATCAAAATGCTCAATGACCTCTGTCATCAAAATGCTCCAAACCCTTCTGATCAGAGTGTTCCATAACACTTGTCATCACAATGCCCCATGAGGCTGGTCATCACAATTATCCATGGTCTTCTCATCACAATGCTCCATGATCTTTGTCATCACAATGCTCTATAAACTTATCATCTCAATGCTCCCTGACAGTTGTCATCATTATGCTCCTTGAAACCTGTCATGACAAGGCTCCATGCATTTTTCATCACAATGATCCTTTCCTTTTTCATCACAATGCTCCAAGACCACTGTAATCAAAATGCACCATGTCCTTGTCATCACAAAGCTCCATGACGCATGTCATCAGAATGCTCCATTGCTTCTCATCACAATGTTCCATGCCCTTGTCATCACAATTCTTCCAAACCCCAGTAATCACAATGCTCCATGCACCTTTTCATCAGAATGCTCCATAACCCTTTTCATCGCAATGTTCCAAGCCCTTGTCATCAAAATGCTCCATTACCTTTGTCATCACAATCCTCCATGACACTTGGTATCACAATGCTCCAAGCCATTGTCATCACAATGGACAATGACATATGTAATCACAATGATCCCTGACACCTGTCTTCACAATACTCCATGACCTTGTCATCACAATGTTCCATGCCCTTGTAATCACAATGCGCCTTGCCCACTGTCATCACAATAATCCATGAAACATGTCAGACCAATGTTTCATTCCCCTGTCATCACATTGCTCCATGCCCTTGTCATCACAAAATTCCATGACCCCTGTCATCACAATGCTCCGTGACACCAGTCATCACAATGATTCATGACCTTTCTCATCACAGTGGTCCATGCACTCGTCACACAAGGCTCTCTGAACTTTGTCACCACAATGCTCCGTGCCCTTGTCATCTCAATGCTCCATGCCCACTGTCATCAAAATAATCCATGAAACTTGTCAGACCAATGTTCCATGCCCCTGTCATCACATTGCTCCATGCCCTTGTCATCACAATGCTCCATGACCCCTGTCATCACAATGCTCCGTGACTCCATTCATCACAATGATTCATGACCTTTCTCATCACAATGGTCCATGCCCTCGTCACACAAGGCTCTGTGATCTTTGTCACCACAATGCTCCATGAAATTTTCATCACAATGCTCTGTGTCCCTTGTCATCACAATGCTCCATGCCTTTGTCAGCACAATGCTCCATGACACTTGTCATCAAAATGCTCCATGCGCTTGTCAGCACAATGCTCCATGACACATGTCATCACAATGTGCCAAGCTCATTTCATCCCAATGCTCCACATCCTTTTCATCGCTATGCTCCATAAAACTTGTCATCACAATGCTCCATGCACTTCTCATCAAAATGCTCTCTCACCACATATATCACAATGTTCCATCACCAGTCATCACAATACTCCCTCAACACTGTCATCACAATGTTCCATGACCCCTGTCACAAAATGCTACATGCCCTTATCATCACAATGCTCCATGACTACTGACATCACAATGTTCCATAACCCCTGTCATCAATATATTCCCTGACCCTTTCCATCAAATTGTTCCATGAACCTGTCATCAGAATGCTCCCTGCCCTACTCATCACAATGCACCACGCCCTTGTCATCAAAATGCTCCATTACATTTGTCATCACAAAGCTCCATGACCCTTGGCATCACAATGCACCATTCCATTGTCATCAGAAGGCTCCACAAAACATCTCATCACATTACTCCATGCACTTGTCATCCCAAATCTCCATGACGCTTGTCATCACAATGCTCGATGTCTTTCTCATCACAATGATCCATGCCTTGTCATTACAATCCTCCATGACCCATGTATCACCGTGTTCCCTGCCCTTGTCATCACAATGCTCCATGCCCACACTCATTTCAATAATACATGAAATTTTTCAAACCAATGCTCCATGCCCTTGTCATCACAATGCTCCATTACCCCTGTCATAACAATGCTCCATTACCCCTGCCATCGCAAGGTCCCACGGCGTTGTCATCACAAGGCTCCATGAAGATTGTCATCACAATGCTCCAAGACCCCTGTAATAACAATGCTTCATACCCCTTTTCATCTCAATTCTCCATGAACACTGTCATCAAAATGCACCATGCCAATCATCATAATGCTTCATGGCATTGTCATCACAAAGAAATCAAAATGCTCCATGACATCTGTCATCACAATGCTCCAAACCCTTCTGATCACAATGTCACATAACACTTGTCATCACAATGCGCCATGACGCTCGTCATCACAATTATCCATGGTCTCCTCATCAAAATGCTCCATGACCTTTGTCAACACAATGCTCAATACACTTGTCATCACAATGCTCCCTGACACTTGTCTTCAGTATGCTACTTGAAACCTGTCATGACAAGGCTCTTTGCCTTTTCCTCACAATGATCCATGCACTTTTCATCACAATGCTCCAAGACCCCTGTAATCACAATGCTCCATGTGCTTGTCATCACAAATCTCAAGGACGCATGTCATCAGAATGCTCCATGGCATTGTCATCACCATGCTCCATGCCCTTGTCATCACAATGCTCCAAGACCCCTCTAATCACAATGCTCCATGCACTTCTCATCTCAATGCTCCATGACCCATGTCATAGCAAGCTCCATGCGCTTGTCATAACTATGCTTCACGACCTTGTCATCAGAATTCTCAATGGCCCTTGTCACCACAATGCTCCAAGCCCTTGTCATCACAATGCTCCATTACCTTTGTCATCACAATCCTCCATGACACTTGGCTTCACAATGATCCATGATATTGTCTTCACAATGCACCAGGACATATGTAATCACAATACTCCCTGATACCTTTCTTCACAATAATCCATGACCTGGTCATAACAATGCTCCATGCCATTGTCATCAAAATGCGCCATGCACACTTTCATCACAATAATCCATGATACTTCTCAGACCAATGCTCCATGCCCCTGTCATCACAATGCTCCGTGACTCCAGTCATCACACTGCTTCTGGACCTTTGTCATCACAATGGTCCATGCCCTTGTAATCACAGGGCTCTGTGCACTTTGTCACCATAATGCTCCATGAACTTATCATCACAATGCTCTGTGACCCTTGTCATCACAATGCTCCATGCCTTTGTCATCACAATGCTCCATGCGCTTGTCAGCACAATGCTCCATGACCCATGTCATCACAATATGCCATGCGCTTGTCATCACAATGTTCCACATCTTTGTCATCCCAATGCTCCATAAACCTTGTCATTACAAAGCTCCATGCACTTCTCATTAAAATGCTCTTTCACCACAGATATCAAAATGTTCCGTCACTAGTCATTACAATACTCCCACACCCCTGTCATGACAATGTTCCACGGCCTTGTCATCACAATGCTCCAAGACCACTGTAATCACACTGCTCCATGCTCTTGTCATCACAAAGCACCATGACGCATGTCATCAGACAGCTCCATGGCTTTCTCATCACAATGCTCCATGCCCTTTTCATCAAAATGCTCCATGAACTCTGTCATCACAATGAACCATGCCCATCATCATAATGCTTCATGCTATTGTCATCACAATGAAATCAAAATGCACCATAACCTCTGTCATCACAATGCTCCAAACCATTGTGTTCACAATGTTCCATAACACTTGTCATCACAACTCCCCATGACGCTCATCATCACAATTATCCATGGTCTTCTCATCACAATGCTCCATGACCTTTGTCATCACAATGCTCAATACACTTGTCATCACAATGCTCCCTGACACTTGTCGTTAGTATGCTCCTTGAACCCTCTCATGACAAGGCTCCATGCCCTTTCATCACAATCATCCATGCCCTATTCTTCACAATGCTCCAAGACCCATGTAATCACAATGCTCCATGCACCTTTTCATCAGAATGCTCCATGATACTTGTCATCACAAGGCTCCATGGTCTTCTGCTTACAATGCTCCAGGACCTTGTCATCACAATGCTCCATTCCATTGTCATCACAATGCTCCATGACCCATGCCATCACAATACTCAATGAATACTGTCAGTCCAATGCTCCATGAACTTCTGATCGCAATGCTCCATGACCCCTGTCATCACAATGCTCCATGACCCCTGTCATCACAACGCTCCATGACACCAGACAACACAATGATCCGGGACACTTTTCATCAAAATGCTCCATGACACTTGTCATCACAATGATCCATGCCCTTGCCATCACAATGCTCCATGAGCCCTGTCAACACAATGCTCCATGACTCCAGTCATCACAATGCTTCATGACCTTTGTCATCACAATGGTCCATGCCCTCGTTTTCACAAGGCTCTGTGATATTGGTCACCACAATGCTCCATGAAATTTTCATCATAATGGTCTGTGACCGTTGTCATCACAATGCTCCAAGGCTTTCTCAGTAAAATGCTCCATGACCACTGTCATCACAATGCTCCATGCCCTTGTCAGCACAGTGCACCATGACACTTGGCAACACAAGGCTCCAAGCCCTTATCATCACAATGCTCCATTACCTTTGTCATCACAAACCTCCATGACACTTGGCATCACAACGCTCCATGGCATTGTCATCACAATGGGCCATGACTTATGTCTTCAAAATGCTCCCAGACACCTGTCTTCAAATACTGCATGACCTTGTCATCACAATGCTCCATGCCCTTTTCATCACAATGCGCCATTCCCACTGTCATCGCAATAATCCATGAAACGTGTAAGACCAATGCTCCATGCCCCTGTCATCACAATGCTCCATGCCCTTGTCATCACAATGCTCCATGACCCGTCACCATAATGTACCGTGACTCCTGTCATCACAATGCTTCATGACATTTCTCATCACAATAGTCCATGCCCTCGTCATCACAAGTCTCTTTGACATTTGTCACCACAATGCTACATGGACTTTTCGTCACCATGCTCTGCAACCCTTGTCATCACAATGCTCTAGGACACTTTTCATCACACTGCTCCATCACCCCTGACATCAAAATATTCTATAACCCATGTAATCAAAATGTTCCATGACCCTTTTCATCAAATTGCTCCATGACCCTGTCATCACAATGCTCCCTGCCCTTCGCATCACAATGCACCATGCTCTTGTCATCAAAATGCTCCTTAACATTTGTCATCACATAGCACCATAAACTTTGGCATCACAATGCTCCATGCCATTGTCATCACAATGCTCCAAGACCCCTGTAATCACAATGCTCCATGCATTTGTCATCGCAATGCTCCATGACCCCTGTCATAGCAAGCTCCATGTGCTTGTCATAACAAAGCTTCACGAACTTGTCATCAAAATTCTCAAAGGCCCTTGTCACCACAGTGCCCCAAGCCCTTGTCATCACAATGCTCCATTACCTTTGTCATCACAATCCTGCATGACACTTTGCTTCACAATGCTCCATGACATTGTCATCACAATGCACCAGGACATATGTCATCACAATGCTCCCTGATACCTGTCTTCACAATAATCCATGACCTGGTCATAAAAATGCTCCATGCCCTTGTCATCACAATGCTCCATGCCCTTGTAATCACAATGCTCCGTGACTCCAGTCATCACACTGCTTCTTGACCTTTGTCATCACAATGCTCCATGCCCTTGTAATCACAGGGCTCTGTGAACTTTGTCACCATAATGCTCCATGAACTTATCATCACAATGCTCTGTGACCCTTGTCATCACAATGCTCCATGCCTTTGTCAGCAGAGTGCTCCATGACCCCTGTCATAACAATGCTCCGTGACTCCAGTCATCACAATGCTTTATGACCTTTGTCATCACAATGGTCCATTCCCTCGTCATGACAATGCTCTGTAACACTTGTAATCACAATGCTCCATGATGCCTGTCATGACAATACTCCTTGCCCGTGTCATCACAATGCTCCATGACCTTTCTCATCACAAAGCTCAATACACTTGTCATCACAATGCTCCCTGACACTTGTCGTCAGAATGCTTCTCGAACCCTGTCATGAAAAGGCTCTATGCCTTTTTCATTACAATGCTCCATGCCCTTTTCATCACAATGCTCCATGCCATTGTCATCACAATGCTCCACAAGCTTGTCATCAGAATGCTCCATGACCCCTGTCATCACAATGCTCCATGACACCTGTCATCACAATGCTCCAGGTCCCTTGTCATTACAGTTCTCCATGACGCTCGTCATCACAATTATCCATGGTCTTCTCATCACAATGCTCCACCGTCTTGCCATCACAATGCTCCATGACACTTCAAATCACAATGTTACAAGCTCTTGTAATCACATTCTCCATGCACTTGTCATCGCAATGCTCCATGACCCCTGTCATCACAATGCTCCGTGACTCCAGTCATCAAAATGCTTTAAGACTTTGTCATCAGAATGATCCATGCCCTCATCATCACAAGTCTCTCTGACCTTTGTCACCACAATGCTCCATGAACTTTTCATCACAATGCTCTGTGACACTTGGCATCACAATGCTCCATGCCCTTGTCAGCACAATGTTCCAAGACACTTGTCATCACAATGCTCCATGAGCTTTGTGGGCACAATGCTCCATGACCGATGTGATCACAATGCGCCATGCGGTTGTCATCACAATGCTCCATAAACATTGTCATCACAATGCTCCATGCATTTCTCATGATAATGCTCTCTCACGACTGATATCAAAATGTTCCATCACTAGTCATCACAATACTCCCTCACCCCTGTCATCAAAATGTTCCATGACCCCTATCATCACAATGCTACATGCCGTTATCATCACAAAGCACCACTCCCTTGTCATCAAAATGCTCCATGACCTTTGTCATCACAAAGCTCCATGACCATTGGCATCACAATGCTCCACGCCATTGTCATCACAATGCTTCATGAAGACTCTCATCACATTGCTCCATGCCCTTGTCATCACAAAGCTCCATGATGCTTGTCATCACAATGCTCGATGCCCTTCTCATCACAATGCTCCATTACGTGTCATTAAAATACTCCATGACCCATGTATCACAGTGTTCCGTGTCCTTGTCACCACAATGCTCCATGCCCACTCTCATCACAATAATCCATGAAAATTTTCAGACAAATGCTCCATGCCCTTGTCATCACAAAGCTCCATGACGCATGTCATCAGAATGCTCCATGGCCTTCTCATTCACAATGCTCCATGCCTTTGTCATCACAATGCTCAAAGACACCTGTAATCACAATGCTCCATGTCCCTTTTTATCTCAATGCTCCATGAACCCTGTCATCACAATGCACCATGCCCATCATCATAATGCTTCATGCTATTGTCATCACAATGAAATCAAAATGCTCCACGACCACTGTCATCACAATGCTCCAAACCCTTGTGATCACAATGTTCCATAACACTTGTCATCACAACGCCCCATGACGCTCGTCATCACAATTATCCATGGTCTTCTCATCACAATGCTCCATAACATTTGTCATCACAATGCTCAATACACTTGTCATCACAATGCTCCCTGACTCTTGCCATCAGTATGCTCCTTGAACACTGTCATGACAAGGCTCCATGCCTTTTTCATCACAATGATCCATGCCCATTTCATCAGAATGCTCCAGTACCCCTCTAATCACAATGCTCGTTGCCCTGGTCATCACAAAGCTCCATGACGCATGTCATCAGAATGCTCGTTGGAGATCTCTCACGATGCTCCATGCACTTGTAATCACAATGCTGCAAGACCCCTGTAATCACAATGCTCCATGCCCCTTTTCATCAGAATGCTCCATGAGACTTCTCATCACAAAGCTCCATGGTCTTCTCATCAGTGTGCTCCAGGGCCTGGTCATCACAATGTTCCATGACCCCTTTCATCTGAATACTCCATGAATATTATCCGCTCAATGCTCCATGATGTTCTCATTACAATGCTCCATGACCCCTGTCATCACAATGCTCCATGCTCCTTGATATCAAAATGATCCATGACCTCTGTCATCACAGTGTTCCAAACACTTGCGATCCCATTGTTCCATAACACTTGTCGTCACAGCAGTCGATGATGCCTGTCATCACAATACTCCATGCTCTTGTCATCACAATGCTCCATGACCTTTGTCATCACAATGCTCAATACACTTGTCATCACAGTGTTCCCTGACACTTGTCGTCAGAATGCTTCTCGAACACTTTCATAAAATGGCTCTATGCCTTCTTCATCACAATGCTCCAGGCCATATTCATCACAATGCTCCATGCCATTGTCATCACAATACTCCACAAGCTTGTCATCAGAATGCTCCATGACCCTTGTCATCACAATGCTCCATGACCCCTGTTATCACAATGCTCCATGACACCTGTCATCACAATGCTCCATGCCCCTTGTCATTACAGTTCTCCATGACGCTCGTCATCACAATTATCCATGGTCTTCTCATCACAATGCTCCACCGTCTTGCCATCACAATGCTCCATGACACTTCAAATCACAATGATACATGCTCTTGTAATCACATTCTCCATGCACTTGTCATCGCAATGCTCCATGACCCCTGTAATAGCAAGCTCCATGTGCTTTTCATCACAGTGCTTCACGAACTTGTCATCAAAATTCTCAAAAGCGCTTGTCATCACAATGCTCCATGATCATTGTCATCACAAAGCTCCAAGCCCTTGTCATCACAATGCTCCATTACCTTTGTCATCACAATCCTCCATGACACTTGTCATCACAATGCTCCACGCCACTGTCATCACAGTGCACCATGACATAGGTCATCCCAATGCTCCCTGACACCTGACTTCACAATACTCCATGACTTTTCTTCACAGTGCTCCATGCCCTTGTCATCACAATACGCAATGCCCACTGTCATCACACTAATACATGAAATTTTTCAGACTGTTGCTCCATGCCCCTGTCATCACAATGCTCCATGCAGTTATCATCACAATGCTCCATGACCCCTGTCTTCACAATGCTCCGTGACTCCAGTCATCACAAGGCTTCAAGACTTTGTCATCACAATGGTCCATGCCCTCATCATCACAAGTCTCTGTGACATTTGTCACCACAATGCTCCATGAACTTTTCATCACAATGCTCTGTGACTCTTGGCATCACAATGCTCCATGCCATTGTCATCATAATGCTTCATGAAGCCTCTCATCACATTGCTCCATGCCCTTGTCATCACAAAGCTCCATGACGCTTGTCATCACAAAGCTAGATGCCCTTCTCATTACAATGCTCCATGACCTTGTCATTACAATCCTCCATGACCCATGTATCACAGTGTTCCGTGTCCTTGTCATCACAATGCTCCATGCCCACTCTCATCACATTGTTCCATGACCCCTGTCAACACAATGCTCCATGACCCTTGTCATTACAGTGCTCCATGATGCTCGTCATCACAGTTATTCACGGTCTTCTCATCACAGTGCTCCACGGTCTTGCCATCACAATGCTCCATTCCCTGGTAATAACAATGCTCCATGTCCCTTTTCATCACAATTCTCCATGTCCTTGTCATCACAATGCTCCATGACACTTCTCATCACAATGTTACATGCTCTTCTCATCACAATTCTCCAGGAACTTGTCTTCGCAATGCCCCATGACCCCTGTCATAGCAAGCTACATGCCTTTGTCCTCAAAATGCTTCAAAACATTGTCATAAAAATTCTCAATGTCCGTTGTCATCACAATGCTCCATGCCCTTGTCATCACAATGTTCCATGACCCTTGTTATCACAATGCTCCAAGCCGTTGTCATCACAATGCTCCATTACATTTGTCATCACAATCCTCCATTACACTTTGCATCACAATGCTCCATGCCATTGTCATCTCAATGGACCATGACATATGTCATGACAATGCTCCCTGTCACCTGTCTTCAGAGTATTCCATGACCTTGTCATCACAATGCTCCATGCCCTTGTCATCACAATGTGCCATGCCCACTGTCATCACAATAATCCAAGAAACTTGTCAGTCCAATGTTCCATGCCACTGTCATCACAATGCTATATGCCCTTGTCATCACAAAGCTGCATGACGCATGTCATCATAATGCTCCATTGCATTCTCATCACAATGGTCCATGCCCTTGTCTGCACAATGCGCCATGCCCTAACTCATCACAATAATCCTTGAAAGTGGTCAGACCAGTTGTCCATGCACCTATCATCACAATGCTCCATGCCATTGTCATCACAATGCACCGTGAACCCTGTCATCACAATGCTCCATGACTCCAGTCATCACAGTGCTTCATGACCTTTGTCATCACAATGGTCCATGCCCTCATCATCACACGTCTCTGAGACCTTTGTCACCACAATGCTCCATGAACTTTTCATCACAACGCTCCATGACCATTGTCATCATAATGCTCCATGCCTTTGTCAGCACAATGCTCCATGACCCTTGTCATCACAATGCTCCATGCGCTTCTCAGCAAAATGCTCCATGACCCATGTCATCACAATGAGCCATGCGCTTGTCATCACAATGCTCCACAAACTTGTCATCACAATGCTCCATGCACTTCTCATCAAAATGCTCTCTCACCACTGATATCACAATGTTCCATCACTAGTCATCCCAATACTCCCTCAGCCGTGTCCTCACAATGTTCCATGAACCCTGTCATCAAAATGTTCCATGCCCTTGTCATCACAATGCTCCGTGATACATGTCATCAGAATGCTACATGCCCTTGCCATCACAATGCTCCAAGACCCCTGTAATCACAATGTCACTTGCAACTTTTCATCTCAATGCTCCATGAACCCTGTCATCACAATGCACCGTGCCCATCACCATAATATTTCATGCTATTGTCATCACAATGAAATCAAAATGCTCAATGACCTCTGTCATCACAATGCACCAAACACTTCTGAACACAATGTTCCATAACACTTGTCATCACAATGCCCCATGACGCTGGTCATCACAATTATCCATGGTCTTCTCATCACAATGCTCCATGACCTTTCTCATCACAATGCTCAATACACTTGTCATCACAATGCTCCCTGACACTTGTCGTCAGTATGCTCCTTGAACCCTCTCATTACAAGGCTCCATGCTTTTTCAACACAATCACCCATGCCCTATTCATCACAATTCTCCAAGACCCCTGTAATCACAATGCTCCATGCCCCTTTTCATCAGAATGCTCCATGAGACTTGTCATCACAAAGCTCCATGGTCTTCTCCTCACTATGATCCAGGACCTTGTCATCACAATGCTCCATTCCATTGTCATCACAATGCGCCATTACACCTGCCATCACAATACTCAATGAATATTGTCAGCCCAATGCTCCATGAACTTCTGTTCACAATGCTCCATGACCCCTGTCATCGCAATGCTCCATGACCACAGTCATCACAACGCTCCATGACACAAGACAACACAATGATCCGGGACTCTTGTCATCACAGTGCTCCATGACACTTGTCATCAAAATGCTACATGCATTTGTCAGCAAAATGTTACATGACTTGTCATCACATGCTCCATGTGCTTGTCATCACAATACTCCATTCCCATTGTCATCAAAATCATCCATGAAACTTGGGTTCACATTGCTTCATGCACTTGTCATCACAATGCTCCATGCTCCTTGAAATGAAAATGATACATGACTTCTGTCATCACAGTGCTCCAAATCCTTGTGATCACAATGTTCCATAACACTTGTCATCACAATGGTCCATGATGCCTGTCATCACAATGCTCCATGACCTTTTTCATCACAATGCTCAATACACTTGTCATCACACTGCTCCCTGACACTTGTTGTCAGAATGCCCCATGAACACTGTCATGAAAAGGCTCCATGCCTTTTTCATCACAATGCTCCATGCCCTTTTCATCACAATGCTCAATGCCATTGTCATCACATTACTCCACAAGCTTGTCATCAGAATGCTCCATGACCCTTGTCATCACAATGATCCATGTCACCAGTCATCACAATGTTCCATGCCCCTTGTCATTACAGTGCTCCATGACACTCGTCATCACTATTATCCATGGTCTTCTCATCACAATGCTCCACGGTCTTGCCATCACTATGCTCCATGCCCTGGTCATTACAATTCTACATATCCTTGTCATCACAATGCTCCATGACACTTCTAATCAAAATGTTACATGCTCTTGTCAATACAATTCACCATGCAATTGTCATCGAAATGCTCCATGACCCCTTCATAGCAAGCTCCATGCGCTTGTCATCACAATGCTTCACGACCTTCTCATCAAAATTCTCAATGGCCCTTGTCAACTCAGTGCTCCATGATCTTGTCATCACAATGCTCAATGACCCTTGTCATCACGATGCTCCATTTCCTTTGTCATCACAATCCTCCATGACACTTGGCATCACAATGACCCATGCAATTGTCATCACAATGGACCATGACATATGTCATCACAATGCTCCATGACACCTGTCTTCACAATACTGTATGACCTTGTCATCACAATGCTCCATGCCCTTGTCAACACAATGCGCCATGACCACTGTCATCACAGTAATCCATAAAACATGTCATAGCAATGTTCTATGCCCCTGTCATCACAATGCTCCATTCCCTTGTCATCACAATGCTCCATGACCCCTGACATCACAATGCTCCGTGACTCCAGTCATCACAATTCTTCATGACCTTTGTCCTCACAGTGGTCCATGCCCTCATCATCACAAGTCTCTGTGACCTTTGTCACCACAATGCGCCATGAACTTTTCATCACAATGCTCCATTACCCTTGTCATCACAATGTTCCATGCCTTTCTCAGCACAATGCACCATGACACATGTCATCACAAAGCTCCTTGCGGTAGTCAGCACAATGCTCCATAACACATGTCATAACAATGCTGGATGTTCTAGTCAGCACAATGCTCCATGACATATGTCATCACAATGCGCCATGCGCTTGTCATCACAATGCTCCACAACCTTGTCATCACAATGCTCCATAAAACTTGTCATCACAATGCTCCATACACTTCTCATCAAAATGCTCTCTCACCAATGATATCACAATGTTCCATCACTAGTCATTAAAATACTCCCTCACCCCTGTCATCACAATGATCCATGACCCCTGTCATCACAATGCTATATGCCCTTATCATCACAATGTTCCATTACCCCTAACATCACAATGTTCCATAACCCCTGTCATCAAAATGCTCCATGACCCTTTTCATCACAATGCTCCATGACCCCTGACATCACAATGTTCCATAACCACTGTCATCAAAATGTTCGATGACCCTTTTCATCAAATTGCTCCATGACCCTGTCAAAACAATGCACCGTGCACTTCTCATCACAATGCACCACGCCTTTGTCATCAAAATGCTCCATGACATTTGTCATCACAAAGCTCCATGACCATTGGCATCACAATGCTCCAAGCCACTGTCATCACAATGCTTCATGAAGCCTCTCATCACATTGCTCCATGTCCTGGTCATCACAAAGCTCCACGATGCTTGTCATCAAAATTCTCCATGCCCTTCTCAACACAATGCTCCATGCCCTTGTCATTACAATACTCCATGACCCATGTATCACAGTGTTCCATGCCCTTGTCATCACAATGCTCCATGCCCTATCTCATCACAATAATCCATAAAACCTTTCAGACCAAAGATCCATGCCATTGTAATCACAATGCTCCATTACACCTTCATGACAGTGCTCCATTACCCCAGCCATGAAAATGATCCAGGGCCTTGTCATCACAAGGCTCCATAACCCTTGTCATCAAAATGATCCAAGACCCCTGTAATCACAATTCTCCATGCCTTTGTCATCACAAAATTCCACGACACATGTCATCAGAATGCTCCATGGCCTTCTCATCACAATGCTCCATACAATTGCTATCACAGTACTCCATTAGCCCTGTCATAACAATGCTCCATGACCCATGACAACACAATGATCCGGGACTCTTGTCATCGAAATGCTCCATGACACTTGTCATCACAATGCTCCATGCCCTTGTCATCCCAATGCTCCATGACCCCAGTAATCACAATGCTCCGTGACGCTTGTCATCACAGTGCTCCATGACCCTTGTCATCACAATGCTCCATGCCTTTGTTAGCAAAATGCTACATGACCTTGTCATCACAATGCTCCATGTGCTTGTCATCAAAATACTCCTTTACCTTTGTCATCCCAATCCTCCATGAATCTTGGGATTACATTGCTTCATGCCCTTGTCATCACAATGGTCCATTCTACTTGAAATCAAAATGATCTATGATCTCTGTCATCACAATGCTCCAAGCCCTAGTGATCACAATGTTCCATAACACTTGTCATCACAACGCTCCATTATGCCTGTCATCACAATACTCCATGCCCTTGTCATCACAATGCTCCCTGACTTTTGTCATCACAATGCTCAATACACTTGTCATCAAAATGCTCCCTGACACTTGTCATCAGAATGCTCCTTGAACCCTGTCATGAAAAGGCTCCATGCCTTTTTCATCACAATGCTCCATGCACTTTGCATCACAATGCTCCATGCCATGGTCATCACAATACTCCACAAGCTTGTCATCAGAATACTCCATGACCCTTGTCACCACAATGCTCCATGAAAATTTTATCACAATGCTCTATGACCCTTGTCATCACAAAGCTCCATGCCTTTGTCAGCACAATGCTCCATGACCCTTGTCATCACAATGCTCGATGCGCATGTCAGCACAATGCTCCATAACACATGTCATCACAATGCACCATGCACTTGTCATCATAATTCTCCACATCCTTGTCATCAAAATGCTCCATAAACATTGTCATCAAAATGCTCCTTGCACTTCTCCTCCAAATGCCTTCTCACCACTGATATCACAATGTTCCATCACTAGACAACACAATACTCCCTCACCCCTGTCATCAAAATATTCCATGACCCCTGTAATCACAATGCTCCATGTCCTTGTCATCACAAAGCTCCATGACGCATGTCATCAGAATGCTCATTTGCCTTCTCATCACAATGCTCCATGGCCTTGTAATCATATTGCTTCAAAACACCTGTAATCTCAATGCTCCATGCAACTTTTCATCAGAATGCTCCATGCCCTTGTCATCACAATGCTCCATGACCCTTGTCATAGCAATGTTCCAAGCCCTTGTCATCAAACTGCTCCATTACCTTTGTCATCACAATCCTCCATGACACTTGGTATCACAATGCTCCATGCCATTGTCATCACAATGGACAATGACATATGTCATCACAATGCTCCCTGACACCTGTCTTCACAATACTCCATGACCTTGTCATCACAAAGTTCCATGCCCTTGTCATCACAATGCGCCATGCCCACTGTCATCACAATAATCAATGAAATATGTCAGACCAATGTTCCATGCCCCTGTCATCACAATGCTCGATGCCCTTGTCATCACAATGCTCCATGACCCCTGTCATCACAATGCTCCGTGACTCCAGTCATCACAATGCTTCATGACATTTGTCCTCACAATGGTCCATTCACTCGTCACACAAGGCTCTGTGACCTTTGTCACCACAATGCTCCATGCCCTTGTCATCTCAATGCTCCATGCCCATTGTCATCACAATAATCCATGAAACTTGTCAGACCAAAGTTCCATGACCCTGTCATCACATTGCTCCATGCCCTTGTCATCACAATGCTCCATGACCCATGTCATCACAGTGCTCCGTGACTCCAGTCATCACAATGATTCATGACCTTTCTCATCACAAAGGTCCATGCCCTCATAACACAAGGCTCTGTGATCAGTGTCACCACAATGCTCCATGAAATTTTCATCACAATACTCTGTGTCCCTTGTCATCACAATGCTCCATGCCTTTGTCAACACAATGCTCCATGACACTTGTCATTAAAATGCTCCATGCGCTTGTCAGCACAATGCTCCATGTCACATGTCATCACAATGTGCCATGCTCTTTTCATCACAATGCTCCACATCCTTTTCATCGCTATGCTCCATAAAACTTGTCATCACAATGCTCCTTGTACTTCTCATCAATATGCTCTCTCACAACATATATCACAATGTTCCATCACTAGTCATCACAATACTCGCTCACCCCTGTCATCACAATGTTCCATGATCACTGTCATTACAGTTCTACATGCCCATATCATCACAATGCTCCATGACACCTGACATCACAATGTTCCATAATCCCTCTCACAAAATGCTCCATGACCCATTTCATCACAATGCTTCATGAACACTGACATCACAATGTTCCATAAAACCTTTCATCAAAATAATCCATGACTCTTTTATTCAAATTGCTCCATGACCCTGTCATCACAATGCTCCCTGCCCTTCTCATCACAATGCACCACGCCCTTGTCATCAAAATGCCCCATGACATTTGTCATCACAAAGCTCCATGATCCTTGTCATCACAATTCTCCAAGACCTCTGTAATCACAATTCTCCATGCCACTTTTCATCTCAATGCTCCATGAACACTGTCATCACAATGCACCATGCCCATCATCATAATGATTCATGCTATTGTCATCACAATGAAATCAAAATGCTCCATGTGCTCTGTCATCACAATGCTCCAAAACCTTCTGATCTCAATGTTCCATAACACTTGTCATCACATGCCCCATGACGCTCGTCATCACAATTATGCAAGGTCTTCTGATCACAATGTTCCAATACCTTGGTCACCACAATGCTCAATACACTTGGCATCACAATGCTCGCTGACACTTGTCATCAGTATGCTCCTTGAACCCTGTCATGACAAGGCTCCATGCCTTTTTCATCACAATGATCCATTCCCTTTTCATGACAATGCTCCAAGACCCCTGTTATCACAATGCTCCGTGACTCCAGTCATCACAGTGCTTCATGATATTTGTCATCACAATGGTCCATGACATCGTCACACAAAGCTCAGTGACCTTTTTCATCACAGTGCTCCATGAAATTTTTATCACAATGCTCTGTGACCCTTGGCATCACAAAGCTCCATGCCTTTGTCAGCACAATGCTCCATGACCCTTGTCAACGCAATGTTCCAAGCCCTTGTCTTCAAAATGATCCATTACCTTTGTCATCACAATCCTCCATGACACTTGGTATCACAATGCTCCATGCCATTGTCATCACAATGGACAATGACATATTTCATCACAATGATCCCTGACACCTGTCTTCACAATACTCCCTGACCTTGTCATCACAATGTTCCATGCCCTTGTCATCACAATGCGCCATGCCCACTGTCATCACAATAATCCATGAAACATGTCAGACCAATGTTCCATGCCCCTGTCATCACAATGCTCCATGCCCTTGTCATCACAATGCTCCATGACCCCTGTCATCACAATGCTCCGTGACTCCAGTCATCAAAATGCTTCATGAGCTTTGTCCTCACAATGGTCCAAGCCCTCGTGACACAAGGCTCTGTGACCTTTGTCACCACAATGCTCCATGCCCTTGTCATCTCAATGCTCCATGCCCACCATCATCAAAATAATCCATGAAACTTGTCAGACCAATGTTCCATGCCCCTTTCATCATATTGCTCCATGACCTTGTCATCACAATGCTCCATGAACCCTGACATGACAATGTTCCATAACCCCTGTCATCAAAATATTCCATGACAAATTTTTTCAAATTGCTCCATGACCCTGTCATCACAATGCTCCATGACCCCTGTCATCACAGTGCTCCGTGACTCCAGTCATCACCATGATTCCTGACCTTTCTCATCACAATGGTCCATAACCTCGTCACACAAAGCTCTGTGACCTTTGTCACCACAATGCTCCATGAAATTTTTATCACAATGCTCTGTGACCCTTGTCATCACAAAGCTCCATGCCTTTGTCAACACAATGATCCATGACCCATGTCATCACAATGCACCATGCACTTGTCATCACAATGCTCCACATCCTTGTCATCAAAATGCTCCATAAAATTTGTCATCACAATGCTCCATGCACTTCTCGACAAAATGTTTTCTCACCACTGATATCACAATGTTCCATCACTAGTCATCACAATACTCCCTCACCCCTGTCATCACAATATTCCATGACCCCTGTAATAACAATTCTGAATGCCCTTGTCATCACAGTGCTATATTACACCTGTCATAACAAGGCCCCATCACCCTTGCCATCACAGTATTCCACGGCCTTGTCTTCACAATGTTCCATGCCCTTGTCATCACAATGCTCCAACACCCCTGTAATCACAATGCTCCATGCCCCTTTTCATCTCAATGCTCCATGAAACCTGTCATCACAATGCACCGTGCCAATCACCATAATATTTCATGCTATTGTCATCACAATGAAATCAAAATGCTCAATGACCTCTGTCATCACAATGCACCAAACCCTTCTGATCACAGTGTTCCATAACACTTGTCATCACAATGCCCCATGACGCTGGTCATCACAATTAGCCATGGTCTTCTCATCACAATGCTCCATGGTCTTTGTCATCACAATGCTCAATACACTTATCATCACAATGCTCCCTGACAGTTGTCATCAGTATGCTCCTTGAACCCTGTCATAACAAGGCTCCATGCATTTTTCATCACAATGATCCATTCACTTTTCATCACAATGCTCCAAGACCCCTGTAGTCACAATGCTCCATGTCCTTGTCATCAAAAATCTCCATCACGCATGTCATCAGAATGCTCCATTGCCTTCTCATCACAATGCTCCATGCCCTTGTAATCACATTGCTTCAAAACCCCTGTAATCTCAATGCTCCATGCCCTTGTCATCACAATGCTCCATGACACTTGTCATCACAATGTTCCAAGCCCTTGTCATCAAAATGCTCCATTACCTTTGTCATCACAATCCTCCATGACACTTGGTATCACAATGTTCCATGCCATTGTCATCACAATGGACAATGGCATATGTCATCACAATGCTCCCTGACACCTGTCTTCACAATACTCCATGACTTTGTCATCACAATGCGCCATGCCCACTGTCATCACAAAAAACCAAGAAACATGTCAGACCAATGTTCCATGCCCCTGTCATCACAATGCTCCATGCCCTTGTCATCACAATGCTCCATGACCCCTGTCATCACAATGCTCCGTGACTCCAGTCATCACAATGCTTCATGACATTAGTCCTCACAATGGTCCATGCCCTCGTCACACAAGGCTCTGTGACCTTTGTCACCACAATGCTCCATGCCCTTGTCATCTCAATGCTCCATGCCCACTGTCATAACGATAATCCATGAAACTTGTCAGACCAATGTTCCATTCCCCTGTCATCACATTGCTCCATGCCCTTGTCATCACAATGCTCCATGACCACTGTCATCACAATTCTCCGTGACTCCAGTCATCACAATGATTCATGACATTTTTCCTCACAATGGTCCATGCCCTCGTCACACAAGGCTCTCTGATCTTTGTCACCACAATGCTCCACGATATTTTCATCACAATGCTCTGTGTCCCTTGTCATCACAATGCTCCATGACACTTGTCATCAAAATGCTCCAATGTCTTGTCAGCACAATGCTCCATGACACATGTCATCACAATGTGCCATGCACTTTTCATCACAATGCTCCACATCCTTTTCATCGCTATGCTCCATAAAACTTGTCATCACAATGCTCCATGCACTTCTCATTAAAAAGCTCTCTCACGACATATATCACAATGTTCAATCACTACTCTTCACAATACTCGCTCACCCCTGTCATCACAATGTTCCATGACCACTGTCATCACAGTGCTACATGCCCTTATCATTACAATCCTCCATGACCCCTGAGATCACAATGTTCCATAACCCCTGTCACAAAATGCTCCATGACACATTTCATCACAATGCTTCATGACCCCTGACATCAAATGTTCCATAACCCCTGTCATCAAAATATTCCATGACCCTTTTATTCAAATTGCTCCATGACCCTGTCATCACAATGCGCCTTGCCCTTCTCATCACAATGCACCACGCCCTTGTCATCAAAATGCCCCATGACATTTGTCATCACAATGCTCCATGACCCTTGGCATCACAATGATCCATGCCATTGTCATCACAATGCTCAATGAAATCTCTCATCACATTGCTCCATGCCCTTGTCATCACAATGCTCCATTACACCTGTCATAACAATGCTCCAGGACCCCTGCCATCAAAATGTTCCTCGCCCTTATCATCACAAGGCTTCATGAGCCTTGTCATCACAATGCACCAAGACGTTTGTAATCACAATTCTCCATGGCACTTTTCATTTCAATGCTCCATAAACCCTGTGATCACAATGCACCATGCCCATCATCATAATGATTCATGCTATTGTCATCAAAATGAAATTAAAATGCTCCATGACTTCTGTCATCACAATGCTCCAAACCCTTCTGATCACAACGATCCATAACACTTGTCATCACAATACCCCATGACGCTCATCATCACAATTATGCAAGTAATTCTCATCACAATGTTCCATGACCTTTGTCACCACAATGCTCAATACACTTGTCATCACAATGCTCCCTGACACTTGTCATCAGTATGCTCCTTGAACACTGTCATGACAAGGATCCATGCCTATTTCATCACAATGATCCATTCCCTTTTCATCACAATGCTCCAAGACCACTCTTATCACAATGCTCTGTGACTTCAGTCATCACACTGCTTCATGACATATGTCATCACAATGGTCCATGACCTCGTCACACAAAGCTCTGGGACCTTTGTCACCACAATGCTCTATGAAATTTTTATCACAATGCTCTGTGACCCTTGTCATCACAAAGCTCCATGCCTTTGTCAGCACAATGCTCCATGAGCCTTGTCATCACAATGCTCGATGTGCGTGTCAGCACAATGCTCCATAACACATGTCATCACAATGCACCATGCACTTGTCATCACAATGCTCCACATCCTTGTCATCAATATGCTCCATAAAACTTTTCATCAAAATGCTCCATGCACTTCTCCTCAAAATGCCTTCTCACCACTGATATCACAATGTTCCATCACTAGTCATCACAATACTCCCTCACCCCTGTCATCACAATATTCCATGACTCCTGTAATCACAATTCTCCATGCCCTTGTCATCACAAAGCTCCATGACGCATGTCATTAAAATGCTCCATTGCCTTCTCATCACAATGCTCCATGTCCTTGTCATCACAATGCTCCATCACCCCTGTAATCACAATGTTCCATGCTCCTTTTCATCTCAATGCTCCATGAACCCTGTCATCAAAATGCACCGTGCCCATCACCATAATATTTAATGCTATTGTCATCACAATGAAATCAAAATGCTCAGTGAACTCTGTCATCACAGTGCACAAAACCCTTCTGATCACAATGTTCCATAACACTTGTCATCACAATGCCCCATGACGCTGGTCCTCACAATTATCCTTGCTCTTCTCATCACAATGCTCCATGATCTTTTTCATCACAATGCTCAATACACATATCATCACAATGCTCCCTGACAGTTGTCATCAATATGCTCCTTGAACCCTGTCATGACAAGGCTCCATTCATTTTTCATCACAATGATCCATTCCGTTTCCATCACAATGTTCCAAGAACCCTGTAATCACAATGCTCCATGTCCTTGTCATCACAAAGCTCCATGACGCATGTCATCAGAATGCTGCATTGCCTTCTCATCAAAATGCTCCATGTCCTTGTAATCACATTGCTTCAAAACACCTGTAATCTCAATGCTCCATGCACCTTTTCATCAGAATACTCCATGCCCCTGTCAACACAATGCTCCATGACCCTTGTCATCGCAATGTTCCAAGCCCTTGTCATCAAAATGCTCCATTACCTTTGTCATCACAATCCTCCATGACACTTGGTATCACAATGCTCCATGCCATTGTCATCACAATGAACAATGACATATGTCATCACAATGCTCCCTGACACCTGTCTTCACAATACTCCATGACCTTGTCATCACAATGTTCCCTGCCCCTGTCATCACAATGCTCCATGCCCTTGTCATCACAATGCACCACGCCCTTGTCATCAACATGCCCCATATCATTTGTCATCACAAATCTGCATGACACTTGGGATCACAATGCTCCATGCCATTGTCATCACAATGCTCAATGAAATCTCTCATCACATTGCTCCATGCCCTTGTCATCACAATGCTCCATTACACCTGTCATAACAATGCTCCATGACCCCTGCCATCACAATGTTCCACGGCCTTGTAATCACAAGGCTCCATGACACTTTTTATCACAATGCTCCACATCCTTTTCATCGGTATGCTCCATAAAATTTGTGATCACAATGCTCCTTGCACTTCTCATCAAAATGCTCTCTCACCACATATATCACAATGTTCCATCACTAGTCATCACAATACTCGCTCACCCCTGTCATCACAATGTTCCATGACCACTGTCATCACAGTGCTACATGCCCTTATCATTACAATACTCCATGACCTTGTCATCACAATGTTCCATGCCCTTGTCATCACAATTTGCCATGCCCACTCTCATCACAATAAACCATAAATCTTGTCAGAGCAATGCTCCATGACCCCTGTCATCACAATGCTCCGTGACTGCAGTCATCACAATGATTCAGGACCTATCTCATCGCAATGCTCCATGTTCTTGTCACACAAGGCTCTGTGATCTTTATCACCACAATGCTCCATGAATATTTCATCACAATGCTCTGTGTCCCTTGTCATCAAAATGCTCCATGCCTTTGTCACCACAATGCTCCATGCCCTTGTCATCACAATGTTCCATGCCCACTGTCATCACAATAATCCATGAAACTTGTCAGACCAACGTTCCATGCCCGTGTCATCACATCGTTCCATGCCCTTGTCATCACAATGCTCCATGACCCCTGTCATCACAAAGCTCCATGAACTTCTCTTCAAAATGCGCTCTCAACACATATATCACAATGTTCCATCACTAGTCATCACAATACTCGCTCAGCCCTGTCATCACAATGTTCCATGACCACTGTCATCACAGTGCTACATGCCCTTATCTTCACAATGCTCCATGACCCCTGACATCACAATGCTCCATGTCCTTGTCATCACAAAGCTCCATGACACATGTCATCATAATGCTCCATTGCCTTCTCATCACAATGTTCCATGCCCTTGTAATCACATTGCTCAAAACCCCTATAATTCAATGCTCCATGCACCTTTTCATCAGAATGCTTCATGACCCTTTTAATCAAAATGCTGCATGACCCCTGACATCACAATGTTCCATAACCCCTGTCATCAAAATGTTCCATGACACTTTTCATCAATTTGCTCCATAACCCTGTCATCACAATGCTCCCTGCCCTTCTCATCACAATGCACCACGACCTTGTCATCAAAATGCTCCATGACCTTTGTCATCACAAAGCTCCAAGACCCTTGGCATCACAATACTCCATGCCATTTCATCACAATGCTACATGAACACTCTCATCACATTGCTCCATGCCCTTGTCACCACAATGCTCCATGACTCTTGTCATCACATTGCACGATACTCTTCTCATCACAATGCTCCATGCCCTTGTCATTACAATCCTCCATGACACATGTATCACAGTGTTCCATGCCCTAGCCATCACAGTGTTCCATGCCGAATCTCATCACAGTAATCCATGAAATTTTCAGACCAATGTTCCATGCCCTTGTCATCACAATGCTCCATTACCCCTGTCATAATTATGCTCCATGACACCTGCCATCACAATGTTGCACCGCCTTGGCATCCAAGGCTCCATGACCCTTGTCATCACAATGCTCCAAGACCCCTGTAATCACAATGCTCCAGGCCCTTGTCAACACAAAGATCCATGACACATGTCATCAGAATGCTCCATGGCCTTCTCATCACAATGCTCCATGCCCTTGTCATCACAATGCTCCAAGACCCATGTAATCACAATGTTCCATGCCCCTATTCATCAGAATGCTCCATGAGAATTGTAATCACAAGGCTCCATGGTCTTCTCATCACACTGCTCCAGGAACTTTTCATCACAAAGCTCCATTCCCTTGTCATCACAATGCTCCTTGACCACTGTCATCACAATACTCCATGAATATTTTCAGGCCAATGCTCCATGACCTTCTCATCACAATGCTCCATGACACCTGTCATCACAATGCTCCATGCCCCTTGTCATTACAGTGATCCATGACGCTCTTCATCATAATTATCCATAGTCTTTTCATCACAATGCTCCACGGTCTTGCTATCACAATTCTCCATGCCCTGTTCATCACAATGCTCCATGTCCCATGTCATTACAATTCTCCACGTCCTTGTCATCACAATGCTTCGTGACACTTCTCATCACAATGTTACATGATCTTGTCATCACAATTCTCCATGCACTTGTCATCGCAATGCTCTATGACCCCTGTCATAACAATGCACCGTGCCCATCACCATAATATTTCATGCTATTGTCATCACAATGAAATCAAAATGCTCAATGACTTCTGTCATCACAATGCACAAAAACCTTCTGATCACAATGTTCCATAACACTTGTCATCACAATGCCCCATGACGCTGGTCATCATAATTATCCATGGTCTTCTCATCACAATGCTCCATGATCTTTGTCATCACAATGCTCAATACACTTATCATCAAAATGCTCCCTGACAGTTGTCATCAGTATGCTCCTTGAACCCTGTCATGACAAGGCTCCATGCATTTTTCATCACAATGATCCATTCTCTTTTCATCACAATGCTCCAAGACCCCTGTAGTCACAATGCTCCATGTCCTTGTCATCAAAAATCTCCATGACGCATGTCATCAGAATGCTCCATTGCCTTCTCATCACAATGCTCCATGCCCTTGTAATCACATTGCTTCAAAACCCCTGTAATCTCAATGCTCCATGCCCTTGTCATCACAATGCTCCATGACACTTGTCATCACAATGTTCCAAGCCCTTGTCATCAAAATGCTCCATTACCTTTGTCATCACAATCCTCCATGACACTTGGTATCACAATGCTCCATGCCATTGTCATCACAATGGACAATGACATATGTCATCACAATGCTCCCTGACACCTGTCTTCACAATACTCCATGACTTTGTCATCACAATGCGCCATGCCCACTGTCATCACAAAAAACCAAGAAACATGTCAGACCAATGTTCCATGCCCCTGTCATCACAATGCTCCATGCCCTTGTCATCACAATGCTCCATGACCCCTGTCATCACAATGCTCCGTGACTCCAGTCATCACAATGCTTCATGACATTAGTCCTCACAATGGTCCATGCCCTCGTCACACAAGGCTCTGTGACCTTTGTCACCACAATGCTCCATGCCCTTGTCATCTCAATGCTCCATGCCCACTGTCATCACGATAATCCATGAAACTTGTCAGACCAATGTTCCATTCCCCTGTCATCACATTGCTCCATGCCCTTGTCATCACAATGCTCCATGACCACTGTCATCACAATTCTCCGTGACTCCAGTCATCACAATGATTCATGACATTTTTCCTCACAATGGTCCATGCCCTCGTCACACAAGGCTCTCTGATCTTTGTCACCACAATGCTCCACGATATTTTCATCACAATGCTCTGTGTCCCTTGTCATCACAATGCTCCATGACACTTGTCATCAAAATGCTCCAATGTCTTGTCAGCACAATGCTCCATGACACATGTCATCACAATGTGCCATGCTCTTTTCATCACAATGCTCCACATCCTTTTCATCGCTATGCTCCATAAAACTTGTCATCACAATGCTCCATGCACTTCTCATTAAAAAGCTCTCTCACGACATATATCACAATGTTCAATCACTACTCTTCACAATACTCGCTCACCCCTGTCATCACAATGTTCCATGACCACTGTCATCACAGTGCTACACGCCCTTATCATTACAATCCTCCATGACCCCTGAGATCACAATGTTCCATAACCCCTGTCACAAAATGCTCCATGACACATTTCATCACAATGCTTCATGACCCCTGACATCAAATGTTCCATAACCCCTGTCATCAAAATATTCCATGACCCTTTTATTCAAATTGCTCCATGACCCTGTCATCACAATGCGCCTTGCCCTTCTCATCACAATGCACCACGCCCTTGTCATCAAAATGCCCCATGACATTTGTCATCACAATGCTCCATGACCCTTGGCATCACAATGATCCATGCCATTGTCATCACAATGCTCAATGAAATCTCTCATCACATTGCTCCATGCCCTTGTCATCACAATGCTCCATTACACCTGTCATAACAATGCTCCAGGACCCCTGCCATCAAAATGTTCCTCGCCCTTATCATCACAAGGCTTCATGAGCCTTGTCATCACAATGCACCAAGACGTTTGTAATCACAATTCTCCATGGCACTTTTCATTTCAATGCTCCATAAACCCTGTGATCACAATGCACCATGCCCATCATCATAATGATTCATGCTATTGTCATCAAAATGAAATTAAAATGCTCCATGACTTCTGTCATCACAATGCTCCAAACCCTTCTGATCACAACGATCCATAACACTTGTCATCACAATACCCAATGACGCTCATCATCACAATTATGCAAGTACTTCTCATCACAATGTTCCATGACCTTTGTCACCACAATGCTCAATACACTTGTCATCACAATGCTCCCTGACACTTGTCATCAGTATGCTCCTTGAACACTGTCATGACAAGGATCCATGCCTATTTCATCACAATGATCCATTCCCTTTTCATCACAATGCTCCAAGACCACTCTTATCACAATGCTCTGTGACTTCAGTCATCACACTGCTTCATGACATATGTCATCACAATGGTCCATGACCTCGTCACACAAAGCTCTGGGACCTTTGTCACCACAATGCTCTATGAAATTTTTATCACAATGCTCTGTGACCCTTGTCATCACAAAGCTCCATGCCTTTGTCAGCACAATGCTCCATGAGCCTTGTCATCACAATGCTCGATGTGCGTGTCAGCACAATGCTCCATAACACATGTCATCACAATGCACCATGCACTTGTCATCACAATGCTCCACATCCTTGTCATCAAAATGCTCCATAAAACTTTTCATCAAAATGCTCCATGCACTTCTCCTCAAAATGCCTTCTCACCACTGATATCACAATGTTCCATCACTAGTCATCACAATACTCCCTCACCCCTGTCATCACAATATTCCATGACTCCTGTAATCACAATTCTCCATGCCCTTGTCATCACAAAGCTCCATGACGCATGTCATTAAAATGCTCCATTGCCTTCTCATCACAATGCTCCATGTCCTTGTCATCACAATGCTCCATCACCCCTGTAATCACAATGTTCCATGCTCCTTTTCATCTCAATGCTCCATGAACCCTGTCACCAAAATGCACCGTGCCCATCACCATAATATTTAATGCTATTGTCATCACAATGAAATCAAAATGCTCAGTGAACTCTGTCATCACAATGCACAAAACCCTTCTGATCACAATGTTCCATAACACTTGTCATCACAATGCCCCATGACGCTGGTCCTCACAATTATCCTTGCTCTTCTCATCACAATGCTCCATGATCTTTTTCATCACAATGCTCAATACACATATCATCACAATGCTCCCTGACAGTTGTCATCAATATGCTCCTTGAACCCTGTCATGACAAGGCTCCATTCATTTTTCATCACAATGATCCATTCCGTTTCCATCACAATGTTCCAAGAACCCTGTAATCACAATGCTCCATGTCCTTGTCATCACAAAGCTCCATGACGCATGTCATCAGAATGCTGCATTGCCTTCTCATCAAAATGCTCCATGTCCTTGTAATCACATTGCTTCAAAACACCTGTAATCTCAATGCTCCATGCACCTTTTCATCAGAATACTCCATGCCCCTGTCAACACAATGCTCCATGACCCTTGTCATCGCAATGTTCCAAGCCCTTGTCATCAAAATGCTCCATTACCTTTGTCATCACAATCCTCCATGACACTTGGTATCACAATGCTCCATGCCATTGTCATCACAATGAACAATGACATATGTCATCACAATGCTCCCTGACACCTGTCTTCACAATACTCCATGACCTTGTCATCACAATGTTCCCTGCCCCTGTCATCACAATGCTCCATGCCCTTGTCATCACAATGCACCACACCCTTGTCATCAACATGCCCCATATCATTTGTCATCACAAATCTGCATGACACTTGGGATCACAATGCTCCATGCCATTGTCATCACAATGCTCAATGAAATCTCTCATCACATTGCTCCATGCCCTTGTCATCACAATGCTCCATTACACCTGTCATAACAATGCTCCATGACCCCTGCCATCACAATGTTCCACGGCCTTGTAATCACAAGGCTCCATGACACTTTTTATCACAATGCTCCACATCCTTTTCATCGGTATGCTCCATAAAATTTGTGATCACAATGCTCCTTGCACTTCTCATCAAAATGCTCTCTCACCACATATATCACAATGTTCCATCACTAGTCATCACAATACTCGCTCACCCCTGTCATCACAATGTTCCATGACCACTGTCATCACAGTGCTACATGCCCTTATCATTACAATACTCCATGACCTTGTCATCACAATGTTCCATGCCCTTGTCATCACAATTTGCCATGCCCACTCTCATCACAATAAACCATAAATCTTGTCAGAGCAATGCTCCATGACCCCTGTCATCACAATGCTCCGTGACTCCAGTCATCACAATGATTCAGGACCTATCTCATCACAATGCTCCATGTTCTTGTCACACAAGGCTCTGTGATCTTTGTCACCACAATGCTCCATGAATATTTCATCACAATGCTCTGTGTCCCTTGTCATCAAAATGCTCCATGCCTTTGTCACCACAATGCTCCATGCCCTTGTCATCACAATGTTCCATGCCCACTGTCATCACAATAATCCATGAAACTTGTCAGACCAACGTTCCATGCCCGTGTCATCACATCGTTCCATGCCCTTGTCATCACAATGCTCCATGACCCCTGTCATCACAAAGCTCCATGAACTTCTCTTCAAAATGCGCTCTCAACACATATATCACAATGTTCCATCACTAGTCATCACAATACTCGCTCAGCCCTGTCATCACAATGTTCCATGACCACTGTCATCACAGTGCTACATGCCCTTATCTTCACAATGCTCCATGACCCCTGACATCACAATGCTCCATGTCCTTGTCATCACAAAGCTCCATGACACATGTCATCATAATGCTCCATTGCCTTCTCATCACAATGTTCCATGCCCTTGTAATCACATTGCTCAAAACCCCTATAATTCAATGCTCCATGCACCTTTTCATCAGAATGCTTCATGACCCTTTTAATCAAAATGCTGCATGACCCCTGACATCACAATGTTCCATAACCCCTGTCATCAAAATGTTCCATGACACTTTTCATCAATTTGCTCCATAACCCTGTCATCACAATGCTCCCTGCCCTTCTCATCACAATGCACCACGACCTTGTCATCAAAATGCTCCATGACCTTTGTCATCACAAAGCTCCAAGACCCTTGGCATCACAATACTCCATGCCATTTCATCACAATGCTACATGAACACTCTCATCACATTGCTCCATGCCCTTGTCACCACAATGCTCCATGACTCTTGTCATCACATTGCACGATACTCTTCTCATCACAATGCTCCATGCCCTTGTCATTACAATCCTCCATGACACATGTATCACAGTGTTCCATGCCCTAGCCATCACAGTGTTCCATGCCGAATCTCATCACAGTAATCCATGAAATTTTCAGACCAATGTTCCATGCCCTTGTCATCACAATGCTCCATTACCCCTGTCATAATTATGCTCCATGACACCTGCCATCACAATGTTGCACCGCCTTGGCATCCAAGGCTCCATGACCCTTGTCATCACAATGCTCCAAGACCCCTGTAATCACAATGCTCCAGGCCCTTGTCAACACAAAGATCCATGACACATGTCATCAGAATGCTCCATGGCCTTCTCATCACAATGCTCCATGCCCTTGTCATCACAATGCTCCAAGACCCATGTAATCACAATGTTCCATGCCCCTATTCATCAGAATGCTCCATGAGAATTGTAATCACAAGGCTCCATGGTCTTCTCATCACACTGCTCCAGGAACTTTTCATCACAAAGCTCCATTCCCTTGTCATCACAATGCTCCTTGACCACTGTCATCACAATACTCCATGAATATTTTCAGGCCAATGCTCCATGACCTTCTCATCACAATGCTCCATGACACCTGTCATCACAATGCTCCATGCCCCTTGTCATTACAGTGATCCATGACGCTCTTCATCATAATTATCCATAGTCTTTTCATCACAATGCTCCACGGTCTTGCTATCACAATTCTCCATGCCCTGTTCATCACAATGCTCCATGTCCCATGTCATTACAATTCTCCACGTCCTTGTCATCACAATGCTTCGTGACACTTCTCATCACAATGTTACATGATCTTGTCATCACAATTCTCCATGCACTTGTCATCGCAATGCTCTATGACCCCTGTCATAACAATGCACCGTGCCCATCACCATAATATTTCATGCTATTGTCATCACAATGAAATCAAAATGCTCAATGACTTCTGTCATCACAATGCACAAAAACCTTCTGATCACAATGTTCCATAACACTTGTCATCACAATGCCCCATGACGCTGGTCATCATAATTATCCATGGTCTTCTCATCACAATGCTCCATGATCTTTGTCATCACAATGCTCAATACACTTATCATCACAATGCTCCCTGACAGTTGTCATCAGTATGCTCCTTGAACCCTGTCATGACAAGGCTCCATGCATTTTTCATCACAATGATCCATTCTCTTTTCATCACAATGCTCCAAGACCCCTGTAGTCACAATGCTCCATGTCCTTGTCATCAAAAATCTCCATGACGCATGTCATCAGAATGCTCCATTGCCTTCTCATCACAATGCTCCATGCCCTTGTAATCACATTGCTTCAAAACCCCTGTAATCTCAATGCTCCATGCCCTTGTCATCACAATGCTCCATGACACTTGTCATCACAATGTTCCAAGCCCTTGTCATCAAAATGCTCCATTACCTTTGTCATCACAATCCTCCATGACACTTGGTATCACAATGCTCCATGCCATTGTCATCACAATGGACAATGACATATGTCATCACAATGCTCCCTGACACCTGTCTTCACAATACTCCATGACTTTGTCATCACAATGCGCCATGCCCACTGTCATCACAAAAAACCAAGAAACATGTCAGACCAATGTTCCATGCCCCTGTCATCACAATGCTCCATGCCCTTGTCATCACAATGCTCCATGACCCCTGTCATCACAATGCTCCGTGACTCCAGTCATCACAATGCTTCATGACATTAGTCCTCACAATGGTCCATGCCCTCGTCACACAAGGCTCTGTGACCTTTGTCACCACAATGCTCCATGCCCTTGTCATCTCAATGCTCCATGCCCACTGTCATCACGATAATCCATGAAACTTGTCAGACCAATGTTCCATTCCCCTGTCATCACATTGCTCCATGCCCTTGTCATCACAATGCTCCATGACCACTGTCATCACAATTCTCCGTGACTCCAGTCATCACAATGATTCATGACATTTTTCCTCACAATGGTCCATGCCCTCGTCACACAAGGCTCTCTGATCTTTGTCACCACAATGCTCCACGATATTTTCATCACAATGCTCTGTGTCCCTTGTCATCACAATGCTCCATGACACTTGTCATCAAAATGCTCCAATGTCTTGTCAGCACAATGCTCCATGACACATGTCATCACAATGTGCCATGCTCTTTTCATCACAATGCTCCACATCCTTTTCATCGCTATGCTCCATAAAACTTGTCATCACAATGCTCCATGCACTTCTCATTAAAAAGCTCTCTCACGACATATATCACAATGTTCAATCACTACTCTTCACAATACTCGCTCACCCCTGTCATCACAATGTTCCATGACCACTGTCATCACAGTGCTACACGCCCTTATCATTACAATCCTCCATGACCCCTGAGATCACAATGTTCCATAACCCCTGTCACAAAATGCTCCATGACACATTTCATCACAATGCTTCATGACCCCTGACATCAAATGTTCCATAACCCCTGTCATCAAAATATTCCATGACCCTTTTATTCAAATTGCTCCATGACCCTGTCATCACAATGCACCTTGCCCTTCTCATCACAATGCACCACGCCCTTGTCATCAAAATGCCCCATGACATTTGTCATCACAATGCTCCATGACCCTTGGCATCACAATGATCCATGCCATTGTCATCACAATGCTCAATGAAATCTCTCATCACATTGCTCCATGCCCTTGTCATCACAATGCTCCATTACACCTGTCATAACAATGCTCCAGGACCCCTGCCATCAAAATGTTCCTCGCCCTTATCATCACAAGGCTTCATGAGCCTTGTCATCACAATGCACCAAGACGTTTGTAATCACAATTCTCCATGGCACTTTTCATTTCAATGCTCCATAAACCCTGTGATCACAATGCACCATGCCCATCATCATAATGATTCATGCTATTGTCATCAAAATGAAATTAAAATGCTCCATGACTTCTGTCATCACAATGCTCCAAACCCTTCTGATCACAACGATCCATAACACTTGTCATCACAATACCCAATGACGCTCATCATCACAATTATGCAAGTACTTCTCATCACAATGTTCCATGACCTTTGTCACCACAATGCTCAATACACTTGTCATCACAATGCTCCCTGACACTTGTCATCAGTATGCTCCTTGAACACTGTCATGACAAGGATCCATGCCTATTTCATCACAATGATCCATTCCCTTTTCATCACAATGCTCCAAGACCACTCTTATCACAATGCTCTGTGACTTCAGTCATCACACTGCTTCATGACATATGTCATCACAATGGTCCATGACCTCGTCACACAAAGCTCTGGGACCTTTGTCACCACAATGCTCTATGAAATTTTTATCACAATGCTCTGTGACCCTTGTCATCACAAAGCTCCATGCCTTTGTCAGCACAATGCTCCATGAGCCTTGTCATCACAATGCTCGATGTGCGTGTCAGCACAATGCTCCATAACACATGTCATCACAATGCACCATGCACTTGTCATCACAATGCTCCACATTCTTGTCATCAAAATGCTCCATAAAACTTTTCATCAAAATGCTCCATGCACTTCTCCTCAAAATGCCTTCTCACCACTGATATCACAATGTTCCATCACTAGTCATCACAATACTCCCTCACCCCTGTCATCACAATATTCCATGACTCCTGTAATCACAATTCTCCATGCCCTTGTCATCACAAAGCTCCATGACGCATGTCATTAAAATGCTCCATTGCCTTCTCATCACAATGCTCCATGTCCTTGTCATCACAATGCTCCATCACCCCTGTAATCACAATGTTCCATGCTCCTTTTCATCTCAATGCTCCATGAACCCTGTCACCAAAATGCACCGTGCCCATCACCATAATATTTAATGCTATTGTCATCACAATGAAATCAAAATGCTCAGTGAACTCTGTCATCACAATGCACAAAACCCTTCTGATCACAATGTTCCATAACACTTGTCATCACAATGCCCCATGACGCTGGTCCTCACAATTATCCTTGCTCTTCTCATCACAATGCTCCATGATCTTTTTCATCACAATGCTCAATACACATATCATCACAATGCTCCCTGACAGTTGTCATCAATATGCTCCTTGAACCCTGTCATGACAAGGCTCCATTCATTTTTCATCACAATGATCCATTCCGTTTCCATCACAATGTTCCAAGAACCCTGTAATCACAATGCTCCATGTCCTTGTCATCACAAAGCTCCATGACGCATGTCATCAGAATGCTGCATTGCCTTCTCATCAAAATGCTCCATGCCCTTGTAATCACATTGCTTCAAAACACCTGTAATCTCAATGCTCCATGCACCTTTTCATCAGAATACTCCATGCCCCTGTCAACACAATGCTCCATGACCCTTGTCATCGCAATGTTCCAAGCCCTTGTCATCAAAATGCTCCATTACCTTTGTCATCACAATCCTCCATGACACTTGGTATCACAATGCTCCATGCCATTGTCATCACAATGAACAATGACATATGTCATCACAATGCTCCCTGACACCTGTCTTCACAATACTCCATGACCTTGTCATCACAATGTTCCCTGCCCCTGTCATCACAATGCTCCATGCCCTTGTCATCACAATGCACCACACCCTTGTCATCAACATGCCCCATATCATTTGTCATCACAAATCTGCATGACACTTGGGATCACAATGCTCCATGCCATTGTCATCACAATGCTCAATGAAATCTCTCATCACATTGCTCCATGCCCTTGTCATCACAATGCTCCATTACACCTGTCATAACAATGCTCCATGACCCCTGCCATCACAATGTTCCACGGCCTTGTAATCACAAGGCTCCATGACACTTTTTATCACAATGCTCCACATCCTTTTCATCGGTATGCTCCATAAAATTTGTGATCACAATGCTCCTTGCACTTCTCATCAAAATGCTCTCTCACCACATATATCACAATGTTCCATCACTAGTCATCACAATACTCGCTCACCCCTGTCATCACAATGTTCCATGACCACTGTCATCACAGTGCTACATGCCCTTATCATTACAATACTCCATGACCTTGTCATCACAATGTTCCATGCCCTTGTCATCACAATTTGCCATGCCCACTCTCATCACAATAAACCATAAATCTTGTCAGAGCAATGCTCCATGACCCCTGTCATCACAATGCTCCGTGACTCCAGTCATCACAATGATTCAGGACCTATCTCATCACAATGCTCCATGTTCTTGTCACACAAGGCTCTGTGATCTTTGTCACCACAATGCTCCATGAATATTTCATCACAATGCTCTGTGTCCCTTGTCATCAAAATGCTCCATGCCTTTGTCACCACAATGCTCCATGCCCTTGTCATCACAATGTTCCATGCCCACTGTCATCACAATAATCCATGAAACTTGTCAGACCAACGTTCCATGCCCGTGTCATCACATCGTTCCATGCCCTTGTCATCACAATGCTCCATGACCCCTGTCATCACAAAGCTCCATGAACTTCTCTTCAAAATGCGCTCTCAACACATATATCACAATGTTCCATCACTAGTCATCACAATACTCGCTCAGCCCTGTCATCACAATGTTCCATGACCACTGTCATCACAGTGCTACATGCCCTTATCTTCACAATGCTCCATGACCCCTGACATCACAATGCTCCATGTCCTTGTCATCACAAAGCTCCATGACACATGTCATCATAATGCTCCATTGCCTTCTCATCACAATGTTCCATGCCCTTGTAATCACATTGCTCAAAACCCCTATAATTCAATGCTCCATGCACCTTTTCATCAGAATGCTTCATGACCCTTTTAATCAAAATGCTGCATGACCCCTGACATCACAATGTTCCATAACCCCTGTCATCAAAATGTTCCATGACACTTTTCATCAATTTGCTCCATAACCCTGTCATCACAATGCTCCCTGCCCTTCTCATCACAATGCACCACGACCTTGTCATCAAAATGCTCCATGACCTTTGTCATCACAAAGCTCCAAGACCCTTGGCATCACAATACTCCATGCCATTTCATCACAATGCTACATGAACACTCTCATCACATTGCTCCATGCCCTTGTCACCACAATGCTCCATGACTCTTGTCATCACATTGCACGATACTCTTCTCATCACAATGCTCCATGCCCTTGTCATTACAATCCTCCATGACACATGTATCACAGTGTTCCATGCCCTAGCCATCACAGTGTTCCATGCCGAATCTCATCACAGTAATCCATGAAATTTTCAGACCAATGTTCCATGCCCTTGTCATCACAATGCTCCATTACCCCTGTCATAATTATGCTCCATGACACCTGCCATCACAATGTTGCACCGCCTTGGCATCCAAGGCTCCATGACCCTTGTCATCACAATGCTCCAAGACCCCTGTAATCACAATGCTCCAGGCCCTTGTCAACACAAAGATCCATGACACATGTCATCAGAATGCTCCATGGCCTTCTCATCACAATGCTCCATGCCCTTGTCATCACAATGCTCCAAGACCCATGTAATCACAATGTTCCATGCCCCTATTCATCAGAATGCTCCATGAGAATTGTAATCACAAGGCTCCATGGTCTTCTCATCACACTGCTCCAGGAACTTTTCATCACAAAGCTCCATTCCCTTGTCATCACAATGCTCCTTGACCACTGTCATCACAATACTCCATGAATATTTTCAGGCCAATGCTCCATGACCTTCTCATCATAATGCTCCATGACACCTGTCATCACAATGCTCCATGCCCCTTGTCATTACAGTGATCCATGACGCTCTTCATCATAATTATCCATAGTCTTTTCATCACAATGCTCCACGGTCTTGCTATCACAATTCTCCATGCCCTGTTCATCACAATGCTCCATGTCCCATGTCATTACAATTCTCCACGTCCTTGTCATCACAATGCTTCGTGACACTTCTCATCACAATGTTACATGATCTTGTCATCACAATTCTCCATGCACTTGTCATCGCAATGCTCTATGACCCCTGTCATAACAATGCACCGTGCCCATCACCATAATATTTCATGCTATTGTCATCACAATGAAATCAAAATGCTCAATGACTTCTGTCATCACAATGCACAAAAACCTTCTGATCACAATGTTCCATAACACTTGTCATCACAATGCCCCATGACGCTGGTCATCATAATTATCCATGGTCTTCTCATCACAATGCTCCATGATCTTTGTCATCACAATGCTCAATACACTTATCATCACAATGCTCCCTGACAGTTGTCATCAGTATGCTCCTTGAACCCTGTCATGACAAGGCTCCATGCAATTTTCATCACAATGATCCATTCATTTTTCATCACAATGCTCCAAGACTTCTGTAATCACAATGCTCCATGTCCTTGTCATCACAAAACTCCATGACGCATGTCATCAGAATGCTCCATTGCCTTCTCATCACAATGCTCCATGCCCTTGTAATCACATTGCTTCAAAACCCCTGTAATCTCAATGCTCCATGCCCTTGTCATCACAATGCTCCATGACACTTGTCATCACAATGTTCCAAGCCCTTGTCATCAAAATGCTCCATTACCTTTGTCATCACAATCCTCCATGACACTTGTTATCACAATGCTCCATGCCATTGTCATCACAATGGACAATGACATATGTCATCACAATGCTCCCTGACACCTGTCTTCACAATACTCCATGACCTTGTCATCACAATGTTCCATGCCCTTGTAATCACAATGCGCCATGCCCACTGTCATCACAATAATCCATGAAACATGTCAGACCAATGTTCCAGGCCCCTGTCATCACAATGATCCATGCCCTTTTCATCTCAATGCTCCAAGACCCCTGTCATCACAATGCTCCATGACCCCAGTCATCATAATGCTTCATGACCTTTGTCCTCACTATGGTCCATGCCCTCGTCACACAAGGCTCTGTGACCTTTGTCACCACAATGCTCCATGCCCTTGTCATCTCAATGCTCCATGCCCACTCTCATCACAATAATCCATGAAACTTGTCAGACCAATGTTCCATGCCCCTGTCATCACATTGCTCCATGCCCTTGTCATCACAATGCTGCATGATCCCTCTCATAACAATGTTCCGTGACTACAGTCATCACAATGATTCATGCCCTTTCTCCTCACAGTGGTCCATGCCCCCGTCACACAAGGCTCTGTCATCTTTGTCACCACAATGCTCCATGAAATTTTCATCACAAGGCTCTGTGTCCCTTGTCATCACAATGCTCCATGCCTTTGTCAGCACAATGCTCCATGACCTTTGTCATCACAAAGCTCCATGGCCCTTGGTATCACAATACTCCATGCCATTTCATCACAATGCTACATGAAACTTCTCATCATATTGCTCTATGACCTTGTCACCACAATGCTCCATGACTCTTGTCATCACATTGCACGATACTCTTCTCATCACAGTGCTCCATGCCCTTGTCATTACAGTCCTCCATGACACATGTATCACAGTGTTCCATGCCCTAGTCATCACAATGTTCCATGCCGAATCTCATCACAATAATCCATGAAATTTTCAGACCAATGTTCCATGCCCTTGTCATCACAATGCTCCATTACCCCTGTCATAATTATGCTCCATGACCCTTGTCATCACAATGCTCCAAGACCCCTGTAATCACAATGCTCAATGCCCTTGTCATCACAAAGATCCATGACACATGTCATCAGAATGCTCCATGGCCTTCTCATCACGATGCTCCATGCCCTTGTAATCACAATGCTCCAAGACCCCTGTAATCACAATATTCCATGCCCCTATTCATCAGAATGCTCCATGAGACTTGTAATCACAAGGCTGCATGGTCTTCTCATCACACTGCTCCAGGACCATGTCATCACAAAGCTCCATTCCCTTGTCATCACAATGCTCCTTGACCACTGTCATCACAAGACTCCATGAATATTTTCAGGCCAATGCTCCATGAACTTCTCATCACAATGCTCCATGACACTTGTCATCACAATGCTCCATGACCACTCTCATCACAATGCTCCATGACACCTGTCATCACAATGCTCCATGCCCCTTGTCATTACAGTGATCCATGACGCTCTTCATCATAATTATCCATAGTCTTTTCATCACAATGCTCCACGGTCTTGCTATCACAATTCTCCATGCCCTGTTCATCACAATGCTCCATGTCCCATGTCATTACAATTCTCCACGTCCTTGTCATCACAATGCTTCGTGACACTTCTCATCACAATGTTACATGATCTTGTCATCACAATTCTCCATGCACTTGTCATCGCAATGCTCTATGACCACTGTCATAGCAAGCTCCATGCGCTTGTCATCACAATGCTTCACGACGTTGTCATCACAATTCTCAATGGCCCTTGTCATCACAATGCTCCATGCCCTTGTCATCACAATGCTCCATGACACTTGTCATCACAATGTTCTAAGCCCTTGTCATGAAAATGCTCCATTACCTTTGTCATCACAATCCTCCATGACACTTGGTATCACAATGCTCCATGCCATTGTCATCACAATGGACAATGACATATGTCCTCACAATGCTCCCTGACACCTGTCTTCACAATAATCCATGACCTTGTCATCACAATGTTCCATGCCCTTGTCATCACAATGCACCATGCCCACTCTCATCACAATAATACATAAATCTTGTCATCATAATGCTCCATGACCCCTGTCATCACAATGCTCCGTGACTCCAGTCATCACAATGCTTCATGACCTTTGTCATCACAGTGGTCCATGCCCTCTTCAAACAAGGCTCTGTGATCTTTTTCACCACAATGCTCCATGAATATTTCATCACAACGCTCTGTGTCCCTTGTCATTAAAATGCTCCATGCGTTTGTTACCACAATGCTCCATGCCCTAGTCATCACAATGCTTCATGCCCACTGTCATCACAATAATCCAAGAAACTTGTCAGACCAATGTTCCATGCCCCTGTCATCACATTGCTCCATGCCCTTGTCATCAAAATGCTCCATGACCCCTTTCACCACAATGCTCCGTGAATCCAGTCATCACAATGCTTCATGACCTATCTCATCACTATGGTCCATGCCCTCGTCACACAAGGCTCTGTGATCTTTTTCACCACAATGCTACATGAACTTTTCATCACGTCATCACAAGACTCCCTGTCACCTGTCTTCACAATATTCCATGACCTTGAAATCACAATGCTCCATGCCCTTGTCATCAAAATGCACCATGTCCACCATCATCACAATAATCAATGAAACTTTTTAGACCAATTTTGAATGCCACTGTCATCACAAAGCTCCAAGACGCAAGTCATCAGAATGCTCCATGGCCTTCTCATCTCAATTCTCCATGCCCTTGTCATCACATTGCTCCAAGACAACTTTAATCACTATGCTCCATGCCCCTTTTCATCTCAATGCTCCATGAACCCTGTCATCACAATGCACCATGACCATCATCATAATGCTTCATGCTATTGTCATCACAATGAAATCAAAATGCTCCATGACCCCTGTCATCACAATGTTCCAAACCCTTGTGATCACAATGGTCCATAACACTTGTCATCACAATGCCCCATGACGCTCGTCATCACAATTATCCATGGTATTCTCATCACAATGCTCCATGACCTTTGTCATCACAATGCTCAATACACTTGTCATCACAATGCTCCCTGACACTTGTCATCAGTATGCTCCTTGAACCCTGTCATGACAAGGCTCCATGCCTTTTCCATCACAATGATCCATGCCCTTTTCATCACAATGCTCCAAGACCCCTGTAATCACAATGCCCCATGCCCTTCTCATCACAAAGCTCCATGACACATGTCATCAGAACGCTCCATGGTCTTCTCATCCAAATGCTCCATGCCCTTGTCATCACAATGCTCCAAGACCCCTGTAATCACAATTCTCCATGCACATTTTCATCAGAATGCTCCATGAGACTTGTCATCACAAGGCTCCATGGTCTTCTCATTACAATGCTCCAGGGCCTTGTCATCACAATGCTCCATGACCCGTGTCATCACAATACTCAATGAACATTTTCAGCCCAAAGCTCCATGACCTTCTCTTCTCACTTCTACATGACCCTTGTCATCACAATGCTCCATGACCACTGTCATCACAACCCTCCATGACCCCTGACAACACAGTGATCCGGCACTCTTGTCATCAAAATGCTCCATAACCCTTGTCATCAAAATGATCCATGCCCTTGTCATCCCAATGCTCCATGACCCCTGTAATCACAATGCTCCGTGACGCTTGTCTTCACAGTGCTCCGTGACCCTTGTCATCACAATGCTCCATGCCTTTGTCAGCAAAATGCTCCATGACCTTGTCATCACAGTCCTCCATGACCCTTGGGATCACATTGCAACATGCTCTTGTTATCTCTGTCTTTATTTTCTGGTTTTTACAGATTTTCAGGTGTCCCTTTTGACCGGTGGGAAGTGACAATTCTTTGTAGTGTGGATTTGCATTGAGGGCTTGCTTGATTGGCCAAAAAGGGCGTATTCATTTTCTCCTGGATATATTCAGCAGAAAATGCATACACCCTTTTTGGCCAAGTGCATCATTGTCGAAGTTGTTACGCTTTTCCTGTGCTTTAAAGACAATTCCAATTTACCACTTGAAATATGTTTTGTGCAATTCTGCCTCATTTTCAAGTCTGCTTCGTTGCCTTCCCTCAACAGATTTTTGGAAGATAGTTGTCCTTTATAACTCTGCAGGTTTGTGAATTGCTGTGCCCCTCAGCTCCAATTTTCAACGCGAGTTTTTGTGAGCTGACCGCAAATCCACAAATTTGCTACAGGACCTAAACTGGTTCCGGGGGTGCAGGATGACGCTTTGGATAATTCTTCCTTCCAGTCGGGAAATTAGAGTGACATGTGTCCGTCCAAATGCCTACAGCTACTCTCTGATTGGTTCTCCCTCTTCCCTTTCATCCACTGCACAATTTGCAAACTGTGCGAAGCAGGACCTTATAGGGGCTGACTCTCCAAGTTGGGAGATTGATAGTAAAGCAGTTGGAATGCCAAACTGGAGCACAAGAAGGGGAAAAATTAGGAGCCTTTTAGAAATCATTTGCCATCACATGGTGTCCATTCCCTAGGTTTCCCATACATGTTATAACTGTAGTGATATTCCCTTCTACCTGGAGAGTTGGGACCCATGGAATGGGTGGCATGCATTACTTCTTTAAAGGGTCTGCATTTTCTCACCCAATCTCAACAGTCCTCTCAGCCCCAAGTGTCCAGCCTTATGACTCATCTAGCTGTCTTTGCAGATGGGGTCATTCCAGGTTTCATCAGATCCCCTGAAGGAATTGTGTAAGAATTTCGCTGTTTTTTTTTTGTTTGTTTTGTTTTTGAAATTCATTTTTATAATGGGGTTGAGCTGATTTTCACCGACATGTTTATGCCTGTCTAGACACACTTGATTCCCTTATGGAGACATATCAATATATAGGTTTTAAGTTTCTTACTAGTCAGATATATTCCTGTGCTGGGAATTGGGATTTTGAGTCCCGTTCACTGAGGAAGGTGTAGGTTTTGTCTATTCTGTATTTGCTTCATGGAATGGTACATGTGCTAATATCAAACTCTGGTTTTATGCATCACCCCAACTCTCCTTCCCCCTTAAGCAAGAATAAGAGTGTTTTCTCAATGTGAGAGTCTGTTCTCTTTCCTCAGTTCATGTGTAGCCATGTTTACAGGACCTTCATAAGTGATATATTTTGATAAGTTTCTTTTTCTGTGTGACTTATTTCACTTAGAATCGTCGTACCTAAATCCACTCATTATGCTGCTACTGGCCTTATGACATTGATTTCATTTCTGAGTGATATTCAATTGTACAAAATTACCACAAGTTCTTTACGCAATTTTCTCTTTCCTGGAATATTTAAGTTGTACTGATGTTGAGGTTCTTGTATGCAGAGCAGCCATAAATTTTGGGGTGCCTGTGTCTTGCTGATATTTAGTCTTCCCAAGTTATATGCCCATGAGTGGAAGTGCCCTATGCTCGGTAGCTTTGTATTTTAGATGTTTTAGGAAACAGCTTACACTTCTTCAGAGTGGCTCTTGGATATTTATACCCCACCCATCAGCGTGACTAGCTCCCTGTTCTCCATGGCCTCTCCTGCATTTCTGGTTTGTACACATTTTTTGGATGGCCTTTCTGAGCAGTGGAAATTGAGAATTCTTTGTTGTGCAGATATGCATTTCCCGCTTGCTTGGTTGGCCAAAAAGTCTGTATGTGTTTTTTTCCTGAAGTTATTCATGAAAAATCGCATACACCCTTTTGCCCAACTACAACATTTTAGAAATTCTGCTGCTTTTCTTATGCTTTAAATATGAGTCCAATCTCCCTTTTGAAATCTGTTTCCTGCAATTCTGCCTCTCATTCAGATCCTCTTCGTTGCCTTACCTGAATATATTTTTGGACGTTGGTTATCATTTTTATCTTTGCATGTCTTTGAATTGTCTGCTTCTGAGCTCGATTTTGGAACTCGCTTTTTTTGTGAGCTGGCCGCCAAACCATTGTATTGCTTCCGGCCCTATTCTGGTTCTGGGGAGGCAGGCTGAACCTTTGGTTAATTCTTCTTCCTAATGGGAAATTAGAGTGACATGTGCCTGTCAAAACTCCTACAGCTAGTCTCTCATTGGTTCCCCCTCTTCCCGTTTATCCTCTGCACAAATTGAAAACTGTGTGAAACAGGAGGTTAAAGGTGCTGATTCTCCAAGTGGGGAGATTGTTAGTAATTTGGCTGGAATGGCGAACCCCAGCACCAGGAGATCAAAAATGAGGTGCATTTTAGACACCATTCCTGATCACATGGTGTACATTCGTCTCGGTCTCCCAGGCATGTTTTCGCTGTCAGAAGATTCCCTTGAACCTGCAGATTTGGGACCCATGGAATGGAAATCAGGCAGTATTTCTTTTAAAGTTCTGCATTTCCTCACCCAGCCTCTCTAACATCTCTTAGTGTGCAAAGCTTCCAGCCTTATATATCATCCTGCTGTGGGTCTACATGTGTTCAATCCATGTTACATCATAGCCCTTCAACAAAAGTTGTAAGAATTTTTGTCTGTCTCACTGTTTTTCTAAATATTTTTAAATTTAATTTTATATTTGTTACAGCTGATTTTCAAAGCTCTGTTTTTTGCTGCTGTACATCCACTTGATTCATGTACTGTGAGACAACAATAAATTCTTTTTCAGATGCTTACCATTCATATGTATTATTTTCCAGTGACTTGAGTGGGCTGAGTGCAGTTCTTTGAGGTACGGTGTAGGCCTTGTCAGTTATTCAATTTGGTACTTGGAATGGTATCTTTGCTAATTTCAACCTCCTGGATGATACCTCACCTTTCCTCACCTTTCCATTTAGCAGCCTTATGTCTATTTTCTACATATTTGACTATGTTTCTGTTTTGTAATTTATTTCTTGTGTAGCCATTTTTGATTCCATCTTTAAGTGACATCTTATGATATGTGTCTTTTTCTTTCTGACATACGTCACGTAGAATGATCGTATGTAAATCCTCCAGAGTTGTTACAACTGGCCTTATTTCATTGATTTCTGGATGAGTAATATTCCCCTCTACATAAGTAAACCATCTACATAAGCAGCCCTAAAATTTGGTGTGGCTCTATCTTATTGATTTTCAGTTTTCCCAAGGTATATTCCCTAGACTGGAAGTGCCCTTGGCTCTGCAGCTCTGTTGTTTCCTTGCTTTAGGGAACACAGTGCACTCCTCCAGAGAGGCAGTTGGCAATTTACATCCTGTCCTTCAGCATAACCAGGCTCCCTGTTCTCCAGGGCCTATCTTGCCTTTCTGGTTTTTACACATTTTGCGGATGGCCCTTTTGACCGGTGGGAAGTGATACTTCATTGTAGTGCAGATTTGCATTGCCCGCTTGCTTGCTTGGCCAAAAGGCACGTATGTGTTTTCTCCTGAATATATTCAGGTGAAAAGGCATACGCCCTTTTTGGACAAGTGCATCATTGTCGAAGTTGTGCCCCTATTCCTGTGCTTTAAATGTGATTCCAATGTACCTCTTGAAATCTGTTTCCTGCTATTGTGGCTCGCTTTCAAGTCTGCCACGTTGCCTTCCCTCAAGAGATTTTCAGACAATTGTTGTCCTTTACTACTCTGCCAGTTTGTGCATTGCTGTGCCCCTGAGCTCCATTTTTCAACTCGTTTTTTGTGAGCTGACCGCAAGTCCAAAATTTTGGTGCAGGACCTAAACTGGTTCCTGGCGGGTGTCTGAGACTTTGGTTAATTCTTCTTCCTGCTGGGAAATTAGAATGACATGCGCCCGTCCAAATGCCTAACAGCTACTCTCTCATTGGTTCTCCCTCTTCCCTTTCATCCTCTACAAAATTGGCCACCTGTGAGAACAAGGAGGTTAAAGGGCCTGTCTCTCCAAGTTGGGAGATTGATAGTAAAGCAGTTGGAAAGTCAACCTGGAGCACCAGGAGAGGGATTATTAGTTGAGTTTTAGAAACTTTTCGTATTCAGAGTGTGTCCATTTTCTAGGTTTCCAGTACATGTTATAGCTGTAGTAATATTCCCTTCAATCTGGAGAGTTAGGACCCTTGGAATGTGTGCCACGCATTATTGCTTTAAAGGGTCTGAATTTGCTCACCGAATCTCACCAATCCTCTCAGTCGCAAGTGTCCAGCCTTATGCAACATCCAGCAGTCATTGTAGATATGGTCATTCCAGGTTTCATCAGAAACCCTGAAGGAATTGTAAAGAATTTCCCTGTTTTTTTGTTTTGTTTTTGAAATTCCTTTTTATAGGGGGTTTGAGCTGATTCTCACTGCCATGTATATGGCAGTCAAGACACACTTCATTCCCTTATGGAGACATATCAATACATATGTTTTAAGTTTCTTACTAGTCAGATATATACCTCTGCGGGAAATATGGGGTTTTGAGTGCATTTCACTAAGGAAAGTGTAGGGATTTTCTATTCCGTAGATGGTTTTTGGAATGGTACATGTACTAATATCAAACTCTGGTTTTATGCATCACCCCACCTCTCCTTCCCCCTTAAGCCGGCATAAGAGTGTTTTCTATATGTGAGACTCTGTTCTGTTTCCTAACTCAGTTCATGTGTAGCCATGTTACAGGACCTTCATAAGTGATATCTTATGATAAGTTTCTTTTTCTCTGTGACATATTTCACTTAGAATCATCGTACCTGAATCCACTCATTTTGCTTCTACTGGCCTTATGACATTGATTTCATGGCTGACTGATATTCCATCGTATGTAAGTACCACAATTTCTTGAACCATTTTTGTCTTACCTGGGATATTTAAGGTGTACCCAAGTTGAGGTTCTTGTAAGCAGTGCAGCCCTAAATTTTGGGTGGCTATGACTTATTCATTTTCAGTTTTCCCAAGGTATACTCCCTAGACTGGAAGTGCCCTTGGCTCTGTAGCTCTGTTGTTTCCTTGTTTTTGGGAACACAGTGCACTCCTCCAGAGAGGCAGTTGGCAATTTACATCCTGTCCATCAGCTAAACTAGGCTCCCTGTTCTCCAGGGCGTATCTTGCCTTTCTGGATTTTACACATTTTGCGGATGTCCCTTTTGACCAGTGGGAAGTGATACTTCTTTGTAGTGCAGATTTGCATTGCCCGCTGCTTGCATGGCCAAAAAGCGCGTATGCGTTTTCTGATGAATATATTCAGGAGAAAACGCATAAGCCCTTTTTGGCCAAGTGCATCATTGTCGAAGTTGTGCCCCTCTTCCTGTGTTTTAAAGGCGATTCCAATGTACCTCTTGAAATCTGTTTCCTGTTATTCTGGCTCGCTTTCAAGTCCGTGACGTTGCCTTCCCTCAACAGATTTTCGGACGATTGTTGTCCTTTACTACTATGCCAGTTTGTGCATTGCTGCCCCTGAGCTCCATTTTTCAACTCGTTTTTTGTGAGCTGACCGCAAGTCCAAAATTTTGGTTCAGGACCTGTACTGGTTCCAGGCGGGTGTCTGAGAATTTGGTTAATTCTTCTTCCTGCCAGGAAATTAGAATGACATGTGCCCGTTCAAATGCCTAACAGCTACTCTCTCATTGGTTCTCCCTCTTCCCTTTCATCCTCTACAAAATTGGCCACCTGTGAGAACCAGGAGGTTAAAGGGGATGTCTCTCCAACTTGAGAGATTGATAGTAAAGGAGTTGGAATGTCAATCCGGAGCACCAGGAGAGGGATTATTAGTTGAGTTTTAGAAACCTTTCGTATTCACAGTGTGTCCATTCTCTAGGTTTCCCGTACATGTTATAGCTGTAGTAATATTCCCTTCAACCTGGAAAGTTGGGACCCTTGGAATGTGTGCCACGCGTTATTGCTTTAAAGGGTCTGCATTTGCTCACCGAATCTCACAAATCCTCTCAGTCCCAAGTGTCCAGCCTTATGCCACATCCAGCTCTCGTTGTAGATAGTGTCATTCCAGGTTTCATCAGAGCCACTGAAGGAATTGTAAAGAATTTCCCAGTTTATTTTGTTTTGTTTTTGAAATTCCTTTTTATAGTGGGTTTGAACTGATTCTCACTGTCAAGTTTAGGCCAGTCTAGAGAAACTTGATTCCCTTACGGAGACATATCAATACATAGGTTTTAAGATTCTTACCTGTCAGATATATTCCTCTGTGGGAAATATGGGGATTTCAGTCCCTTTCACTGAGGAAACTGTAGGTCTTGTCTATTCCGTATTTGGTTTTTGGAACGGTACCTGTACTAATATCAAACTCTGGTTTTATGAATCACCCTACTTCTCCTTCCTCCTTAAGCAGGCATAAGAGAGTTTTCTAAATGTGAGACTCTGTTCTCTTTCCTAACTCAGTTCATGTGTAGCCATGTTTACAGGACCTTCATAAGTGATATCTTATGATAAGTTTCATTTTCTCTTTGACTTATTTCACTTAGAATCATCGTACCAGAATCCACTCATTTTGAAGCTACTGGCCTTATGACATTGATTTCATGGCTGACTGATATTCCATCGTACGTAAGTAACACAATTTCTTGAAACATTTTTGTCTTTCCTCGTATATTTAAGGTGTACCCAAGTTGAGGTTATTGTAAGCAGTGTAGCCCTAAGTTTTGGGGTGGCTCTGTCTTATTGATTTTCCGTTTTCCCAAGGTATATCCCCTAGACTGGAATTGCTCTTTGCTCCGTACCTCTGTTGTTTACATGTTTTAGGGAACACAATGCACTCCTCCAGAGAGGCAGTTTGCAATTTACTTCCTTTCCATCAGCATAACTAGGCTCCCTGTTCTCCAGGGCCTATCTTGCCTTTCTGGTTTTTACATATTATGTGGATGTCCCTTTTGACTGGTGGGATGTGATACTTCGTTGTAGTGCAGATTTGCATTGGCCGCTTGCTTGCTTGGCCAAAAAGCGCGTATGCGTTTTCTCCTGAATATATTCAGGAGAAAACACATACGGGCTTTTGGGCCATGTGCATCATTGTCAAAGTTGTGCCCCTACTCCTGTGCTTTAAAGGCGATTCCAATGTACCTCTTGAAATCTGTTTCCTGCTATTCTGGCTTGCTTTCAAGTCCACGTCGTTGCCTTCCCTCAACAGATTTTCGGATGATTGTTGTCCTTTACTACTCTGCCAGTTTGTGCATTGCAGCCCCTGAGCTCCATTTTTCAACTCGTTTTTTGTGAGCTGACCACAAGTCCAAAATTTTGGTTCAGGACCTATACTGGTTCCCGGGGGGTGTCTGAGACTTTGTTAATTCTTCTTCCTCCCGGGAAATTAGAGTGACATGTGCCCGTCCAAGTGCTTAACAGCTATTCTCTCATTGTTTCTCCCTCTCCCCTTTCATCCTCTGCCAAATTGGCAACCTGTGCGAACCAGGAGGTTAAAGGGTCTGTCTCTCCAATTTGGCAGATTGATAGTAAAGCAGTTGGAAAGTCAAACCGGAGCACCAGGAGACGGACTATTAGTTGAGTTTTAGAACCCTTTCGTATTCACAGTGTGTCCATTCTCTAGGTTTCCCGTACATGTTATAGCTGTAGTAATATTACCTTCAACCTGGAGAGTTGGGAACTTTGGAATGTGTGCAACGCATTATTGCTATAAAGAGTCTGCATTTGCTCACCGAATCTCACCAATCCTCTCAGTCCCAAGAGTCCAGACTTATGCCATATCCAGCTGTCGTTGTAGATAGGGTCATTCCAGGTTTCATCAAAGCCCCTGAAGTAATTGTAAAGAATTTCCCTGTTTTTTTGTTTTGTTTTTGAAATTCCTTTTTATAGTGGGTTTCAGCTGATTCTCACTGCCATGTTTACGCCAGTCTAGATACACTTGATTCCCTTACGGAGACATATCAATACATAGATTTTAAGATTCTTACCAGTCAGATATATTCCTCTGCGGGAAATATGGCGTTTTGAATCCCTTTCACTGAGGAAAGTGTAGGTCTTGTCTATTCCGTATTTAGTTTTTGGAACGTTACATGTACTAATATCAAACTCTGGTTTTATGCATCACCCCACCTCTCCTTCCCCCTTAAGCAGACATAAGAGTATTTTCTAAATGTGAGGCTCTGTTCTCCTTCCTAACTCAGTTCATGTGTAGCCATGTTTACAGGACCTTCATAAGTGATATCTTATGATAAATTTATTTTTGTCTGTGACTTATTTCACTTAGAATCATCGTACCTGAATCCACTCATTTTGCTGCTACTGGCCTTATGACATTGATTTCGAGGCGGAGGGATATTACATCGTAGGTAAATACGACAATTTTTTGAACCATATTTGTCTTTCCTGGGATATTTAAGGTGTACCCAAGTTGATGTTCTTGTAAGCAGTGCAGCCCTAAATTTTGGGGTGGCTCTGTCTTATTGGTTTTCAATTTTCCCAAGGTATATTCCCTAGACTGGAAGTGCCCTTGGCTTTGTAGCTCTGTTGTTTACTTGTTTTAGGGAACACAAGGCACTCCTCCAGAGAGGCAGTTGGCAATTTACATCCTGCCCACCAGCATAAGTAGGCTCCCTGTTCTCCAGGGCCTGTCTTACTTTTCTGCTTTTTACACATTTTGTGGATGTCCCTTTTGACTGGTGGGAAGTGACACATCATTGTAGTGTAGATTTGCATTGCCCGCTTGCTTGCTTGTACAAAAAGGCTGTATGCGTTTTCTCCTGAATATATTCAGGAGAAAACATATACGCCCTTTCTGGCCAAGTGCATCATTGTCGAAGTTGTGCCCTTCTTCCTGTGCTTTAAAGGTGATTCCAATGTACCTCTTCAAATCTGTTTCCTGCTATTCTGTCTCGCTTTGAAGTCCGCCTCGTTGCCTTCCCTCAACTGATTTTTTGACGATTTTTGTCCTTTATTTCTCTGACAGTTTGTGCTTTGCTGTCCCCCTTAACTCCATTTTTCAACTCGTTTTTTGTGAGCTGACCGCAAGTCCAAAGTTTTGGTTCAGGACCTATACTGGTTCCCGGCGGGTGGCTGAGACTTTGGTTAATTCTTCTTCCTGCCGGGAAATTAGAGTGACATGTGCCCGTCCAAATGCCTAACAGCTACTCTCTCATTGGTTCTCCCTCTTCCCTTTCATTCTCTGCCAAATTGGCAACATGTGCGATCCAGGAGGTTAAAGGGGCTGTCTTTCCAAGTTGGGAGATTGATAGTAAAGCAGTTGGAAAGTCAAACCGGAGCACCAGGAGAGGGACTATTAGTTGAGTTTTAGAAACCTTTCATATTCACAGTGTGTCCATTCTCTAGGTTTCCCGTACATGTTATAGCTGTAGTAATATTCCCTTCAACCTGGAGAGTTGGGACCATTGAAATGTTTGCCACACGTTATTGCTTTAAATGGTATTCATTTGCTCACCGAATCTCACCAGTCCTCTCAGTCCCAAGTGTCCAGCCTTATGCCACATCCAGCTGTCGTTGTAGATAGGGTCATTCCAGGTTTCATCAGAGCCCCTGAAGGAATTGTAAAGAATTTCCCAGTTTTTTTGTTTTGTATTTGAAATTCCTTTTTATACTGGGTTTGAGCTGATTCTCACTGCCATGTTTTTGGCAGTCAAGACACACTTCATTCCCTTATGGAGACATATCAATACATAGGTTTTAATATTCTTACTACTCTGATATATTCCTCTGCGGGGAATATGGGTGTTCAGTCCCGTTCACTGAGGAAGGAGTAGGTCTTGTCTATTCTGTATTTTGATTATGGAACTGTACCTGTGCTAATATCAAACTCTGGTATTGTACATCTCCCCACCTCTCTTTCCCCTTAAGCAGGCATAAGTATGTTTTCTAAATGTGAGACACTGTTCTCTTTCCTAATTCAGTTCATATGTAGCCATGTTTTCATTTTCTTCATAAGTGATATCTTATGTCAGAATGCTCCATGGCTCTTGTCATCATAATGCTCTATGATGCTCATCAACACAGTTATCCATGGTCTTCTCATCACAATGCTCCACAGTCTTGCCATCACATTGCTCCATGCCCTGATCATCACAATGCTCCTTTACCTTTGTCATCACAATCGTCCATGACATGTGTCATAACAATGCTCCATGTCATTGGCATCACGATGGACCATGACATATGTCATCACAATGCTCCATGTCATTGGCATCACGATGGACCATGACATATGTCATCACAATGCTCCCTGACAACTGTCTTCACTATAATCCATGACGTTGTCATCACAATGTTCCATGCTCTTGTCATCACAATGCACCAGGCCCACTCTCATCACAATAATCCATGAAACTTGTCAGACCAATGATCCATGCCCCTGTCATCACAATGCTCCATGCACTTGACATCCCAATGCTCCATGACCCTTGTCATCACAATGCTCCATGACTCCATTCATCACAATGCTTCATGATCTTTGTCATCTCAATGGTCAATGCCCTCTTCATCACAAGGCTCTGTGACCTGTGTCACCAAAATGCAACATGAACTTTTCATCACAGTGCTCCATGCCTTTCTCAGCACAATACTCAATGGAACTTGTCATCACAATGCTCCATGCGCTTGTCAGCAAAATGCTCCACCAGCTTGTCATCACAATGCTCCATGCACTTCTCATCAAAATGGTCTGTCACCACTGATATCACAATATTCCGTCACTAGTCATCACAATACGCCCTCACCCTTGCCATCACAATGTTCCTTGGCCGCTGTCATAAAAATACTACATGCCCTTATCATCACAGTGCTCCATGACGCCTGACATCACATTTCTCCATAACCCATGTCATCAAAATGCTCCATGACCTTTTTCGTCACAATGCTCCATGACCCCTTACCTCACCATGCTCCATAACCCATGTCATCAAAATGCTCCATGACCTCTGTCATCACAAATCTCCATGACGCTTGTTATCACAATGCTCTATGCCCTTCTCATAACAATGCCCCATGCCCTTGTCATTACAGTCCTCCATGAACCCTGTACCACAGTGTTCTGGGCCCTTGTCATCACAATGCGCCAGGCCCACTCTCATCACAATAATCCATGAAACTTTTCAGACCAGTGCCCCATGGCCTTGTCATCACAATGCTCCATTACACCTGTCATAACAATGCTCCATGACCCCTGTCATCACAATGCACCATGCCCATCACCATAATATTTCATGCTATTGTCATCACAATGAAATCAAAATGCTCAATGACCTCTGTCATCAAAACGCTCCAAACCTTTCTGATCACAGTGTTCCATAACACTTGTCATCACAATGCCCCATGAGGCTGGTCATCACAATTATCCATGGTTTTCTCATCACAATGCTCCATGATCTTTGTCATCACAATGCTCAATACACTTATCATCACAATGCTCCCTGACAGTTGTCATCAGTATGCTCCTAGAACCCTGTCATGACAAGGCTCCATGCATTTTTCATCACAATGATCCATTCCCTTTTCACCACAATGCTCTAAGCCCCTGTAATCACAATTCACCATGTCCTTGTCATCACAAAGCTCCATGACGCATGTCATCAGAATGCTCCATTGCTTCTCATCACAATGCTCCATGCCCTTGTCATCACAATTCTTCCAAACCCCTGTAATCTCAGTGCTCCATGCACCTTTTCTTCAGAATGCTCCATGACCCTTTTCATCAAAATGCTACATGGCCCCTGACATCACAATGTTCCATAACCCCTGTAATCAAAATGTTCCATGACACTTCATCAATTTGCTCCATGACCCTGTCATCACAATGCTCCCTGTCCTTCTCATCACAATGCACCACGACCTTGTCATCAAAATTCTCCATGACTTTTGTCATCACAAAACTCCATGACCCTTGGTATCACAATGCTCCATGCCATTTCATCACAATGCTCCATGAAACCTCCCATCACATTGCTCCATGCCCTTGTCAACACAATGCTCCATGACGCTTGTCATCACAATGCTCGATACACTTCTCATCACAATTCTCCATGACCTTGTCATTACAATCCACTATGACACATGTATCACAGTGTTCCGTGCCCTAGTCATCACAATGCTCCATTACCGCTGTCATAGAAATGCTCCATGACACCTGCCATCACAATGTTCCACGGCATTGTCATCGAAGTCTCCATGACCCCTGTCATCACAATACTCCATTACCGCTGTCATAGAAATGCTCCATTACCCCTGCCATCACAATGTTCCACGGCCTTGTCATCGAAGTCTCCATGACCCCTGTCATCACAATTCTCCATGAATATTTTCAGCCTAATGCTCCATGACCTTCTCATCACAATGCTCATTGACACTTGTCATCACAATGCTCCATGACCCCTCTCATCACAATGCTCCATGACACCTGTCATCACAATGCTCCATGCCCTTTGTCATTACAGTGATCCATGACACTCTTCATCATAATTATCCATGGTCTTTTCATCACAATGCTCCACGGTCTTGCCATCAGAATTCTCCATGCCCTGTTCATCACAATGCTCCATGTCCCATGTCATTACAATTCTCCAAATCCTTGTCATCACAATGCACCATGACACTTCTCATCACAATGTTATATGATCTTTTCATCACAATTCTCCATGCATTTGTCATCGCAATGCTCTATGACCCCTGTCATAGCAAGCTCCATGGGTTTGTCATCACAATGCATCATTACATTGTCATCAAATTTGTCAATGGCCCTTGTCATCACAATGCTCCATGCCCTTGTCATCACAATGCTCCTTGATCCTTGACATCACAATGTTCCAAGCCCTTGTCATCAAAATGCTCCATTACCTTTGTCATCACAATCCTCCATGACACTTGGTATCACAATGCTCCATGCCATTGTCATCACAATGGACAATGACATATGTCATCACAATGCTCCCTGACACCTGTCTTCACAATACTCCATGAGCTTGTTATCACAATGTTCCATGCACTTGTCATCACAATGCGCCATGCCAACTGTCATCACAGTAATCCATGAAACTTGTCAGACCAATGTTCCATGACCCTGTCATCACAAAGTTCCATGCCCTTGTCATCACAATGCTCCATGACCCCTGTCATCACAATGCTCCATGACTCCAGTCATCACAATGCTTCAGGACCCTTGTCATCACAGTGGTCCATGCCCTCGTCACACAAGGCTCTGTGACCTTTGTCACCACAATGCTCCATGCCCTTGTCATCACAATGCTCCAAGCCCACTGTCAACACAATAATCCAGGAAAATTTTCAGCGCAATGTTCCTTGCCCCTGTCATCACATTGCTGCATGCCCCTGTCATCACAATACTCCCTAACCTTGTCATCACAATGCTCCTTGACTCCAGTCATCACAATTATTCATGACCTTTGTCATCACAATCGTCTATGCCCTCATCATCACAAGGCTCTGTGAACTTTTTCACCACAATGCTCCATGAACTTTTCATCCCAATGCTCTGTGAGCCATGTCATCACAATTCTCCATGCCTTTGTCAGCACAATGCTCCATGACATTTGTCATCACAATGCTCCATGCCCTTGTCAGCACAATGCTCCATGACCCATGTCATCACAGTGTGCCATGCGCTTGGCATCATAGTGCTCCCCAACCTTGTCATCACAATGCTCCGTAAAACTTGTCATCACAAAGCTCCATGCACTTCACATCAAAATGCTGTCTCACCACTAATATCACAATTTTCCATCACTAGTCATCACAATATTCCCTCTCTCCTGTCATCACAATGTTTCACGGCATTGTCATCACAAGGCTCCATGACCCAAGTAATCACAATGCTCCATGCCAATATTCATCTCAATGCTCCTTGAACCTTGTCATCACAACGTACCATGCCCATCAGCATAATGCTTCACGCTATTGTCATCACAATGAAATCAAAATGCTCCATGACCTCTATCATCACAGTGCTCCAAACCCTTGTGATCACAATGCTCCATAACACTTGTCATCATAACGCCCCATGACGCTCGTCATCACAATTATCCATGCACTTCTCATCACAATGTACCATGACCTTTGTCATCACAATGTTCAATACACTTGGCATCACAATGCTCCCTGACACTTGTCATCAGTATGCTCCTTGAACACTGTCATGACAAGGCTCCATGCCTTTTTCATCACAATGATCCATTTCCTTGCCATCCCAATTCTCCATGACACCTGTAATCACAATGCTCCGTGACGCTTGTCATCACAGTGCTCCATTACCCTTGTCATCAAAATGCTCCATGCAATTGTCAGCAAAATGCAACATGACCTCGTCATCACAATGCTCCATGCACTTGTCATCAAAATACTCTATTCCCATTGTCATCAAAATCCTCCATGAACCTTGGGTTCACATTGCTTCATGCCATGTCATGACAATGCTCCATGCTACTTGAAATGAAAATGATCCATGACCTCTGTCATCACAATGCTCCAAACCCTTGTGATCACAATGTTCCATAACACTTGTCATCACAAACCTCCATGATGCCTGTCATCACAATGCTCCATGACCATTGTCTTCACAATGCTCAATACACTTGTCATGACAATGCTCCCTGACACTTGACGTCAGAATGCTCCTTGAAACCTGTCATGAAAAGGTTCCATGCCTTTTTCATGAGAATGCACCATGCCTTTTTCATCACAATGCTCCATGCTATTGTCATCACAATACTCCAGAAACTTGTCATCAGAATGCTCCATGACCCTTGTTATCACAATGATCCATGACACTTGTCATCACTATTCTCCATGACCCGTGTCATTACAGTGCTCGATGACACTCGTCATCAAAATGCTCCATGGTCTTGCCATCACAATGCTCCACAGACTTGCCATCACAATGCTCCATGCCCTGGACATCACAATGCTCCATGTCCCTTGTCATCACAATGTTCAATGACACTTCTGATCACCATGATACATGCTCTTGTCATCACAATCCTCCATGACACTTGGCATCACAATGCTCCATGCCATTGTCATCACAATGGACCATGACATATGCCATCACAATGCTCCCTGATAACTGTCTTCACAATAAGCCATGCACATGTCATAACAATGCTCCATGCCCTTGTCATCACAATGCTCCATGCCGTTGTCGTCACAATGCACCATGAACCCTGTCATCACGATGCTCCGTGACTCCCGTCATCACAATGTTTCATGACCTTTGTCATCACAATGGTCCATGCCCTCGTCATCAAAAGTCTCTGTGACCTTTGTCACCACAATGCTCCATGAACTTTTCATCACAATGCTCCGTGACCCTTGTCATCACAATGCTCCATGCCTTTGTCAAAAGAGTGCTCCATGACCCTTGTCATCACAATGCTCCATGCGCTTCTCAGCACAATGCTCCATGACCCATGTCATCATAATGTGCCATGCGCTTGTCATCACAATGCTCCACAACTTTGTCATCACAATGCTCCATGCACTTCTCATCAAAATGCTCTCTCACCACTAATATCACAATGTTCCATCACTAGTCATCACAATACTCCATCACCACTGTCATCACAATGTTCCATGACCCCAGTAATCACAATGCTCCATGCCCTTGTCATCACAAAGCTCCATGATTCATGTCATCACAATGCTCCATGGCCTTCTCATCACAATGCTCTATGACCTTGCCATTACAATGCTCCATTACCACTGTCATCACAATGCTCCATGACCACTGACGTCACAGCGCTCCATGACACCTGACAACACAATGATCCGGGACTCTCGTCATTAAAATGCTCCATGACAGTTGAAATCACAATGATCCATGCGCTTGTCATTCTAATGCTCCATGGCCCCTGTAATCAGAATGCTCCGTGACGCTTGTCATCTCAGTGCTCCATGACCCTTGGCAACACAATGCTCCATGCCATTGTCAACACAATGCTCCATGAAACCTATCATCACATTGTTCCATTCCCTTGTCATCACAAAGCTCCATAACACTTGTCATCACAATGCTCGATGCCCTTCTCATCACAATGCTCCATTACCATTGTCATCAAAATGCTCAATACACTTGTCATGACAATGCTCCCTGACACTTGTCGTCAGAATGCTCCTTGAACACTGTCATGAAAAGAGTCCATGCCTTTTTCATCACAATGCTCCATGCCCATTTCATCACAATGCTGCATGCCATTGTCATCACATTTCTCCACAAGCTTGTCATGAGAATGATCCATGACCCTTGTCATCACAATGTTCCATGACACCTGTCATCACAATGCTCCATGCTCCTTGTCATTACAGTGCTCCATGACGCTCATCATCACAATTATCCATGGTCTTCTCATCACAATGCTCCACGGTCTTGCCATCACAATGCACCATGCCCTGGTCATCACAATTCTACATGTCCTTCTCATCACAGTGCTCCATGACACTTCTCATCAAAATGTTACATGCTCTTGTCAATACAATTCTCCATGCACTTGTCATCGCAATGCTCCATGACCTTTGTCATGACAATGCTCCATGACACCTGCCGTCACAATGTTCCCCGGCCTTTTCATCCAAGGCTCCATGACCCTTGTCATCACAATGCTCCAAGACCCCTGTAATCACAATGTCCCATGCCTTTGTCATCACAAAGATCCATGACGCATGTCATCAGAATACTCCATGGCCTTCTCATCACAATGCTCCATGCCCTTGTCATCACAATGGTCGAAGATCCCTGTAATCACAATGCTCCATGCCCCTTTTCATTTCAATGCTCCATGACCCCTGTCATCACAATGCTCTGTGACTCCAGTCATCAAAATGATTCATGACCTTTCTCATCACAATGGTCCATGCCCCTGTCACACAAGGCTCTGTGACCATTGTCACCACAATGCTCCATGAACTTTTCATCACAGTGCTCTGTGACCCTTGTCATCACAATGCACCATGCCTTTGTCAGCACAATGATCCATGACACATGTCATCACAATGCTCCATGCGCTTTTCAGCACAATGCTCCTTGACCCATGTCATCACAATGCGCCATGCACTTGTCATCACAATGCTCCACATCCTAGTCATCACAATGCTCCATAAAACTTGTAATCACAATGCTCAATGCACTTCTCATCAAAATGCTTTCTCACCGTTGATTTCACAATGTTCCATCACTATTCATCACAATACTCCCTCAACCCTGTCATCACAATGTTCCATAACCCCAGTCATCACAATGCTACATGCCCTTATCGTCACAATGTACCAATCCCTTGTCATCAAAATGCTCCATGACCACTGTCATCACAACGCTCCATGACCCGTGACAACACAGTGATCCGGGACACTTGTCATCTGAATGCTCCATTACACTTGTCATCAAAATGATCCATGCCCTTGCCATCCCAATGCTCCATGACCCTTGTAATCACCGTGCTCCGTGACGCTTGTCATCACAGTGCTCCATGACCCTTGTCATCAAAATGTTCCGTGCATTTGTCAGCAAATTGCTACATGACCTTGTCATTACAATGCCCCATGTGCTTGTCATAACAGTACTCCATTACCATTGTCATCAAAATCCTCGATGAAACTTGGGTTCACATTGCTTCATGCCCTTGTCATCACAATGCTTCATGGTCGTTGAAATGAAAATGTTCCATGCCCTGTCTCATCACAATGCTCCAAACTCTTGTGATCACAATGTTTCATAACCCTTGTCATCACAATGCTCCATGATGCCTGTCATCACAATGCTGCATGAACTTTGTCATCACAATGCTCAATACACTTGTCATCACAATGCTCCCTGACACTTGTCGTCTGAATGCTCCTTGAAACCTGTCATGAAAAGACTCCATGCCCTTTTCATCACAATGCTCCATGCCCTTTTCATCACAATGCTCCATGCCAGTGTCATCACAATACTCCACAAGCTGGTCATAAGAAGGCTCCATGACCCCTCTCATCAAAATGATCCATGACACCTGTCATCACAATTTTCCATTCCCCTTGTCATTACAGTGCTCCATGACGCTCGTCATCACAATTACCCATGATCTTCTCATCACAATGTTCCACGGTCTTGCCATCACAACGCTGAATGCCCTGGTAATCTCAGTGCTCCATGTCCCTTGTCATCACAAATCTCCACGTCCCTCTCATCACAATGCGCCATGACACTTCTCATCACAATGTTATATGCTCTTGTCATCACAATTATTCATGCACTTGTCATCGCAATACTCCATGACCCCTGTCATAGCAAGCTCCATGTGCTTGTCATCGCAATGCTTCACAACGTCATCAAAATTCTCAATGGCCGTTGTCATCACAATGCTCCATGCCCTTGTCATCACAATGCTTCATGACACTTCTCATCACAATGCTCCAAGCCCTTGTCATCACAATGCTCCATTACATTTGTCATCACAATCCTCCATGACACGTGGTATCACAATGCTCCATGCCATTGTCATCACAATGCACCTTGACATATGTCATCACAATGCTCCCTGACACCTGTCTTCACAATAATCCATGACCTTGTCATCACAATGATCCATTCCCTTGTCATCACAAGGCGCCATGCCCACTGTCATCACAATAATCCATGAAACTTGTCAGACCAATGTTCCATGCCCCTGTCATCACAATGCTCCATGACCCTTGACAACACAATGATCCGGGACTCTAGTCATGAAAATGCTCCATGACCATTGCCATCACAATACTCCATGCCCTTGCCATCCCAATGCTACAAGACACCTGTAATCACAATGCTCCATGGCCCTTTTCATCTCAATGCTCCATGTACCCTCTCATCACAATGCACCATGCCCATCATCATAATGTTTCATGCTATTGTCATCACAATGAAATCAAAATGCTACATGACCTCTGTCATCACAATGCTCCAAACCCTTGTGATCACAATGTTCCATAACACTTGTCATCACAATGCCCCATAACGCTCATCATCACAATTATCCATGGTCTTCTCATCACAATGCTCCATAACCTTTGTCATCACAATGCTCAATACACTTGTCATCACAATGCTCCCTGACTCTTGTCATCAGTATGCTCCTTGAACCCTGTCATGACAAGGCTTCATGCCTTTTTCATCACAATGATCCCGAGCCTTTTCATCATAATGCTCCAAGACCCCTGTAATCACAATGCTCTTTGCCCTGGTCATCACAAAGCTCCATGACGCATGTCATCAGAATGCTCCTTGGCCTTCTCTCACAATTCTCCATGCCCTTGTAATCACAATGCTCCAAGACCCATGTAATCACAATGCTCCATGCCCCTTTTCATCAGAATGCTCCATGAGACTTGTCATCACAAGGCTCCATGGTCTTCTCATCACAATGCTCCATGAAGCCTCTCATCACATTGCTCCATGCCCTTGCCATAACAAAGGTCCATTACGCTTGGTACAATGCTTGATGCCCTTCTCATCACAATGCTCCATGCTCTTGTCATTACAATCTTCAATGACCCATGTATCACAGTGATCCGTGCCCTTGTCACCACAATGCTCCAGGCCCACTCTCATCACAATGCTCCATGACACTTCTCATCAAAATGTTACATGCTCTTGTCATCACAATTCTCCATACATCTGTGATCGCAATGCCCCATGACACCTGTCATAGCAAGCTCCATGCCTTTGTCATCAAAATGCTTCATACCTTGTCATTAAAATTCCCAATGTCCGTTGTCATCACAATGCTCCATGCCCCTGTCATCACAATGCTCCATGACACTTCTCATCACAATGCTCCAAGCCCTTGTCATCACAATGCTCCATTACCTTTGTCATCACAATCCTCCATGACACTTGACATCACAATGCTCCATGCCATTGTCATCTCAATGGACCGTGACATATGTCATCACAACACTCCCTGTCACCTGTCTTCACAATAATCCATGACCTTATAATCACAATGCTCCATGCCCTTGTCATCACAATGCGCCATGCCCACTGTCATCACAATAATCCATGAAACTTGTTAGACCGATTTTCCATGCCACTGTCATCACAATGCTCCATGTGCTTGTCATCACAAAGCTCCATGACACATGTCATCAGAATGCTCCATTGCCTTCTCATCACAATGCTCCATGCCATTGTCATCACAGTGCTCCAAGACAACTTTAATCACAATGCTCCATGCCCCTTTTCATCTCAATGCTCCATGAACCCTGTAATCACAATGGACCATGCCCATCATCAAAATGCTTCTTGCTATTGTCATCAAAATGAAATCAAAATGCTCCATGACCTCCGTCATCACAATGCTCCAAACCGTTGTTATCACAAAGTTCCATAACACTTGTCAACACAACGCCCCATGACGCTCGTCATCACAATTATACAGGGGTTTCTCATCACAATGCTCCATGACATTTGTCATCACAATGCTCAATACACTTGTCATCACAATGCTCCCTGACACATGTCATCAGTATGCTCCTTGAACCCTGTCATGACAAGGCTCCATGCCTTTTCCATCACAATGATTCATGCCCTTTTCATCACAATGCTCCAAGACCCCTGTAATCACAATGCTCCATGCCCTTGTCATCACAAATCTCCATGATGCATGTCATCAGAACGCTCTATGGTCTTCTCATCCAAATGCTCCGTGCCCTTGTCATCCCAATGCTCCAAGACCCTTGTAATCACAATGCTCCTTGCCCCTTTTCATCAGACTGCTCCATGAGACTTGTCATCACAAGGCTCCATGGTCTTCTCATCACAGTGCTCCAGGACCTTGTCATCACAGTGCTCCATGACCCCTGTCTGCACAATACTCCATGAATATTTTCAGCCCAAAGATCCATGAACTTCTCATCTCACTTCTCCATGACCCTTGTCATCACAATGCTCCATGACAACTGTCATCACAACCCTCCATGACCCCTGACAACACAGTGATCCGGGACTCTTGACATCAAAATGCTCCATAACCCTTGTCATCACAATGATCCATGCCCTTTTCATCCCAATGCTCCATGATCCATGTAATCACAATGCTCCATGAGGATTGTCATCACAGTGCTCCGTGACCCTTGTCATCAAAATGCTCCATGCCTTTGTCAGCACAATGCTACATGGCCTTGTCATCACAATCCTCCATGACCCCTGGGATCACATTGCAACATGCTCTTGTCATCTCTGTCTTTATTTTCTGGTTTTTACGGATTTTCCGATGTCCCTTTTGACCGGTGGGAAGTGACAATTCTTTGTAGTGTGGATTTGTATTGCGGGGATGCCTGATTGGCCAGAAAGGGCGTATGCCTTTTCTCCTGAATATATTCAGCAGAAAATGCATACGCCCTTTTTGGCCAAGTGCATCATTGTCGAAGTTGTTACGCTTTTCCTGTGCTTAAAGGCGATTCCAGTTTAACTCTTGAAATATGTTTTCTGCAATTCGGCCTCATTTTCAAGTCTGCTTCGTTGCCTTCCCTCAACAGATTTTTGGAAGAGAGTTGTCCTTTATAACTCTGCAGGTTTGTGAATTGCTGTGCCCCTGAGCTCCAATTTTCAACTCGTGTTTTTGTGGGCTGACCGCAAATCTACAATTTTGCTACAGGACCTATACTGGTTCCGGGGGTGCAGGCTGACGCTTTGGTTAATTCTTCCTTCCGGACGGGGAATTAGAGTGACATGTGTCCCTCCAAATGCCTACAGCTACTCTCTGATTGGTTCTCCCTCTTTCCTTTCATCCACTGCAAAATTTGCAAACTGTGCGAACCAGTAGCTTATAGGGGCTGACTCTCCAGGTTGGGAGATTGATAGTAAAGCAGTTGGATTGCCAAACTGGAGCACAAGGAGAGGAAAAATTACGAGCCTTTAAGAAATCTTTTGCCATCACAGGGTGTCCATTCTCTAGGTTTCCCATACATGTTATAACTGTATTGATATTCCCTTCTACCTGGAGAGTTGGGACCCATGGAATTGGTGGCATGCATTACTGCTTTAAAGGATCTGCATTTTCTCACCCAATCTCAGAAGTCCTCTCAGCCCCAAGTGTCCAGACTTATGTCTCATCTAGCTGTCTTTGCAGATAGGGTCGTTCCAGGTATCATCAGAACCCCTGAAGGAATTGTGTAAGAATTTCGCTCTTTTTTTTTGTTTTGTTTTGTTTTTGAAATTCATTTTTATAATGGGGTTGAGCTGATTTTCACCGACGTGTTTATGCCTGTATAGACACACTTGATTCCCTTATGGAGACATATCAATATATAGGTTTTAAGATTCTTACTAGTCAGATATATTCCTCTGTGTGGAATAGGGGTGTTGAGTCCCGTTCACAGAGGAAGGTGTAGGATTTGTCTATTCTGTATTTGCTTCATGGAATGGTACCAGTGCTAATATCAAAGTCTGGTTTTATGCATCACCCCACCTCTCCTTTACCCTTAAGCAGGCGTAAGAGTGTTTTCTCAATGTGAGACTCTGTTCTCTTTCCTAACTCAGTTCATGTGTAGCCATGTTTACAGGACCTTCATAAGTGATATCTTATAATAAGTTTCTTTTTCTGTGTGACTTATTTCACTTAGAATCATCGTACCTAAATCCACTCATTATGCTGCTACTGGCCTTATGACATTGATTTCATGTCTGAGTGATAGTCCGTTGTACAAAATTACCACAAGTTCTTTACGCAATTTTCTCTTTCCTGGAATACTTAAGTTGTACTGAAGTTGAGGTTCTTGTATGCAGAGCAGCCTTAAATTTTGGGGTGCCTGTATCTTGTTGATATTTAGTCTTCCCAAGTTATATGCCCATGAGTGGAAGTGCCCTATGCTCAGTAGCTTTGTATTTTAGATGTTTTAGGAAACAGCATACACTTCTTCAGAGTGGGTCTTGGATATCTATACCACACCCATCAGCGTGACTATGTCCCTGTTCTCCATGCCCTCTCCTGCATTTCTGGTTTGTACACATTTTTTGGATGGCCTTTCTGAGCAGTGGAAATTGAGACTTCTTTGTTGTGCGGATTTGCATTTCCTGCTTGTTTGGTTGGCCAAAATCTCTGTATGTGTTTTTTTACTAAAGATATTCACGAAAAAAACGCATACACCCTTTTGCCCAACTGCATCATTTTAGAAATTCTGCTGCTTTTCATATGCTTTAAATGTGAGTCAAATCTACCTTTTGAAATCTGTTTCCTGCAATTCTGCCTCTCAATCAGATCCTCTTCGTTGCCTTACCTGAATCTATTTTTGGACATTGGTTATCATTTTTATCTTTGCAGGTTTGAATTGTTTGCTCCTGAGCCCCATTTTGCAACTCGCATTTTTTGTGAGCTGGCCGCCAAACCATTGTATTGCTTCCGGCCCTATTCTAGTTCTGGGGAGGCAGGTTTAGCCTTTGGTTAATTCTTCTTCCTAATGGGAAATTAGAGTGACATGTGCCTGTCAAAACTCCTACAGCTAGTCTCTCATTGGTTCCCCCTCTTCCCGTTTATCCTCTGCACAAATTGCAAACTGTGTGAAACAGGAGGTTAAAGGTGCTGATTCTCCAAGTGGGGAGATTGTTAGTAATTTGGCTGGAATGGCGAACCCCAGCACCAGGAGATCAAAAATGAGGTGTATTTTAGACACCTTTACTTGTCACACGGTGTATATTCGTCTCAGTTTTCCAGGCATGTTTTTGCTGTCGGAAGATTCCCTTGAACCTGCAGATTTCGGACCCAAGGAATGGGAATCAGGCAGTATTAATTTAAAAGGTCTGCCTTTACTCACCCAGGCTCTCTAACATCTCTTAGCATGCATAGCTTCCTGCCTTATATATCATCCTGCTGTGGGTCTACATGTGTTCAATCCATGTTACATCGTAGCCCATCAACAAAAGTTGTAAGAAGTTTTGTCTGTCTCACTGTTTTTATAAATATTTTTAAATTTATTTTTATATTGGTTACAGCTGATTTTCAAAGCTCTGTTTTTTGCTGCTGTACATCCACTTGATTCATGTACTCTGAGAAAACAATAAATTCTTTATCAGATTCTTACCAGTCATATGTATTATTTTGAGTGACTTGAGTGGGCTGAGTGCAGTTCTTTGATGTACCGTGTAGGCCTTGTCTGTTATTCAATTTGGTACTTGGAATGGTATATTTGCTAATTTCAACCTCCTGGATAATACCTCACCCTTCCCCACCTTTCCCATTTAGTAGCCTTATGTCTATTTTCTACATATTTGACTATGTTTCTGTTTTGTAATTTATTTCATGTGTAGCCATTTCTGATTCCACCTCTAAGTGACATCTTATGATATGTGTCTTTTTCTTTCTGACATACGTAACTTAGAATGATCGTATGTAACTCCTCCAGAGTTGTTACAACTGGCCTTATTTCATTGATTTCTGGGTGAGTAATATTCCACTCTACATAAGTACCCCATCTCTTTTATCAATTTTATCCTCCCAGGGACATTTAGGTTATATCCAAGTTGAGGCCGTTTTTAACAGAGAGGTGGTAAACGTTGGGTTGCCTGTTTTCTGTTGATTTTTGTTTTTCCCAAGGTATACGCCCATGAGTGCAAGTGCCCTATGCTCTGTAGCTCATTTTTTAGATGTTTTAGCAAACACAATACACTTCTCCAGAGTGGCCGTTGGCAAATTACATTAGCAATATCAGCCTCAGAGTGCTCCCTTTTCTCCTCACCCTGTCCTATATATCTGGTGTTTACACTTTATGTGGATGGCCCTTCTGACTGAAGTGAAGTGATACATTTTGTAGTATAGATTTCCAGTGCCCACCTGTTTGGTTGGATAAAATGTGTGTATGGCCTTTACTTGAATATATTCAGAAGAAAATGCATACGCCCTTTTTGGCCAACTGCATCATTGGCGATGTTCAGCCCCTTTTCTTGTGCTTTAATGGGGAGTCCTTTCTTCCTCCTCAAATCTGTTTCCTGCAACTCTCCCTTGCTTACAAGTCCTTTTCTGTGACTTACCTCAAGACATTTTTTGACGATAGATATTTTCAACTCTGCAGTTTCATGAATTTTAGTGCCCCTGAGTTCCATTTTTCAACTTGTGTTTTTGGAAACTGGACAGAAAACAGCGGGATTTCCTCTAGCCCTATTCTGTTTCTGTGGGCAATTCTAGCCTTTGATGAATTTGTCTTCCGGATTGGAAATTAGAGTGGGATGTGCCTGTCTGAACACCTAGGACATGTCTCTAATTTTTTCTCATCCTTCCGCTTCATCCTCCAGAGAAATTCCAAACTGTGTGCAACAGGATGTTGACGGTGCTGATATCCCCAAGTGAGGAGATTGTTAGGAAAGATGCTGGAGGGGTGAACCCGAGCACCAGGCGAAGAGGAGATGAGGTGCCTTTTCCAAACTGTTTCCGATCAAACGGTGTACCATCTTCTAGGTGTGACAGGCATGTTTTAGCCATAGGAAGGGTCCCTTGCATGTACGGAGAACACCAGGAATTTTTTCAAATCAGTGCCTCCCCGAACCCCAAACTGGGGAATTTTTAAGCTACGGCTACACATATGTCCATTAAGGGCCTTGGGAAATAGGCAGAGTCCAAACTTTAGATGATTGAAATCTTCGGGATCAGAAGTGCTCACCATCGGCCTTGCTTAGTTTACATTTTATCTGTCATTGATAGATGATGTCAATAAAAATATCTATTCTTTTTCAGATTATTTCCCCTTATAGGTTATTGCAAAATATTCAGTGTAGTTCCCTGTGCTATACAGTAGTTCCTTGTTGATGATCTGTTTTATACATAGCAGTGTGTATGTGTTAATCCCAAACTGTTAATTTATCCCTTCTCCTATCTTTCCCCTTTGGTAATAATAAATTATAAGATTTTATACTTCTCAGAAATGGGGAAGCTGAAAGAGAGGTATCATTCTCAATGGAAAAGCATTCAAAACAAGATTGAAGCTTCAGCCAAGAGTATTCGATGTACATCCTTGGGAATAAATCACTTCATTTCTCTAATGTTGACCTGACAAATAAGACAGACGTCTTCACTGAACTTGCTTATAGTAAAGTGATGGAAATATCAAATGTAAGTCTTAGAAACATCTTATTTTACCCGAGCCTTATACACTGCTCTATGTTACCTACAGTTTGGCTCACACATCTGTTCATTGAAGTTACAATGTTCTCAATTTCTGTTACTGATCCTCCAGAGTGGACCCCAACAGGAGTCCCCGTGCCCAGTGTCATTGGAGCCAACAGATCAAGACTGAATTTGGTTCAGAAGCAAAGGAAACTTTATATTTTGAAAACAGAATGGAGAGGTGAGAGCGTGCACTCCCCCGCAGGCTGCGGGCTGAGCTGCTGTGTAGGGATCCCGGCAGCGTCAGCAGGAGGGAGGGGATGGAGCTCTCGAGGGCTGGGTTGGCTGCAGCTCAGGCTCTATGTCGCGGAGTTGCATGGGACCCCACTAGCTGAGGTGTCGGCCCAGCCATTCTGCACTAGGAAATCGGGTCTGAAGTGCCGGGTGTGGGACCTCTGCATGTGGAACCGTAGGAGCACGTGAAATTAGACAAAGCACAAAGGAAAAACAGGTTAGAATTTATTTTATTGCCCAGATTCTCTTTTTATCTCCCAGGAATTTTTAATGAACGTTGCCGGTGATGAACACCTCCTCTGCTTTTTGTCCCGTTCCTCACTCTTGGGGTGTTGAGGGTGCAGACCCTTCTTTTGTAACAGCTTCATGCTGAGGTGGGAGCCCTCATACACGGGGGGAGGGGTAAAACTTCTCCCTAGCAGCCTCCAGGTGAGGTTGGTTGTCCCAAGGTTTCCTGCCTCACTGCTCGTCCGCCTGAGCACCAGCATTGGAAGTGTTATAGATTCTAATGACTTTTAAGGGTCCAGGAAAGACATGCACAGAGATGCTGCGGTGGCAGGTTTCACCCCACCCCACATTTGTTCAGCGACCTTAGGCTGACGGGTTTTGCCAGCCTAGATGCTCTGACCAGTAGTCTGTGCTTTCTTTAATTAGGTCACTGAATTAATGCATAAACAGCACCATGTGTCAGAGCCCTGCCCGCTCAACTCCAAGACAGTCCAGGGTCGGTGGTGATCCAGGACCATGACGTCCACTGAGTCAACGGCCTTTTGAAGTAGCCAGCAGTCCAGCCGGTCATATTGGCCACCATCACCGTGGTTTCTGTAGAGTTTTCTATGGTGAAAGTGTGATATACGTTTCCCCCGCCAAGCTTATTAGCTCTCGTCTGGTTGCAGTAAGTCCTGCAAGCAGTAGTCTGCTCTTTTGGGGCACAGACTTGTTTTCTGAGAGAAACTCCAGGTCAAGTGATGGTCACACGAGTCATCTTGGGGGCCCATTGCCCCCGTTTGTCTCTCTGGAGGTTGGAGTTGGAGGGCCTCCTCACTCGAGGTCAGTGTGTCCACAGAGCGACCCCTGCAAATTCAGGGCATGATGGGTGGTTAGGATCACCACGTGGGGTTCTTTTCCCTTAGGGGGGAGCTGGCCTTGCGGGCTGCTGATTTCCACCTTTTTAGATACCCCAGTATCCGGGCCTGATTGGGCGGTGGGCAACGCCCTTGGTGACCATAGTTTATCATACCCGAAGGGCATTCTTGTGTTGCTCCATTTCAAGTGGTCCCAGTTTTTGCACTACGGCTCCAAGGGCGATTAACCTTTGACTGGGAATGTAAAAGTCAAAGGGTTTAGCTAAATTAGGGAGTTCCTGGGCAAGGGCCTGAATTGACTGCTCTTTCCATTCTTGAAAGGCTGCTTCTGGATTCTATTCAAAAGGATCATCATCTTTTCGTGTCAGTGTTTCATGTAGAGGCCCAGCTATTAGACTGTAGTTATGGATCCAGATGCAGAAAACCTTGGCCTCCCCAGGAACCCCTAAGCTGTCTTCTAGTTTTAGAAGAGGTAAGGCTGCAAATGGCTTCTTCCCTATCCTGGGATGCGTTTCTCCGAATATCTGTGAGAATGAAGCCCAGGCATGTCACCTTAGCCTGGGATATTTGAGCCTTTCTCTTGGACACCTTCTATCCTTTCTTGGCTAGGTAGTTCAGAGGCGTCTTTTGTAGGCCTGGCGATCAGAATGTCATCTGCATATTGAAGGAGGGTTCCCTTTTACAGAGGTAGAACTTTTAGGTCTTTAGAGGACATTTCCCCAATGATGGTGTGGGGATTTTTGAACCATTGGGGCAGGACGGCCCAGCATTATTGCTTTTGTTGCATGTTGTGTCCTGCCCCTCACAAGCCAAAAATTCTTGTGACTCTGAGATGAGTGGAATACAGAAGAAGGCATCATTGAAGTCTAATACAGAATGCCATGGCCTGGTGGATGGTAGACTGACCAGCAGGTTGTAGGAAATAGGAGCTACTGGATGTATATCCTTGGTGGCTTCACTGACTGTCCTGATATACTTTACCAGGTCTCTAGCAGCCCATGGGGCTCTCGTGGTCAGGCCAATCCCAGCATATGGAGCTCACCTGGGCTGCACCTCCACCCCCACAGCCCACGGGGCTCTCGTGGTCAAGTCCCTCCCAGGGTATGGAGCTCACCTGTGCAGCTACACAGCAGCCCATGGGGCTCTCATAGTCAGGCCCTTCCCAGGATATGGAGCTCCCCTGGGCAGGTACCCCATAAGGGCTGGACACACAGGAACCATGCACATAGACCACCTTGCAGAGAAACCCCAGCTCACCTGTCGCTCAGAGCTGACACAGAACACTTCAGAGCAGGACTTGAACTAACAAACAGCAGCTCTGACAGGTCTGTGACCCCAGGTATCACTCTGTGCGGCCTCTCTCTGCCTGCTCTTCCAGACACTTCCACTGCAGCCAGGGCACCAGGCCGCTATCTCCACCCACCATCACTCTTCTCCCTGACTCCTGGGTTCCTCTCATTAGGATAGGGTCTTCTTGAAGTTGTTTTCCACTCATGGACCACATAAAATGATAAGAAAACAAGCCGCAGCTGCAGCCCCTTGTGTATCCTGACTCTCAAGAACCCACACCTGTTCCTTAGGCCTGGCCCGTTTAGCAAGGTTCATTTTCTGCAACTGTGAGCCCCTGAGGGGTGAGGATTGGCTGATTAGGGCAGCCTGACACTGCCTGCCAGCCCTCCCCAGGTGTGACTGGGTTGAGATCAATATAAGCACCTCTCCAGTCAGCAAGAGCTCCTGTAGCTGTGCCTGACGCCATATTCTCTGCCCCGTCAGCGGTGTCGGAGCTGGGGTGGTGGGAGGGAGTGAGGGGCCGTGGCTTTGTGAGTGGCCCAGTGTGAGAGGGGCTCTGCTGGACTTTCTGCAGGAGTTGCCATGCTGCCACCTGCTAAAGAAAAGGATGTGTCATCCATACCTGTCGCTGGAATTTCTCCCCAGGCAAAGGAGAGGAAGTAAAAAAGCAGTGGGGGCCGTGGCAGGAGGGGTATCTCAGGCAGGGAAATAGAAAGCTTCCAGAAGAGCATCTGGTGCCAGGACCATCCTGGCTGGCCTGCTGGCACCAAATCGGCCTGCATGCTGTCGCTGGTGTGGCTCCACAGCCCTTCCTCTAGGCTTGCAAGTTCTTGTACATATTCAGGTGTTTTACCTGGAAAGAGTGGGAAGATTTCAGATGCAGCAGGACTGGGGTACAGCTCACATTTACTCAAAGATGCCTCGACATTGTCCCCCAGCTTTGCAATGAGGATGCTTCTTGTGGGGGGGAGCGCTGCTGACTGCATGGGAGATGATTTCCCACTTCTGACCAACTTAAGAATTTTTTACCACTGGAACAAGTGCCCTGATACGATTTTCCTCTGTATAACAGGTGGGTTCTGTTTTTTTTTTTTTTTTCCTTTTTTCTTTTAAGTTCAAGGTAGGTTTTATTTATTCCTCTTTTTTTTTTAATTTAGAGATATAAACATGGAAATAATGAATTTATATAAAGACGTCTATATGAAGGGAAAAACTTTTTTTCTGTTTTATTTTATTAAATATTATTTATTTATTTTTAATTTTTTAAAATTTATTTATTTCTTTTATACAGCAGGATCTTATTGGATATCTATTTTATACATA